>NW_011888812.1:10716208-10738377 GCF_000151845.1 Pteropus vampyrus
GGCCGCGCGCAGGCGCGTCGGCGTCGGCATACACCAGGTAGCCGCTGAAGGTAGCGCCGGGCGCGCCTAACGCGTATTGCGGGGCGCCGTGGAGCCGCAGCCACACCGTGTCGCCGTAGTCTAGCTGCAGCATGGCGCTCTGGCTGGCGGCGCGCCGCGCGTCGGGCCGCCGCTGCTCGTCGAAGGCTAGCGCCTGCACCTCGTCGCGGTTGCGCACCAGCATCACCGACAGGCTCTTGTGCGGGGCCTTGCCGGCGGTGAAGGAGAAGAAGTAGGCTCCGGGCACGCGGCAGCGGAACTGGCCCGTGGCAGCATCGAAGTCGCCCCCGATGTTCACGTACACCTTGTCGAAGGTCACTGCCATCTCCGACGTGCCCTCCAGCGGAGTGGTGCGTGCCGCTGAGAAGGCCGAGCGCAGCTCCGTGGAGCTGGGAGCCGGGCTCAGGGCCCAGCTGGTGGCCAGGCCCAGCAGGCTCAGCAGGAGAGGCAGCATGGTGCCTGGGAGAGGAAGGAGAAGGGGAAGGAGAAGGAGAAGGTTGGGTAGGGGCTGCCTCCAAATGTCCATAGCTCCCGGGTCGGGAGACGGATTCTCTTCCCAGCGCTGCCCTTGACCCACAACTAGGATTCTGTTTCTTATACACTTGGACTAGATCAGTGGTTCTTAAACTTTAATAGGCCGGTGTATCACCTGGAGGGCTAGTTAAAACACACATTGTTGAGCCCTACCCCCAGAGTTATTTAGTAGGTCCAGGATGACGCCTGAGAATTTGCATTTTTAACAAATACCCAGGTAATACAGATGGTCCAGCATTTTGGGAACTGTTAGATTGGGCCAGTGATTCTTAAAACTTTTTTTTTTTTTGTAAGCACCGGCACCCCTTTCTCAGGTGAAAACTCACACACATACAACACAGACACAAGCAGAGACCCTCTGTTTGAAGGGGCCTGTAGCCCTGTCTACTGGGCTTACCCCATCCTCTCCCGCCTTGGTACCCAGGGATCCTGGGAACACAATGGATGGTTAGGGGGTCCATGAGTTTCCTTTAGCCTCCGGGTTGCTGCATTTTCCTGTGGCTCTTCTTTGGTCACCGGCTCTCTGTGCTGATATCCTCCATGATGGCCATTGTTTCAGTCCCCATATGGGCAGGAAAGGAAATAGCTGCTCCCTGACCTCTTTCCTGGCCTCTGACCTACTCAAAGGTCAGCTCCTACACTGGACCTCTGGACTTCCCAGGGCGCTTTTTGCAGAACAGTTAGGCTTTGAAGAGGCCAGAACAGTTAGGCTTTGAAGCAGCTCCCTCCCCCATGAAATCAGAGCAAGTGAAAGTGACTCCATTTGGGCTTAGGGGCTGGTCACTGAGGGGAAGGAGAGAGCCAGGAGTTGCTGGGGACAGAGAGGGAGAGTAACAGTTCCAGCAGAGCTTTGGCAAGGCTGTGAGGTCCGCACCTTTGTTCCTCAGTGGTGGAGTGGAGAGGCTAGACCTGGGCTTGAGCCTTTGCTTTACCACTTACACACTGTGAAACCTTAGGCAAGTTCCTTAACTTTTCAGGGCATGGCTTCCTCTGTGTAGATGGGATGAAACCTTCCTCCCAAGCTTACTCTGAGGATGCTCTGAAATAACAGGTTTCAACAGTTTGTGAACAGCTGTGCCACCAGGTGTGCAGAAGCTTCTGCTCTTGGCCTTGAGAAAAAGCAATCTAATCAAGTTCTTAACATAGGGGTTAGAGTCTCAGTAACTCCTACCCCTGGGAGCTTGACGAAGGCACTGCTTAACTCAAAGGAGTCACTGTCTGATAGGATTCCATCGTGCTTCCTAGTAGTGCATAGTCTTTGGGCATTGACTATCCAAAGGCCCTGAAGTTAAAGCAGGACAGAAAATGAGCTGGCAACAGCCTAGGATATGGCCTTCTATGGGCAATACCCTGAGAGTGTGTGTAGCTTTGTGTTTTTTAGAGGCACTGGGGGTCTGCTGAGAAGGGTTGCAGGGTGCAGATGTGCAGACGTGCCCACCTAAGGGTAGGTAGGCTCTGGAATCTAGCCCACATTCTACTTGCCCAAATGTGTGGGGTGCTGCGCCTGGGGAAAAGTGTGCCTTTTTTTCTCATAATAAAGACCTCAGGTCCTTAGCCCAGCCGAACACGCTTTTCCTCCAGAGGAGGTACCTTTCCTAATTCCTACGAAGGTGCCCCAAGACCCTTAGGGCAAGGAGGTGGGAGGGAGCCCATGTGCAGTGGTGACGATCGAACGCACAAGTACTGATGCATTTTCTTTCATAAAACTCTTTGGACACGTCTGGTCACAGCACACCTGGGAGACAGGTAGGCCCTCTCTCATTTTACAGATGAGGAAGCCAAGGCCCAAGAAGAGGAAGAGTTTTGGGCCAAGGTCACCTAAGGAGCACTAAAGCAAATCTTGAACTGAGGTCTTTTGACTGCAAATTTGGAGTGCCTTCCTCTCCACCACCTTTCCCCCCTCGACAGATTGCTAGCCGACTTGTCCTCTGCCTCAGTTTCCCTTTTTGAAAAAACAGGAGGGGATCCAGGGTGAAGGAGAAAGAAGACAAAACCAAATGAAACCAACCAAACAAAAAACGCCAGCGTTTTGCCCTCTGAGAGTATGGGAACATCACACCTCTTCCCAGCCCTGCTGCTCTCCTAGCAGGTCCTGCCCCAGAAGCACCTTCCCCCTCTAACCCGCAGTCTCCCATCCGCCAGCGCCGCAGGGTCCTCCTGTGTGTCCAGACCATTTCCCAGACCCTTAAGTCCCCTCCTTCCTTAGACCCCCTTCCCTGAGCGGGTCTAAGGTAGGAAGGAGGGTGTCAGTGGGCCTCAGAGCTGCAGGGAAGGAAATGGCTGTTTCTAGCTCTGTCCAGGTGGGGCTCACAATAGTCATCTTCAAAGAGAAAAAAACTGGGACACAGAGGTGGACAGACCCAGAGCCCTGGAACTGACGGGGGAGGTGCAGCGATGTCAGGTAAGGGGTTCTCAGAGAGCCCCTCCCAGCCCAACTCCACTCCCCAATTACCTCCTCCTTCAAGCCCGGCCAGAACCCCCTTCCCACCTACCTTGAAAGCCCCTCATGCTCCCAAGATGAGTACCCCTTTCACAGAAGCCAATCAATCATTTCTCATGAAAAAAAAAAATCTCTCAAAAAGAGGTACCCCAAACCCTCTGCCTGCCCGCTCTCCCCCACCCCAGACCTTCCTTTATCCATTCCTTCGGAGAAAAAGCCCTTGAGCCTCTTTCATGAAAAAAGCTCCTAGGTCCTCCTTTTAGAGAAGTGCCCGATTCCACCGCGTCTTCCTCGCCTCCAATAAAGGAGACCTGGCCGTCCCCCCAGCGCCATCCCCCCCCGCCACGAGTTGCCCTCACCTGGCCGGGGGCGGCGGTCTGATCGGGCTCTCTGCGAGCCGGTGATCCGGCTCGGGCTCCGCGAGGGCGCCGGGCTCCGCACTGGCCGCCCGCGCTGCGGTGGGCCGCGCCTGGCGGGACGGCGGGGGCTCCGGCTGCTCCTCCCAGGCCCAAGGCTGCGGCGGCTGGGCGCTGGGACCCCGACGTGGGCGCGGGGCTGCGAGGCGTTGGGAGGCGCCAGGGAAAGAGGACAGCTAGAGAGCTAGCGGAACAGACTGGCGGGAGGAGATGCAGGGGAGAGGCGGGAAGGGGAGAGCGGCGAGGAGAAGCGAGAGGGAGGGGCGCGCCGCAGAGGGGAGCCGAGTGGCGGGGCCTAGGGGCACTGCACGCAGGCAGCCCCTGCGCAGGCTGCGCCGAGCTGTGGGCCCTTCCTTATCCGTGACCTCCCTGGAGCTTCATCCCTCTGGATCTAGCGCGCAGGTATCATTCGTTCAAATTTGCAGGTGGGGAAACTGAGGCCCAAGAGGTAAAACTGAGGCCTGAGGCAGAGGCTGAACTGGGGGTGGCCCAGGGCACTCTACAGATCACCGTCTTCCCTGGTTTAAGGAGAGGGGACTGAGGCAGGACACAGAGACTGGACTACCATCTGGGCTGCAAGGACAGTGGAAGGTGAGATTTTGGCTGGGACAGATGTTCAGGCTGAGTGGCATTGGGGGAGGGGATCTGAGGAAAGAGGATAAATGGGTCAATGTCACCAGTTAAAGGAAGGGCTTAAAGTGACCTAATTTTTCTTCCTCACCTTCAAATCTGGAAATGCCCACAGTCGGTTAGTAAGGAATGAGGAAGAGAAAGCTCCCGACATCAGCGGGTCAGTCCCGGCCCCCCATGGAGAGCGGGTGAGGAATAAAGGGAGTCCTTAGGGCAAGATTGGGTTTTGGCTAGCAAGGCTGCTTTTCCAGTGCCTTTAGGGCAATGGCAGAGCTTGAAGGGCCTGTTTGCAGAGGAGCGCTGACAGCCTGCCTAGCTGGGGCAGGTGTGGCAACATCCAGGACAGCAGGGCTGGGAACAGCTGTCTTCCCACCTCGGCACTCACCAGAGCCCCTTCCAATGGCCCCACTCTGGGCTTTGACCCCACCTAGGGAGCTCAAACTCCCTTCATCAGGGCGGCTGCCCTCTCATGACCGCTGCGGAGGTGACTACATGCCTGGCACTAAGTAGACTGTGTGGATGACTTTTGAAGAGCCCCACTCTGAGCTTCCAGTTGCTGGTGCCCTTCACCTGCCCTGGGTGACTCAGGCAGGATGCCTGGTCTCCAGTCCTGGCTCTGCCACACATCTTCTGTGTGGTCGCTGAGAATCCTGGTGCCCCGTGAAACTGCCCTCTGGAGCTTCCCTTTTCTCACTCCCCAAACTTATATAATCCTAGTTAATTTAATAGGTGTTAGTCCTCATGAAGGTGTTGATAACAATTGGCTCACTGAGTTTTCTTCAGGGTGTTAGGTGAATGATGAATGAATGAACGTGTGCCTTAAAACAGTGATCCCCGATCTTTTTGGCAGTAAGGATCAACGCTTCTATAAGAATCGAAAGCCTGATGATCCGAGTGGAGCTGAGGCGGTGATGCTAGCTAGCGCTGTAGAGCGGCTGCAGATACAGATAAAGCTTGGCTTGCTTGCCTGCAGCTCACCTCCTGCTGTGTGGCCTGGTTCCTAACAGGCCATAGACAGGTACCAGTCCAGAGCCCGGTGGTTGGGACTCCTGCCTTAAAAGAAAGAAGTGAGCAGAGGTGTCTCAGGCTGGGCATGGGAGTATTCGGAGGCATAGGGTGAAGCAACTGTTTAGCCCTGTCTCCTTCACCAGTTTGAAAAGACCTGTGAGGAGGGTATGAGGCAGAATGAGAGGGAGACAAGCCACATGGGGATGTTGCAGGATGTTCTGGGGAAGGAAGAAAGCCACCTCTAGTAACGACAGCCCTTCTTAGAGCATAGATCTTTTTTCAACCGGGAGTGCAGGGCTCCCATCTTGAAGGCGCCTTTTGAAGGTGTGATTCCAATGGTGGGAAGAGAGAGGAGAGGACAGGACTTTCCAGGCAGGACCATTAAATCCCAGTGGGGGCCTGGCTCTGGCTGAAAACCATGTGACACTTTTCCCTGAGTGTACCAAAAGTTTCTCCAGATAAGTCAGGGTTGGGGATGGAGTCAGGTGACTGAGGCGGATGACAGCAGATTTGCTTCAATGGACTGGGAGTGGGTGGAGGCCACTGGGAAAGGGACAAGGAGGAGGTGCCACGAGCTGACGGGTGTCTAGGGCAGCCTGGGTGGCAGGCGTGGAGTGTGTCAGAATGGAAGTTAGGAGGTGGCACAGGATTCAGAGAGAAGAGCCCTGGGCCAGGCTGTAGGTCTGCCTGCTCCTCGGTTGTACAGCTACCACAACACAATACTTTTACGAGCAGGTCCTTTTACTGAGTGTAGCAGATGCTATCAGTGCACCACCTACAAGCCCAGGCCTACATACAGGTCATCTGCAAATACTTTTAGAACCTGCCAAACTTCTTGGGTCTCCCCTGGGGCATTTTTAGCTGGGGAAATGAGTGTGGGGCAGGCTGGAGGTAGAGAGTTAATACCCCCGGGGCAACCTTCAACCAAGGAGGCTCCTGTGTCTCTGGATAAATACTCCAGCTTTGTGTCTCTCAGTGGGACAGTTACCAATCCCCAGGCATGTTCTGATCTGAGAAGACTCCAGAGGAATGAAACCTAAGTCAACCATGGGGAAAACCTACTTACATCTGTATGCTTTATTTGCTTTTCTCTCTCCCTTGTCTCACGTGCCCACTCCCTCACCCTGCTTCTTGGGATCACCTAAATAAACTAATTGCACCCAAGTCTTTGTCTCAGGGTCTACTTCTGAGGGAACCCCAACTAGGACAGTGAACAGTAACTGAGTTTCACACTATGTTTAGTGCTTTTTCACATCTATTGCCTTGTTTAATTTTCTTAACATCCCCATGCAGTAGGTACCATTAATCCAATTCTACAAATGAGGAATAAAGAGGTTGATACAGGAGGATTCAAACTCAGGTCTGTCAATCTACAAAACTTGGTCTTTAGCTCTACAGCCTCTCTAATCTAATCCTCTCTGGGACTTATCTTTTCATCTACAAAATGAGAGATGAGCTCTTGAGTTTGAAGGGAGTCAGTGTAGCCAGTTTCTCCTGCAGCTAGGCATGATCAATGGGATGTAAGCAATGTATTAAAAGAGAAAGGGCTTTACAGGGACAGACTCTGCTGGGATGTCCATTCTTTTTGCCCTCCCTCTTCTCTTCTTGGAATGTATACATGAAGGCTGGAGCTTCAGCTGCCACTTAGGGCCTGGAGACAACAATGAAGTGTTCTAAGGCTAAGGCACAGTGTTAGGTAGGTGCTCAGAAGCTGAGATGAGTAAGACTTAGAGACCCTGCCCTAAAGGAGCTAATTATTCAGTGAGAGTAGCTGGATGTGGACATAGAAACCATAATAGGTGAAAAAGAGATCAGAGTCAGGAGAGAACTGTAAAGTACTTTGAGAGCTCAAAGAGGGAGAGACTTCTCCTTGGGGGAATCAGGGACAGTGTCACAGGGGAGGCTATTTCGAAATAATGGTGAGGATCTGACATAATGGGATGGAGGAGTGAGGGGGTGGGATCCAGTCAAAGGTTAAGAATCTGAACAAAGAGGTGGAGGTGGCATAGTGGGGGCTTGGGGAGGGAACTGTACGCTCACTTCAGGAAGACAAGGTTCGCAGAAGGAAGTTATGGCAGGTAAGGTATCTGGGGCTTAAACGCGAGCTAAGGAGCTCTGTTTATCTGGCAGCAGAGGAGAGAGTGCGCAGAGCTGTGTTGTAAGATTACTCTGGCTGCAGAGTGAAAGACAGGAGACAGAAGATCAGTGAGGCAGGGAGATATGCGAGAAAGCTTTCAAAAGTATCCAGGTGGATCTGATCGACAGGGCGCTAGTAAGAAAGGAAAAAGGAAGAGAGATTCAGAGATTGACAGAGTGAGCGCACAAACTCACAATTTAATTAGCTTCCTGGGTTGCCAGGGGATTACAGGGGAATTAACAGAGCTGAGAGTCTAGGGACCTTGCTGGGAGTTGAGGGGAAGTTAATGAGAAAGACAACAATATGCCCCAGGGAGAAATGAAAGAAGAAGAATCATTAGCCAAGCAGAGATGCCGGCAGGAGAAACAGATGTCAGGGTGCTGAGTCCCTGCCTTCCTCAGAGATGTCAGCCCTCCAGGGGAGTAGACATTCAGAGTTCCTGGCCTGATGGGCAGGGTTCCAGATCCTCTGAGTACTTGGTAAACGACCTGGGAGGGGGAAAGTTGGGAGTAGCTTCAAGGACCAAGGTCCCAATTCTCCAATGGCTTTTTTTCCCAGAGGGGAACTGAACCCCCGGGCTCCTTCTGCAGATGGGGAGGTTGAGGCCAGGGATAGAGACTGCTCATGACTGCATGGGTCAAACTGCATTTTTCAAAGACAGCTGTGACAGTATCTCCCATCCCATGTGCTCTTCTTACACTGTGACCTTGCCACTCTAAGAGGAGGCTTTAGGTTCAGTCATAGAAGTTCAGAATCACAACTGCTTCTACCTGGCTCTCTCTTGCAACTCTCACACTCTGGAATCCAGCCATCATGAGAATGCCCAAGCCACATGGAAAGGCCACGGGTAGATACTGTGGCCAACAGCCCCAGTCAGGACTGGCTACCTAATTTGCAAGGTCTATTGCAAAATGAAAATGCAGAGCCTCTTATTCAAAAATTAAGAATTTAAATGGTGATAACAGAGAATCGCATCAAACGTAGAACCCTTCTAAGTGTGGGGCCTTGTGCAGCTGCATAAGTGACATCCCATGAAGTTAGCCCTGACCCCAGCTGGAGTTCCAGCAACAATTGCTCGAAATATGAGTGAGAAAGCCTCCAAGACAGCCCGGGCCCAGCTGCTGATTGCAACTGTATGAAGGACCCTGAATGAGAACCACTTAGCTGAACTCAGTCACCTCCAGACCCGCGAAGGATAGAAATGATTGCTGTGCTAAGCCAGCAACTTTTGGGTTACTGCAGCACGATAGTTGGAACACTGGGAGAACCAGAACTGCTCAAAACTAGGGTGAAGATGCAAGATCGTCACCCAGTTTCTCCCTTGACCTATGGTGGCAGAGGAGATTAGAAGCACAAATAACTCTGGATGGTCAGAAGACCTAAATTCTGTACATCTGGCCACGGAATGCTGTTATGTCGATCCCACGACTGGCACATCCTTGGGGGGAAATGTCAGATTTTCTAATGGGGGAGGCTGGGAAAAGACCCACTTTCCGTGAGCTGAAACAGTGGTGGCAGTGGCCCAGGTAGGAGACAGTGGTTAGGTCTCCATGGCCTGTAGGAGCCTGAGGGAGTGACAGTTACTGGAAAAGAGGAAGGGAGAGATGGAAGAGTATGTCCTACCAAGGTGGGTAAGGGAGAGAATCCCTGAGGCATTTTGATCCCTGTTCCTGACAACGAAGTGTCCTTTTGATGACATTACATTCCGATTATAAATGGTGTGTGTGTGTGTGTGTGTGTGTGTGTGTGTGTGTGTGTGTGTGTGTAGCTGAATCACTTTGCTTATGTTTACCCCAGTGCCAGCCAGTGGGTGGGTTGGGACAGTCTTGAAGATTGGGGGAGGTAGCCTGGGATGTAAACATAATCCACAACCCAGCTGAGTAACTGTTGGAGAAGGAGAGGCATGAACGGTATATAGCAATTTATCATCCCAATTTTTAAAAGTGTAGACATAATAAAAACCATAGATCAGGTGCAATGGGAGCACTAGGGAAAGAAATTAATTCCAAGTGGAGGGATCCAGCAAGGATAAATGAAGTGACACCAAAAATGAAGTTGTGAAGGCCGCACCACTTGGACAGATAACAAGAGATGGGACGAGCATTCTGGGAGAAAGGACCAGGGAGCCAGGGGTATCCCCTTAGGAGACAATACAGTCTCAGTGAAGAGCAGTGACTGGCACTAGATTGCTTTGGTTTGAATCCCAGCTCCATCACTAATTGTGACCTCAGTTTCCCAACTTGTACAATGGGGGTATGAAGAGTATCTATGCCTCACTGGCTTGTCTCAATCATTAAAAAGACAGCCTCAAGGTAAAGCACATAGCACAGAGCCTGGCATATTGTAAGCACTATGTGCTATTACTATTGCTTGGTGTGTTTGAAAAATAAATAATTACCTTGGTATGGCTGAAGGACGAGGTCCAGGGATGTTGCCCGGAGACAGGTCCATAAAAGCGGGGTTTGGATCTGATTATAAAGGATTTTAAGTGCCAGGCTAAGCTTTCTAGATTTTATTCTGGAAGCTAGTGAATCTCAATCTTGTCTGATCTAACTTCTTTCCTAAGAAGTATTTTGTAATGCCTCCTTTCCTATGCCGAAATGAAATTCATAGAAAATGAAATCTGACACACATACTCAAAAATGCATACAATGCTCCAAGTATAATATAAAGAAGAAATAAAAGTAATAATTTTAATAAAATAATCTGTTTTTTGATATGTAAATATTTGGACATTGCTACCCCAGAGTAACCAAATAGAGAAATTGGGTGTCTAAACTTCTAATACAGAATCATAAGTGCAATAGCTACACAGTCTGATGCAAGGGTACACAATCTGGAACCCCAACACCACTAGGAACACTGATGTCTAAAATAGTGAACACTCCTGCTGAAGTTCCAAACAAAAAACTACAATCCTTCCTCAATTTACAGGGAAGTTACATTCCTGAAAAATTCAGTGTACATTAAAACCAGGCAAAAAATAGTTTTAGTATATAAAAAGAGAGTTAGGTTCTGTTTTTTTCACATGAACATTGTGAGGAATGAGCGCTAATGTTTTATTCGATTGACTGTCCTAAACATTATAGGACATCTAGCATCCCTGCCCACTCCTCCCCCTTACTCCCCCTGCCCTCCTGCCACGCCACTAAATGCCAGTGGTATCCCTCAATCATTGTGACAACCAAAACCGCCCTCCTACATTTCCCAGATACTCCCCATCTCCTGCTTTGGGCAACATGGACTTAGGAAGGGGCGCTCTCTTCTGACCTTTATGTAGTATCATGTGAGATGACACTTGGAGCTACTGCCACCATCTTTTAACCAGGTGGGGAAATGGGGAAAAAGCCAATACGCTGAGGATGGCAGGATGGACAGATGGCAAGGATCGGGGTCCGTGATGATATCACTGAGCCACCGAGTTCACACATCCTGGATTTACCCGACCTATGGTTCTCTCATTATGAGAGTTGACAAATCTACTTCTTGGCTGAGCCATTTTGAGCAGAATCCTCTTTCTTTTAGTCAAAAGCACTCTCACTTTGACAAGTTATTTCCCCCTTTCTGGGTCCTGGTGTCTTCATCTGTATGTTGAGACGGTTTCTCAGTCTATGGCCTGAGAGTTTATGCAGGGAAAATATGGAGGACTTGGTGACTAGAATGAACAGGGGAGTGAAGGAGCTGGAAGACTCCAAAGCTGACTCTACCTCTTGCGTTATCTGGGAGGATGGTGAAGGAGTAGGTTCAGTCTGGGTAAGATGACTATTAGTTCCACTTTGGGCATTTAGATCACACTACATTTGGGGGATGGAAAATTAGATGTAAATAGTTTCATCTTAACTGGGTAAAAATTATAATTACACAAGAAGAGACTGGATGAATAAACACCAAAATGTTCAGTTATTTATGGTAGGTTCAGGGATGATATTTATTTTTTTTCTGTACAATTTTTCCTATTTCCCAAACTTTCTACAACAAATATTTATTGCTTTCATTTCAAAATTAACAATATCAATAAAAAGTATAATTCCTTTGAAATGTATCAAAAGAAGATCAATGAAACAGAATATAAAATCCAGTATTAGATCCAAATATATATTAGAATTAGAATATTATAAAAGTGGGATTTTAAATCAGAGGAGGAAAGACACAAGATTTAGTAAATTACATGGGAACAACTAGGTAGCCATCTGGAGAAAAATTAAATTGGATCCATAATCATATATATTATGCCTTATATCAAATCAAATTCCAAAATGGATCACATATTTAAGTATAAAAATGAAACCGAAAAAGTACTGAAAATAATCAAATGATGTATATTTTTAAAATTTCAGAGTGAGGAAGAACTTTGAACTATAACATATATTCCAGAAGTCATTAAAAAAAAAAAAAAAGATGGTTACATTTTACTACAGCTTAAAAGGAAAACGTATTTCCATGGCAAAATTGCCAGAAATAAAATCAAAAGACAAACTACAAACTGGAAAACATATTTGTAACTCATATCACAAAGAGCGGAGCTCTAAGAAAAAGACAACTCAGTAGAAAAATGGGTAAAGGATATAAACGGTTAATTAAAAAAAGACAATATAAATTATTAGAGTAAGAAAATTACAGGAAGGTGCCATTACTTTTTTACCTCTGAGGTTGTCAGAAAGCAGTATGATGTGTATTTGTAACGTACTGTATCTGTGAGGAAGTGGAAAAACACATTCATTCATTGTTAGTGGGTGGGCACAACTGGGCAACTGGACAATATCTACCAAATTAAAAAATGCCCATCCTTTAACTTAGTGGCTCCACTTCTGAAAAAGCTGTTTTTCAGATACATGTTTGAAACAAGTTATTCACTGCAGCATTGTCTTGTAACAGCAGAATACTGGAAACAGTCTACAGGTCCAGCAGTAGAGGGCCCATTAAATAAATTCCGATACATACAAACGATAGGACACTAAGCACCCTTTACAAAAGAATGAGAAATCGTTTTGTACATTGATATGAAATAATCTCTGAGGTTTACTGTTATGTGGAAAACAAGGTGTGCAGCATGCTACCATTTATGTAAAGGAAAAGAAAGCATGCGTTTGCTTTTATGTGCATAGAATACATCTCAGGATCCTGGGAAGAGGAATGGTTACGGAAGACATGCTTTTCACTGTTTCACTCTTTTGTGCCTCAAATAAAAACGAGCGGGAAGGACTACTATCTTTTTAAGCAGCTGCTCCATTCCTACTGGCTTCTATTTGAGCTGAGATGGGCTGAAAGCCCTCAGCCTTGTCCTGCACACACCACTGTCAAACCAAACTTCCTTCATCCTGTGCTTGTGCAGCTGATTTAAAAAAAAAAAAAAATCAAAATGCAGGTCTTTCCACTTCTTTTAAATTCATACTGTTGGTTTCAGCCCACTGTTTCAAGATACTTTAGAATCTGGGTTCTGACATTCAAATATTAGCTTTTGCTCTCAATAGTGGTGCCATCTGCAAACACGGTGATTGTGGCAATTGTGGTGCCTGCCGATATCTAATGAGCTGACCAAATGCAGAATCTAGAGGCTCCTCTCCATATTTGCCTCAACTGCACAATGAACTGGGGCGAAGGGGTATAGTGGTTAAAAGGGCTTTGAACCCACCCAACTGAGCAATCTCTGAGATCACCGTTATCGTAGGTGTCTCCTCAATCAGGAGGCATTTGATGTCTAACTGGAAACAGGTATACTATGTCCAAGGTTTTCCTAGCGGCCTTCCAAATAAATAATAAATTAGATTGTTGTTGGTATTATTTATTGAATCTTGTTCTTAGTGAAAGTACCAATCCTTTTTCTAGGTGCTCTCAAACCCACAGTTTAGTATTATACTCTAGAATGAATTTTGGGGAGAATTCACCTCAAATATACCCACCTACAGTTTCCAGAATCTACCTGTCCTCTTTTCTGACTATGAGAACACCTGCCACCATTGGGCACTGTGACCGCTCTCCTTTTCTCCATGGCTTTCTCAGAGACACTAGCAAGGGTTCCGCGGTTGTATCTGCCAAGGTTTTTCAACACCTTGAGATTTGTACCTCATTTTAAATGGCCAGGTGCTTAGGTTTTCTTTTAGTATCATCTCTTCTATTTGGGGTTTCAATTTCTCTAAACCTTGTTTTGCTTTGCTCGTCCCAGTGCATAAATGCTTTTCCTTGGGGGGAGAATGAAGACAAAGTTGAACACTGTTTTCTGACAGATGCCAACCTAACACCTTTGTCCCCGAGGGGAACCCTGTCCTCTCTAGTCCTCTGGGTCTGAACATGACCAACAATGTCTTTTATTGTCTGTGCCTTTTCCAAGTCTCAATTTACCAAGGACTTCAGCCTTCCTGCCATCTCTTCTCCCGCCTTTTAATTTTTGAGCCTGTCAGAGAGCTCTTACTCCCCTTTTCTGTACGAAGACTTTCTCCAAGTGGGTGATCCTCCATTTTTATTTTAGTTTCCCATCCCTCCTGTGCTACATTCCCACTTGAAGTCTCTAAACTTGGCGTCTTTTCTCTATTTTTCTCAAATTGTTTCCTGGGACTATTTATTCATTCATCCATTCATTCCATGCCCCACATGCCCTTTCTTCTCGACTGAACTTTCTCCTGTGGTTCCTGTGACACGGACAGCACCAGGCAATTCTTTCCCATGGTCAGAAGTAAGGTTTGCGGAGCAGCTCCCTAGTGGCTTTTTCTTCTCTAGAGAGGAAACTGTCCCCGATACAGGTGAATTTCTCAGCTGCTCAGCGGAGAGCTATGCAGGACTCTGGTTGCCAGGGAGGGGCGCCTTCCAGCCCGGTGTCGTATTGTCCTCAGGGCACGGCGGGACATCCCAGGGACATGGCTTCCTTCCAAGGACTCATCTTTCAGTGTCAGCAAGGGCTCCGTGTCTGGCTCCTCTCCGATTAGCAGTGTGCTGAGGTGTAAAGCACGTAGGACTTGGAGTCAAACGTATCCAGGGCTGAATGCATGTTCTGGCCCCTGCTAGCAAGTTGTTTAAATCTCGGAGCTTCAATTTTTGCTCATTTGAAAAATAGGGATATTTTCTGGTTGGCGAGGTGTTTAATATATGTAACTACTCGTGCATAGTAGGTTTCAATACACATCAGCCCCTGTGATCATCTCAGGTTCATGGATTTTCAGAGGTTATAGGCTCTTGTTGGACTGTGTTCCTTTCTTTCCTATTCTATTCAAGCTGTTTCTGAAACAGGTTGCAGTATGTGTCTCTACCGGCGAACGTTCTTTTGATGAGCCATGCCGCTCCAGCTCAATGTATAAGGGTCCATTGGGGCTGACCCTGGATTTTGACCCCTTCAGGCTGGGCCTGAGACTCAGGTCTGGCCAGTAGACAGTACATCAGATACTATGAATAGTTTACAGATGGATGTGTGTTTTTAGCCAGAGTCCTCCAGGAGATTTTTGCTGGGGCTTCCCTAAGAGATATTTGCTCATTCTATGGAATTACAAGATCTAAGAAGCCATGTGCATGAAGCTGCCATTTGGCATGTTGTTGCCACATGAAGTGAGCCTGTATGAGAGGGAAACCAGGCAGAGGCAGGCAGATCCAAGGGATGAGAATGGGAGCCCTGATGCCCCTGTTTGAACCAGATGATTAACCACTGGTCATTTCTGTTACCTGAACCAATAAATTCCTTTTCTTAAGCCAGTTTGTTGGGCTTCTGAGTATGCAACCATAATATACAATGTTGACCTTTTTGTTTTTATAAAATCATGAGTTCCTGCTCATCGTTTCATGTTTAACTCCTTAAATCTGTTCCCCTATTTTTATGCAGAAAAACAGGAGGATTCATTGCATGGCATATTATCAGAAACTCCCCAGACTTGTAGACCCAGGTCTGAATCCAGTTTTGAAATTTTCCAGTCTTGGGCAAAGCAGTCAACCCTTCTGAGCTTCACTGTTCTATCAGTAACATAAAGGTAATATTTTGCTTATATGGCTGTTTTATGGGTTGGAGCTACTGGATATATGGGCAGGGGGGCAATGTCCTATTACTGGGTGGTAAATACATTTATGTTATTTCAATAGCTTTTACTCTGTATAGTTGTCTATAGGCGATGAATCCATTTATATTTCCCACACTTCTTTCCAGGTCACATCTCTTAGCCACCATGGTTTCCATGTTCACTGTGGCCTTAACAAGGAGGGGGCAGGAATTCACGGGCTTTGGGAAAAGAGGGAAAATGAGGAGGTGGACAGAATTTCAAAGCTCAAATGGAGGAGATGGAATTAGCCTTGTTTAAAACACTTGCAGAACTTTCCACCCACTTTCTATTTATAAATATCCTTGTCTCTCAGCTTGGCTCCTCCTACACAAGGCTTCAGTGGAAGATAACGAACACAGACAGCAGCGGCTAGTGAGGTACACATGTGCAGACCAGAGGCTAGAGGAGAATTGGGACTGTATGGCTTGGGCTCTGGGTATAAGGATTTAGGATGCTACGCCAACAAGTCTTAAGAAACATAGGTCAGAAAAAAGTATTTTACCCTTTGGTGGAGCTTGTGTAAGCAGACAGTTGTAGCTGTCCTCCACACTCTGTCATACCATAGTTTGCCAGCTTATCTACTGCCTCCTGTCCTGTGCTGATGGCAGAAAGACACGATAAAAGGCTGCTGCAACAGCTGAGCAGAGATGACCCACCACGGTGGTGGAGAGGGAGGGGAGATGACAAATTCGAGGCATTTCCGAGAACCTAGAAGTGACTTCTTAGAAGTAGAGGGAGGGGTAGATGACTCAATCATCTCCAGGGTTTTTAGCTTGGGAAACAGGGTGATAATGAAGTGTTTAATAGTTTGAGAATGCAAGTACTACTGCAGGCTTGGAGAAAGGGGTTGAGATGCAATTCAATATCAAGATCCCGAAGGACACGCATTCATTCACAAACACTGAGTGCTATGTGGTAGTTACGGTTCTGGATGCTCATTATTCAAATACGGCTTTGAAGAAAGGTCAGGACCGCTTCACAACTCTGCCCACATTATCTATTCTTGTAAAGTATCCTCTCCCCTTCTGATTCTTAAATATTAACAGCTACCACATAACAAATATTACAGACACTATACTAAATTTAATACTCCAATAAGAGGAGAACTATTCTCATTTTAGGGATGAGGAGCCAGAGGCTTAAAACGATCAAGGTCACAAGGCTGCTAAGTGACAAGAGCTGAAAATTGCTCCCATCCTCCCTCCAGTATCCTCACTATCCTTAAAAAAACTCGAACGCCACTCCTTCATGAAGTCTTCCTCGAGTTCCCCCAACCGGATGTGCGCTCCTCCTCTTGTGGATCCCACATGCGTGGTTTCAACACCTCCTGGCATACACTGCCTTGTACGACAGTCACCACGGCAAGTGTTTAGGGGATTCAATGAGTGTCCTCTTTCAGTATACCAGGCTTTGCTGTTCCACATATGGTTCCATTTAATTTTCCCAACATTCCTAGCTTTTATGTCCTTGTAATACTGCATCCCTCTTGGTGCACGGCAAGCGCCACAGACAGGGAGACTGATGCTCACCTCTGCGTGCTCCCTTCCCCGACCACAGCTTTGCACAGGTTGCACACTTATAAACTCTACATGTGGGCCCCTCAGGGAGAGGAGAAGGCATGAGATACCGCAGTCCAGTGGGAGGCGAGCAGTCTGAAGTGGGACGCTGCTTCACTGTTTCCATTTTCACCCTCCTTTTTTGTTTCCAGCCAAAGGACATTCTCACCAGTCCTTCTGATGCCTGGAAGGCAGGGCTCCAGACTGGATGGAAAGCGACCAGGTACAATTCTGTTTCTTGTCCTTATTTAACCTCTGGCTCCTAACGCTAGTCTGTTTGGAAGTAAGCCACAACACCTAACAGGTTTTCCATGAAAATGCGGCGTTACAAAACAGTCCATTCTGGTGGCCTCAGTTAGGCAGAGTTGGTGCTAGAAAACTTTCTCACCATTGTTGTCTTGGAGACTTTGGGAGGGCAAGGTTTATTTGCTCTTCCTCTCTGGAAGTTGCTGAGTCTTGAACAGCACCCCCCAGGTCACATTTTTGTTTTTCTCCCCTTTTTTCCTTGATGCTCTCTAAAGCAGGGGTCCCCAATCCCCGGGCCACACAGCAGGAGATGAGCGGCAGGCCAGCGAGAAGCTTCATCTGTATTTTCAGCCGCTCCCCAGTGCTAGCATCACCGCCTCAGCCCCACCTCTGATCATCAGGCATTAGATTCTCATAGGAGCACCAGTCCCTGGTGCCAAAATTGTTGGGGACCGCTGCTCTAAAGCACTGTTCTCCAATCACAGAGTGTGGTACTCAGCTGAATCTATTTGAAAACATTCTTTTTCAGCGTTGCAGTAAGTTGATTCCAGAATAACTGTGGTTTTAATATAAAATCTGCCTAATTAGTCCCAGATAGGAAATTTTGGGCCTGGACTACAGAAGAGTCTACTTATGAGATCAAGGCAAAAATGGGCTTTTCATGATTTTATCTCATGGCCATGGTATCATGGCAGACTAGTATAGTGTATGGCACCTAACACACGCACTGCTAGGGGCCTCCCCAAAACGTCACTTTAGGCAGTAAAGAGATAAGGAAGCCGATTCATAGGGACAAAGTTAGTTAGAAAACACTCAGTTGCTTTAGAAAATTAATTGCTGTTACTATAAAAAATAGTCTCCTGAAAAGGAGGCATTTGTTGGCGGCAAAAGAATCTTTCATTTGCAACTTTCCCCCTAAGGAAAAATCAGAGTGTAAAAGTGCAAGATTCTGACTCTCTCAAGTCTGAAGAGCCAACAAGATGAAGGGTCAATAGAAAAGGAAAAAGTAAAATGAGATGTCACACGTGACATCCTTAGGTAAGCCTAAATATCTCTGTAAGGGAGACAAAAACACATCTTTGTCTACATTAAAAAACAAAAAACGAACAAACAAAAAATCATAAATTACTTTGGCACTTATTAAGGCAGCCTGAATGAACCCATCCAATATGTAAGGATGTTCTAGAAGAAACCATTATAGGAGCTGACGCATAGATCACTTTCAAGAAAAGTTATCCACCGAATATAGAAGTCCGAACACAATGGATTGATAAAACTTTTATGAATAAATCCTGACTTTACAAAACCTTTGCCTTCCAGCTTCACAAACCATATGATAATCCAGAAAAGTAATGGTGATCATTTCTATTTTCAGGTGCTTCACCTATTTATCACTCTGCAGAGGCAAGAACTGTGTATCTCCTGATTTAAGACCATTCCACTCTGTGGGGGCCCTGTTCTTTGGTTCACTGCTTTGACTAAAATGCAGAGCCTTTTTCCTCAGATGGATGAATTACTCATCATTTGGTTCATTGGGGTTTTTTTTTTTTTCAGCATTTCAAGGCCTCCATGAAGCAGTAAACATGCCTTAGAATTTGAAACTGCAGTTTGAATCCAGCTCTGAAACTTGTTATGTAATTTTGAATGAGTTACTTAATCTGAATTGCATTGTATTTCTAAAAGGGAGATTTTACCTACTCTACCAAAGAGTACAGGAATTAAAACTTACATGACAGGCTTGGCAGTCATTACTGCCCAATGTTTATTCTCTCTTCTTGCTCCCTTACCTGCCACAGCATCTTAGACTGACCAGTTGCATGTACTGCTGCTCGACCAGCTTGGTTTTCTCAAGCCCAGTGTTTTAGTGGGCCTGTTTAAAAGGGCTAAATGTATTTTTTTTGCAGATTTCAAAAAACTAAGAGAAGTAATGCCACTGTTGTGTAAGCCTTAAACTTGGTGTTGGATGTAATTTCCATTTTGTCAGTTTAGTTTGTACTATAATTACAAGATCTGGAGGAGGAGAGAGTGAAGGTAAAGACCTTGTCTGGTTGGAAGGACTATGACAGACTTCAAGAGAGGGCACTAGAACTGAATCTTACCATGTAGAAAAAATTTCAACAGAGAGAGGAGAAAGAGAACATTTCTAGAGTAGGAGATTATAGCAAAGCCAAGGTATGTCTAGATAGCGGTAAAAAGCTGAGATGTGGGCCTATGTTTAAAGTTTATTTCATCCTAAGGTTGCTTTTATACACTGGTATTTTTATAACTCCAAAAGTTCTAGGAAACCCCACGTTCTTTTCTTTAATCAAGTCTTCAGTGACTATCACACTCCCTAGGGGGAATATTTCCTGGCACTTCAGCTCAACACTGCCAAGGCAAACCGCTTGCCCAGTTTTATAAGTGCAGCTTACTAGATAATCCTTATGTAAGTCTATATTATTTACACATATAATGAATTAGCTCATTATTTCTTGCATGTGTATCCTAAAAGTACCTACCTAAATTTACTAGCCCCTGAATTAACTTCATGCTTTTGATTAGGTTAACGGCTTATAAAATTTTTCGGAAGACCACAGGTATAGTACCCTTATTGGACCTATAGCTTGGATGCACTTGGATTGATTGCCTGGACTAGTACTTTGAATCAACCACAGGCCTTGGTGAAAATTTTCAACAGCCCAACTTGCGTGGACAAAAACCAAAGCCTTGGCGCCCTCTGGTGGTAGATGGTTATCACAGTCAACTACAAACAGGCAGGTGTGTATGAGCACAGAAGCCACAGGATAATAAACATGGCACATTTTCCTAGATCATCTTTACTTGAAGATTTTTTTGGGGAAAAAAGTGAGTAATGCAAAACATTTAATATTAAAACAAATGCAGATAATATGGAATAGAATATAAAATTTACATTACTTTTTGAGACAAAGTAAGAGACATTGAAGACATTTCGTGGTAAGCTACTCATGAGCTTCAGGCTGTATTCCTAAACCCTGGGGGAGGGAGGAGACCCCTGCTCGCTCACGCTAATATTATGGGTGCTGCTGCTTTGACAGAGAAGTCTGAGAAGCAGCACATTAAGTGCTTACGCATTTGGCAACATCCTAGTGGATTATTTAAGTAAAACCATATGCTTTCTCATTTTTGAGCATTTTAACCTGCTTTAAAAAGGCCTGTGTATATAGGAGCTTTATACTTGAGTTGAAATTCATTTCCTTCTAAAGTGATTTTTTTTTTCCCTCTATAAATGTTGTTAACATGCCTAACGGAGTATGACATGCAAGGTGGTCAAGATCCTAAGAACACTGTGGCCTTAAGTCTGAATCACCTGATAAGAAGTTATACACTTTTTCCAAGGGTGCCATTAGGAATGAAAAACTACTCACCTTCTGCAATAACAAGAAGGAAACGAAATAAAAACTGAAGAACAAAAGAGTATATACAATTAGAACAGTATAATGATGTCATTTAGGGACTGGCAAAGATTTAGCTCTTAGAGAAGGGGGCAACTGCTGCAGTATTTGCTTTTCATATTTCAAATGACAAGAATTCCTTTTCGAAAAAAAAGATACTTCCTTTCCAAATCTTGCTTATTCTCTATAATTGTCTTTTTTTTTCTGTTGTTGGTGACAATTTATTACTTTGCAATAATAGACTGATGGTGTGGATGCCTCATGTAGAGATTTTTCTAGGGCAATTTAGCAACGTATTGTCATTTTCATGATGTATGAGTGACAGGGTTAATCAAATGTGCTTAGAAGCATATAATGGGAGGAAGATTCTGGTGGATGCTGTTGAATTTTTAGGGTCTACTAAAGAAGAGGTCCCTCATACCCTCCCCCCCATATAGTTTGCCTTATTACTTTTCTTAAGATTTACAGAATTATTTCCCTTTCTTCTTGGGATTGTACTCTTCATTTTACAAAGCCTTAAATTATAGATCAAATCACATGACAACCTTTAAGAAAATGCAACTTTTTTCCTGTTTAAGTAAAATACAGAGCCTGGAGCAAAAATATACTATTTCAGAATAACTAGAGGAGGATTATCAGTGGCAAATTGTGTGTGCTGAGAAAGAGAACAAAAAAGGCAGACACCAAACACCTCCATTTTCCCAAGATTAAATGATTATTAAAAAAGCGTGCCACACTGTATAGAAATCAACATTCTCGCCCATAATTCTGTGCATCTGGGACTATAGAAATGTCACTGTCCCTGCCCCACATCTTCATATTAACATTCTCAGGTCACAACAATAAGTCTTCCCAAAGGGGACCTTCCGGAAAAACAAGCTATTTCCTCGGCTCATATTTCCCTGGGGAAAAAAAAATACAAATAATCTAGTGTGAAGATGAGATCAGTTAGTCCAAATCAGCAGAGCTCCAACTGAACATGTTTCTGGGAGACATAACTAAACAGCCAGGACGAAACTGGGACTCTCACTAGAGTAGCAATTTGTATTCTGACTCGAGCTGAGCTTTTGTAGAACAAACTACAATTTTGCCACAAGGATAAGGCAAAAAATTTCTTGCTTGTTTAGACAGAATTCCAGTCTGGATTCTGGCTCTGCCATTTGTTAGCTGGGCTATCAAATGAGTTAATTGATATAAAGTGCTGCGAACAGCCCTAACACTCAGTAAATGCTAGTTTTTATTTTTCAATGGAATGGCCAGGTCTTCAGGGAATATTTATAAAGCCTTAAAATGAAAGTAACAATGTCATGAGCTTAACTGAGTAGACTCTGCAGTTAAGACAGCCTGCACACAGACTCTGCTCTCCCCAGTACAAGCTGTGTAACCTTGGGTTACATAAATGATGTTATTTAATTGTTCAAACTCCCACATCCCACATGAAGTGGGATGATAAAAAAATGGTACCTTCCTTATTTTGAGGATTACCTGAGCTGATATGTGGAAAGCTCTTAGCATGATGCCTGATGGAGCGTAAATTTCCAGTCAAGCTTTCCTGTTGTCTTAAGTACTAACAGGACCAACTGTTCCCTATGTAAGGTGCCTGATACCCTTATACATTTTATATCTACTTTCTTCCTATAGCAGGGGGTTAATTAGAAAGTAGGAAAAGAGCCATCTTTCCTTTTAAATTGGGACAACAGGAGATTGTCCAAATGAGAACGTAAAACTCAGAGTG
>NW_011888812.1:10738427-10750836 GCF_000151845.1 Pteropus vampyrus
TCTAGTGTGAAGATGAGATCAGTTAGTCCAAATCAGCAGAGCTCCAACTGAACATGTTTCTGGGAGACATAACTAAACAGCCAGGACGAAACTGGGACTCTCACTAGAGTAGCAATTTGTATTCTGACTCGAGCTGAGCTTTTGTAGAACAAACTACAATTTTGCCACAAGGATAAGGCAAAAAATTTCTTGCTTGTTTAGACAGAATTCCAGTCTGGATTCTGGCTCTGCCATTTGTTAGCTGGGCTATCAAATGAGTTAATTGATATAAAGTGCTGCGAACAGCCCTAACACTCAGTAAATGCTAGTTTTTATTTTTCAATGGAATGGCCAGGTCTTCAGGGAATACTTATAAAGCCTTAAAATGAAAGTAACAATGTCATGAGCTTAACTGAGTAGACTCTGCAGTTAAGACAGCCTGCACACAGACTCTGCTCTCCCCAGTACAAGCTGTGTAACCTTGGGTTACATAAATGATGTTATTTAATTGTTCAAACTCCCACATCCCACATGAAGTGGGATGATAAAAAAATGGTACCTTCCTTATTTTGAGGATTACCTGAGCTGATATGTGGAAAGCTCTTAGCATGATGCCTGATGGAGCGTAAATTTCCAGTCAAGCTTTCCTGTTGTCTTAAGTACTCACAGGACCAACTGTTCCCTATGTAAGGTGCCTGATACCCTTATACATTTTATATCTACTTTCTTCCTATAGCAGGGGGTTAATTAGAAAGTAGGAAAAGAGCCATCTTTCCTTTTAAATTGGGACAACAGGAGATTGTCCAAATGAGAACGTAAAACTCAGAGTGAAACCCAGAATGCTTATATTAGGTCTGCATGGAAATCACTCACATGCTCGCGCCTGGATTCACGGAGGGGCTGGTTGGGCGTGTGCCCTGAGCAACAGCAACCTCAGTGGCACTTGGGCCTTTTCATTTGACTTCAGGCTGGGGAAGCCTGAGCTCTGTGAAAAAGGCCTTTTTCATATGTCTCACCAGCGCTATAACATAATGTAACAAAGAGCTGTTTCTTACACTTTCTCCTACAATCCTGTAAAAAGTGCTTTCCATTCAAAAACAGCTTTAAGTGATGGCCATTTTAAGTGATCCTGTATTCAATTTAGTACACAGCCATCCACTATGTTGGTTCCTAATAAAGCTTTGCCTAGACTAATCAAGAAATTTTGGATGCAGATGATATACCTCAGAGCAATAACAAAGAATACATGGGAGTCTGGACAAAATCATCCACTAACGAGACTCTATCAGTAAGAGATCAGCTCTAACACTGTGACAAATAATGTCATAAATAAACAACTTATTTCTCAGTTTCCTCTCTACTATACTGTAGGAAAACACCTGAATATATAGGGAGATTCTGAGAAGTTACAAAGAGTTGCATTTGGAAAAAAATATGAAATCAAGGCCATTATTCTAAAAACGAGGATAACTATCTACCCAGACCCCATCTGTAATCTGAACGTGATCACTCAAATGGCTACGGGATCACATCTGGTGCATCCTCGTTACTCTTCCTGATGATTTCTAAGCAGCATACTTTAGTACTATGCCACAGTGACATGGAACATTGTAAGGGGCACACTACTTGGTAGCTAAAAGATAAGCTACGAGAATCAATCTGGGATTCCAGAGACATTATTTAAAAAAAACAAACACAAACAAAATAAAATATATTGGGTGGAAGGTGAGAGAGAAAGAGGGAGAAGTACCTCTTTTTGTAGCATGCACCAGCAATCTATCCAAGAAGTATATAATGGGGAGTAAGGAGGGCATCCACCAGCAAGCCTGAAAGAGGAAAAAAAAAAGATTAGCTATTCAAGCCAATATTTACAAAACATTCTCCCAAGAGTTCAATAAATCTTTGTCAAAATAGTCTCCTACCTAGAAGTTTCTCTAAGAGTCAATTTTGGTTCTAATGAATTCCGCCCTCTTATATTTAGGTTTTGAATCAACAAATAAATAGAAACTTCAATCAATTGTGTATTTTCTAAAACATCTAGTTTTTCATTTGTGGACAAATGAAATTCTAGAATACAGCAATTAGATGATTAAAGAGCAGGGAAAGGGGTTTTAAAACTAAGTCGTATTTAAAAGAACTGAAACGACAATGGATACAAACAGTGGTGACTACATTTTCTTACTTGGGTGTAACCTGTGATCTCTTCCTCTCTAAGAAATTATAAATAAATAATAATAATATATTTAGTTCATCCTTTAAGTATGGTCTGGGCTAAAACTGGCAGCTGTCCTACAAATCACAAAACAAACAGAATGTAGCATGGTATGAAATATGACAACTTAAAACTCCACACAGCTGTCTGATATCTTATTTGAAATCAATGACGTGTCTGATGGTATACTGCATCGGGTACTGTACTGGAACAAAGTTTTGAGTGAAGTCAAGAAGCAAAACCTCTGTACAACTTGGTATGGTCACTTGGCAACTAGAAGCTGGAACTCAAGGGTGTCCGTCACCACCCATCCTTCCCAACCAATACAGTGAGGTTAAGAAACTTTATATAGATCAAAGTTCCTATTTTTCTTTCTTAAAAACTCACTCCATGAAGCCCCCAGGAAAAACAAATATAAGTTGTCACTCAATCCCTAACATACCTTTTGTAACTTTCAAGAAAAAGGGGATAAAGATTTAAAATAAAGGAAATACGTGAAAATAGGGTAATCTGATAATTACCCCGCCCTTTTCAGAGTAGGGCCTCTATCACTGGCAAATGCATACTATTTATAAGTACTTGAGAAATCCTATTTATGCTTTTCCTTATTCCAAAAAAAGGGTAGGAAGTGGCCGTTTATAACATAAATTAATGCCACTGCTGGTACATGGGGACATATAAAGAAAAAAATTAGGAAATCTGGTAATAGCGTAAATGGTACTTTTCTTCCGCAAATTTCTACCAAGACTGCTCTGCCTGTCAAGTATACAAGCAGCCAACTACTAGGACAAGAAAAGCAAAGCACTTACCCACAGTTGTTGACAGCCATAAGATTAGAGACAAGCACAAAGGGATAGGTCAACATACTGGCAAAAAACTGTAAAATGGTAAAAAGACAGCTAAGTTATTAGGTCATTCCTAGTCTTCGTTATTCTCTTCTTTCCTCTCCTTTAAAGTCTTAGCGCCACTGTGGTCAAATATGCCAACACGGGTTTTGCTCTCTGGCATCCCAGGAAAGACTAAGTTACATATTTTGAAGCCTGGAGACGCTTCCTTTTCTTAATACACCACTATATCTAACATTTTAACAAAAAGCCAGAAGACTTCCCTTCTTCTATGATTGAGTTCTCATTTAAATAAAACTGAACTATGATATTTAAGAGAAGTAAATGCAACTACATGTAATTTCAAAACACCACTGAAGAAAATAAGAAAACAGAGCATCCTTCCAAAGACAACGAAAATGACTTCAGAAGGCAATGACTGGAAGCCCACAGGACCAAAGAGGGCGACGACCCCCACGTGGGATCAGCGGGTGTGGTGAGAAGCAGGCCTGAGAAGCAGGCACAGCTGTGATGGGAAACCACCCCCCACCCCCGGAAGCTGAACAGCACCAAACCACCGGACTTGTTATTGCTGTCAGTGTGATGCAGAAACTGGGTTATTCTTACCTCTGACAAACATTAACAACTTGCAAGACACCTGGTTGCTTTAAAGTAGTGATAATACAGTCCAAATTTAAAACAGAACAATCCCTAAAAGATTAAAAGGATTAAAAAAGAAACTCACTCCTGTGACAGCTTGGGAATAACTCTTCATTTCATTCATGGTGGAAACCTAAAACAGAAAGCAAAGCTTTATGAAAATGAGGAAGAAAATCAAGCTGATATTAAGAGCTAATGTTTTCGACCATATCAATATAGTCTATCTCTGAATTACTAATTTCTTTGACAGCCTGAAAATTAATTTTGATGAAAACATAAAATACCGATTATGAGCATCAAAAAGCAGTGGTCAAAATGATCAACTTGATTCAACATTTGTAAATTCATAGTAGATGAATATATAAGATGGCTTAGGAACAAATGTCATAGCTTCAGGATTTCAAAAAAAAAATGAGAAATACAATCCTTGGAAACTGCATTTACAGTACATCTGAGGGACAAGTCATTACCTCTATACACACCTAGCTGTGTACGAGATGCTTTGGAGATCAGTCTCCAGACTCAAGAAGCTTCTCACATGGGTTTAGTCCCACCCCCTGAGACTAAACTGTTCTATTTTCCATCCTGCTGTGGGGCTGCCTGTACAAAGAGGCCTAGAACGGCTGAGGCAGGGGAAACAGTACTTTTAGGAAAGGTTGATTCCTCAAACCTCCCAGGCCAAGGTTTCTAGAAAGCCCAATGCACAAGTCCCCTTAACCCTTCAGATTAGATGAAACACCATGAACACACTATAAAACTGCCTTCCTTCATGGTATCAATAATGAGGCGATCTCCTTACAGCACAGAGACAGGGACAGGTATCTTGGGCTTACTTTTTAGGTGCATCTCTCCATGGTAAATAGTATAGGTCATCCCACTGGCCTTTGGAAACTTGACTGATGTTCAGCTATATGATGAGTCTAGCACATAACAAATTGCCATCTTACTTTAAAGCTAACCTAGGTGCCAGGTGAATATGATAAAGTCAGCGCCAACACATCTCATCAAGGTCACAACCTACCCCACTGTCCAGTGCATAGGTATTGACGAGGTAGGCCAGTGAGTTACAGAGCCACAATGAAATGATGTCACCTAAGAGGCGAGGAATAAGACCCCTACATGAAGAAACAATAATAAGACGAATCAAGAAATGTGACCAGTAAAAAGATAATCCACTTAATACAAAACAAACACTTCTCAAAGAGTTAGAAATTTTAAAACATTCTAAAAAACTGAAAAAGACATCAAATACCAGAACCCAGCTCTCATAACTAGTTCATTCTAGTTGATAAAATTGTACTTGAAGCTAATCTCTAATGACTTTCATTCCTATTTTCAAAATGCAGGTCAGCTATACCACTCTAAGTTATGGCCAATGGCTCACCTTACTATTAATAACTATAAGCAGGGAGCCAAAAATCTGCCTACTTTGGAGAAGAGACTTAAATATGGTTTTGACAAATCTGTCAGGGCAAAAGATGAGAAAAATTACAAAATGAGAACACAGATTTAGGTGAGAGACATCAAAAACCAGTTTTGAAAGCCTAGATGATGAGGTGAGGCAGCACAGAATATGAGATAAACATTACCCCACAGACTGAAGGCCAGGGTTCAAATGCCACTTCTATCACTTATCAGCTATATGACCAGTAGCAAATGAACTTCCTAGAGCATTCATTTTTTTAAATCTCTAAAATGAGAATAATTATGGCTATTCTGCCTATGGCCCAGAGTATTTATGATATTCAAATAAAATCAATTACGTGGAAACACTCTGAAAATTAAAAAGGACCATTTACTTAATAATGCCATTTTTACTGTCAATAAAAAAATGAGGATAGCAGTCTAAGTCATTCCGATATAAATTCAAGGGAACGGTACACCCTTGCAAAAATGTATCCTCTCAGGATAAAGAAGCTACATGTTAGATGATTTTTCCCTTTTTAAAACGTTAATTTCCCTCATTTTATCAACTGTACATAATTGAAAACTTAACTGTGAGGGTAGAGACTTAGAATAAATTTGTTACCAACAAACAAAGAAACAAACTAACTCATTCCAAATGCTTTAGATGTCCAGAAACAAAAGTCAGATCTTTACAAGAGAATAAGCCAGAGGGGCCTAAATAGAGCTTAATATGAAGTAAACCCAGAAAGCACATTTCCCCAGGGATTAAACAGTCATGTCCTTATTTTCATTAAAGCCTTCCACTCAGAAAGATCACAGACACAAATCAACAATTTACTCACGCAAAAAATCCTAGTATGCCCTCTTCCCGATATATAGTTACTATGGAGTCACAAAGTCCACTAGGTAGGTAGAGAAAAAGAAAAGGTAAAATACGTTAGATTATTTTGGAGTGATTTAAAAAATGTTCAAGTATCAGTTTTGACAAGGTCAAATTTACACACCCCTGCCTCCTTTTCTACCACCCCCACTCTGCAAAGACAGCTGACTGTGGCTTAGAAGTGGAGACAGTACTGCCTAAGGATGCAGTCGCAGAGAGTCAGGGGGACTTGTGGCTTCACTGGCTCTGTAACTTATCCTGAGATCCCAGGCAGACTCCTAAAATTGCCTGGGCCATTTTCTTTTATTTACTGGTTTATGTACAGATGAAATAATATAAGATAGATGAATCTGTTCTGTAAATTCTAAGGCATCATAAAAATGTAAAGCACTATTATTCTAATACTTTGGCTTCCACAGATCTTGAATACTTGAAAACAAAAACACTTACCAGTACTTGGATTCTCTGCCAATGAATTGTACCATAGATCTCAGAGTGATCACTACAGAATACAGAGAAAAGATTTTAAAACTACATTGAGACAAATTTTGATAGCCCCCCCACAAATAAAATAAAAAAGGTTTTTCCATCTAAAGACAGTACTATCTGGATGAACTAGATAAAAGCTGAAACAAGCAAGCAAACAAAAACATGCAAGGCACTTCTGTGAACTCCCACGTCAACCATCTAAGCAGTCAGGAGAGGTTATGTTGTAGAAGAAAGGTAAGAAATTAGATTTCGGTTATCAACTGCAAACATACCGTGGAAGGGATGTGTGATGAGGGTAGCAGCAGAACGAGCCATCATCTCACGGGTTGTCTAGAAACAATCAACACACATGCTGAAATCTAAATAAATGACATTCATATTCCTGTGGAAAGTTATGTGTGGGATACTGCAGAACAAAGAAAGTGAGCAAGGGGCACTCCTGCCTGGAGTCAGAAAGAGGAGCTTGAATGCGATACAATGTAATACACTGTCACTTCATCATACCTTTTACTCATGGATTTCAATGTTCTGTTACAGTTACTTCTCAACTTTTCTCAGCAAAGCAGATTTCTATTATCATCTCAATTTTACAGATAAGAAAAATGAAAGCAAAGCAACAGGGAGGGTCACCAGCAAACAGTAACCGAGATGGAGTAACACTATGAGGCCTGTGTTTAGATTAAGTTGCTCTCTCATTGTAAGTGATTTCAGAGACACACCTACACCAGACAAATGTCAGGCTCCACTGCATCTGCACCAGCATCTTAGGGAGAACAGAACAACTCTGATTTGTTTTTGAACTACAACCCCACAGCCCAAAGCATCGTAGAGCTGTTATATTTATCCTGGTTCATCCTTCTCTTTACAGGACTCTGTAAAAAGGTAGCAAAGAATTAAATTACAATATTTGGAGGGAGGTTGTAAATACAGCAGGTTTGTCATCCATTTTTGCATTTAAACACGATCTTCAGTCACTTCGTTAATTGTTCCTCACCCCTACTCCAATGGTAGTTCTGAGAAGATCCTGTGGGACAGAACAGGCTAACCAAAATTAAGAAACTACAACACACATATTAATACATGTATCTCTACTTTTAAATAAACTCCCTTCATGAAAATTTATAGAAAACCAACCTGATTCATCTGATGTCTAAGGTTTGTTTTAGAATATATATTTTAACTACAGCATTTCCTGGAAAATCGTGAGCTCACTAAAGACAATCAGACAACATATAAAGAGTAAGCAATAAAAGTAGTTCTGAAAGCCATAAATATTAAGTCAGGCATGAAACAAACTCTGAATATGAGTGTGTGAAATCTAATGTCAGAATGCTATAAAAGCATTTCTGGATACATGATATCAACACACAAAAGTCTTGACCACTATTTTAACACTTTTGTACAGAGGTTTTCAACTCTATTAGATCTTCAGTAAACATCTCTTCAATTTTATGAAATGGATGAACAAAATTAGTTCCCTTGAAATTCACCTATTCCAAACAGCAAGCAATGTTTTTTTCTCTTTTTTGTTATACATATAGAAAAGCCCAAATTAAGGTGAAGGTTTAACTTCATTTGGAACAGATAATGAACATACAGGCCTGATAATCCTGATTCCACAACTGCCACACTGCACACACTGAGTCAGGGAAATAGCGTAGGACATAATTCATCTCTTACCTCCTTGATAACTCGGTCGAAGGAAGAAGTCGAGACGTCTTTCTGTACATTTCCAGGTCCTAACTCCTGGAAAGAAAATGAAAAAGATAGATAACTTGATGGTTTTAAATAGAATTGCTCAAACTAGAGGCCACCCTGTACTGCAACACTCACTGAGATGCAAAAGAAATTGACTGCTTGTCCCTTCTCCTAAAGAGGACCAAAGAGCAATAACAACTTGCATGGAAAATGGGCCCATGCATACGAAGCTCCAACATACCTCAACCTTGTCACTCTCCTGGTAATGCTGCAAAGGAAGAAGAGAAAAAAAAAAAAAGAAAGAAAGAAAAAAATAAAGGATGATTAGGGTAATCACACTGTCATTGAAAGAGGATATGAAATGAAAACTCTATTGGTAGAAAGCAAAATAGTTGATTCTTTTTTGCTGCAACTATCCAAGTAACTTCTAATTCTAATTGATTGAGTATAAATAAGTATTTGTAAGATGATCTTGTTGCTAAGTTTAACACATTAATCAGCTGGAGGAACAAGCAAATGCTCATGAAAACTCTCATCGAAAAGAAGGAAAAGGAAAACAAAACAAAAACCTAAGAACATTTACGAAACATACACATTTAACAGAAAGTAAACTGGTAAAAACATAGCCTAGGTCTAAGGCTATGGAAAAAGCCGGACCAATACCAAACTAGGGCAAAACTCTTTTCTTCACTGTACAAAAGAACAGAGAATTGGTGCTAAGTCTGAATAGCTGAAATCACCTCATTTTGCCTTTTGTATCTAACAACTTCTGAAATAAGCAAGAGAGGTTTTTTTTCTCTTCTAGAGAAGAGAACATGAATATAGCCAGAGCTCAGACTATGCTAGAAGAGGAAATATTATTTGTGAGATATTTCAGAAAGAGAAGATGGGTTAGGTGAAACAAAAGGATCAAGCATACTCCTAGTCATACCAGATAAAAAAAACAGACAACACTTTAATTTCTAAAAAGAATTGTTTTTAAAGATTAGAGGCAAGAGAAAATCAAGATTCAACAAAATGGTGTTTTTTTGTCAAATTACAGGTCTTCGGCTAAAAGTAATTCTAGTACTTTACGGCACCTTTAAAAATTATCACTCATCTCTAGACTATGCTTTTTACTGCATTAATAAAAATTTCTACCTGTTTCTTCGACATTCTGAACAGATTTCAATTTAAATTCTTGTTCAGCTATATAGAACTCTTTCTTAGAGAGTTTAACAGTTTCATCAACCCTGGATTGGTCTGTCTTCTCAACTGTACAAGCTGCTTTCGACACTAAGTGTAGTACCAATCTGTTATATTCATTTGGCTACATGTGAAAACACATATTCAAAAAGGTACTTGGTTACATCAAGTTTGTCTTACTTTTCCTTTCATAAAGGAACTCGGTTTCAAGCAGTAATTTCACTTTTGCCCTATGTCTACATATATAAACCTCTGACTAGATGACGACTGCCTTTCTATATGTAAATCTTACCTACGTAACAGCAAAACTTGCACTGAGCCAAGAGTAGGGTGTGACTGGAGAAGACTAGTAATCAATACACTAAAAACATGAGCCTATTAAGACTCCATCACTCTGATCCATGGGCCCTTGGGAATGGTACTTCTAAATTCAGTCCACAGGCAAGGACAACAAGAAGAATGTAAAGAATAACAAAATGACTGAAGGGTGAAACAGCTTTCACGTGAGGAAATGACTGAAAAACCTCTCCAATTCAAATCAGTGAAGGCTGAAGAGCATTCAAAATCTAAGCCAATTAGATCGTGATACTGTTTAACAAAATCATGATGTGCTCTTCAGATAATAAAACATTAGAATTGGGGTAACACATTAAAGTCTCAAAAAGTACATAAAGGATTGTATTAACCAGTTAGTAAACGTTTGGAATTTAGCACATCTGATATATTATATAGGTTGAAAGTATTATATAGATTGGGTTAGCATATACTGCTACATTTTTTGAGTTATAGTGTGATAACCCACCCTTGGTGCCAGTAGGAGACAGAATGATGCACTAGAAAAAAACCGTTAGTTTTATATTCTCAACCATACTCATGCTCAACAACCTTCCCATAGACTGTTCTAAATGGTACAGAATTTGTATTCATAACACCTTTATAAATAGAACAAAGGGCAATTCTGTTAGACCTACATTGTAACTGAGGAGCTAATACAATCAAAATTATAAGCTTTAGTATCTGAAGTTAAAAGAAGCTGCAAAACAAAATGGTCACTAAGAAAGAAAGAAATGTAACTTTGATGTTTCAAAAAATGTTTTATGAAACATCTCAAACATATGGAAAAATTAAGAAAATAATTCACCTAGATAGCCACCACCAAAATTAAACAGGTGTTAACATTTTGTCCTTTATGCTTAAGATCTCTCGCCTGAAGATAAAACACCAATGGACATAGCTAAAGTCCCATCCTCATCTCTCCCCGACTTCCCCAAATTAACCACTAACCCACCACAGTTGATGCATACTTTAGGGTGAAGTTAAAAAAAAAACTTTCAAATTTATGCAAATATAACAGGTATAGAAATAGTGCACCGAATACAAATGTTAAATGTAATACATAATTAAAAGGCAAAATCCATATAGCCATGATCCAGGTCAAGGAAAAACTCATTTCCATTACCCAAGAACCGCACGCATGGCCCTCCCCCCCCAGTTAACCACTATCCTGACTTTTATGTTTATCTTGTTGTTTTTTTTTAAAATAAGTTCGTGACAGGCAACATTTTACTACAGGTAACTCTAGAAATGAGAGAAAATAAATTCAGAAAGAAATATATTTTAATCAGAGAAATAAAATTCTTCCTTCAAAGAAATAAAATTAGCTATATATGAGATCGAATAAGTGTATTTAATTTCCACTCAGAACAACTGCTTCAGAGGAAGAATGCTGTGTAGATCAAAATCAATTCCTTCATTTTATACAAATTCCCCTTGCTTCCCAGAAAAGAATTAAGAATGGGTATTTCATGTAAATGTTTTTCAAGAAGAAGAAAGACCATGGTTATACATATATCTTTGAAACTGCTCTTGAACTGCCTAAAAGAAAAATCTAAATCTATGGGAAGATAAACTGATTTTCTTCTTACCTGTAAAACTTTACCATGGACCACAGTTCCAAGGACTCCTGAACACAGTCTTGGAGCTAAGCCTGTGAACAACCCACGCTTCCCATCGATGCTCGCAATGTGTTGAGCTAAAAACACAAGTCAGAGATTTAAATTCCAGGAGAAGGAAATGGTTACAGAGAAATTTCAAGCAAATATGCTTTCTACATATATTCTTTCAGTAACTCCTGCCTAACACAGTCCTCAATGTCATCCAATTCTGAATAAATGAGACACTTACCATAACAAAAGAGACCAGGAAGCTGACAAACTTGCCGCCCAAAAATATTTCGTCCTATTGTTGGAGGAAGAGGTTCATATCCCACCTTTCAAAACAAGAGAATATATCAACATAAGCAATATTCCCATGAATGCTTTGATTGCGAGGTCTTGAAGAACACAGGGTTAATTTCTAACACAAGTTAAAATGCAGTATATGTTTTCCAAGGCAATGATTAAGCATCATCCTTGTCAGTTTTTTATTTTGTCAACTGATAAGACTGGTTTCAAGAAACTCCAAGTTTCCTTTTGGTTAAGACTCTACAGATTAAGCTATGTAGCTGAGAAAGACTAATATCAAACTGAAAATAGAGTAAGAGGATCTTCTGTTAGGAAAGCGACAGTTTACTGAGGAGGCTCCAAAATATTTTCTTATGAAAATCTAGCACATTTCTTATATTTGGACAAAATGAAAAGACTAAGTCATCAACTTCACATTTGGTTAGTAAGACAGAACATTAAAAAGGCAAATTCATTTGGGAAGTAATTACAAGCTAAGGCCATGTAAAACAGCAGAAGTTGTTATCAATGAAGGACACTAGAAAAATGATTGTCATTTTAGTTCTACAATATATTCAGGATTTTTAGTACTAAAGGGATACTTGAAAGAGTGAAAATGTTGTAGGACATGGTTTTGACTATATTGCTACAATTCTTTCTTGCTCAGTTAAATAACTCCTGACTGAGTTCCCTGAAAGTGTTATCATGCAACTATTTTTAAAAACTGAATATTCGTGAATTTCACGGAAACCTGAGACACTTGACAACATACAGATGTTGTGTAATCAGGATTAAGGATATTCAAGTTTTGAGGCAAGAGCTCTGAATGTCTCTTGAAAACCCCGCCTCCTGT
>NW_011888812.1:10752421-10754176 GCF_000151845.1 Pteropus vampyrus
CGGGGCCTACGGGGCGGGAGCGCATGCGTTTCGTAGGCATCTGCGCCCTCCTGTAGGAACGGCAGTTTCTCTTGCGCTTGCGCAGGCCGAAGCGCCCGGAAGGAGGAGAATGGGCGTGGCGATGGGGGGATGTGACCCTGACGGCTAAGGCAAGGTCAGGAGAATAGAAAGAATTGAAAGGATTCTTCGTTATGCTTCGTCATTGCCTCTGCACGTGAGCAATATAAAGTCCAAAGGGTATTTACCGTCAGAACCATAAACAATCTAATGGCTAACAAAAACCGGATAAATCTGATATAGAATAATGAATCCATCAGCCGGTCGCTATTGGTGCATTCATTCAATTCAGTCTCAGAAATGCCTTCTCTGATCTGTATCTAAATTTACCTCTCCCTCATTTCCTACCACATCGTCCTGTAGCACATATCATTGAAATTTATCTGTCTCCTCCAGTAGAATGTAAGCACCCTTGAGTTCAGAAAGCAGGACAGCCTTTTTTCATGGTATATACTGTGCCTGGCACATACTAGGTGCTCATGAATGAACAAACACTTCAGTGCCTATCAGGCTACAGTCTATGGAGGCGAAAAGAAAAAAAAGCACTGTCCTTATCCCTTCGCACCGAACACACGTGTTCTATATCAAACAACACTTAGTGAGACAGCATGGCACCGAGAATGAAGAACCTAGAAGACTTGCATTTGGATCTTGGCTTTCTTTTGTAACCAGGTGATTCAGAAGTCATTTTCTCTTGTTTTCAGTTTTTGTATATAAGTCTAAAAATAACACTAACACCTCTCAGGGTATTGAGCATTAAGTGAAATTGTGCACAGGGTAGATGTTTTTAAAACTGTATATAGAAATACAAAAGTTAGTTTTAATTAATAATGTCCTGTACTCAGCACAGTGTTAGGTAATATTGGGAGGCAGTTTACAGAGCATAGTCTTTGAAGTTCAATAAACTTGGTTCAAATTCCACCTCTACCAGTTAATAACAGTGTGACTTTAGTTAGGCAAAACACAGGACCTCTTTGAATTTTGGACAGATTAGTATGGCAATGTCTATTTCGTTCTTGTTGTGAGGATTGAGTTATGTAATATTCCTACCCAGTAGCATTTAGAGTTACAAGAAACTTACAAGTTATGTTTAACTAAATCCAGAAATCTTCAGACATCAATACAATCGATATCTAAACAACAATGTCTGATGTCTAACCAAAGAGACCATTTAGCAAGGGGACTCTATGCATGAATTTGTGCTTTGGTGTTGCCAACAAAATATTCACTATTTCTGCCCCACTGATGCCTGTGGGCACTGAGAGGTACAGAGCCTCTTGCAAGAGCGAGTGGTTGAGGCATGCAGGATGCTCCACCATATTATCCAATGGTTCAGGGCAGAAGCTGCCCATAAAGTTTGGGGTAAAATCTGCAGAGGAAAAGGAACTACAGTCAGTAGCATAGATAAGAGAAGTGCAAAAGGTATAGAGTTGTTATATACTGCTGCCTGGGCTGTGCACTGCTCTACTCCAAAGAATGTCATCGCAAAGCCTATGATATGAATGAATGGTGTTCCCTGATAGAGTTCAGTGCCGCGGTCCAGCCACGACAGGATTTAGGGGGCTCCGAAGGTGGGCAAGGCGTCGGCGCGGGAGACAGTCGACTACACAACTCAGAAGCGGTGTGACACTGTTCCGTTTTATTGTGATTTGAGTACAACTTTTATACTTTTTATTTTGGCATTTGATTATACTTTGT
>NW_011888812.1:10755138-10762660 GCF_000151845.1 Pteropus vampyrus
TTTACACTTACTAGAATTTGTGCTACCCAAATTCCCCCTATGAATAGGATCGTTTCTAAGAAACCAATTATCCCTAAACACATGCCACGTCCTCATTCTTGACGATGCATTCCTTGAAGCCTCTGTCCCCATCTCCGGACCTTGTCACGCAGTAGGGTAGAAAGAGGACGCGGCAGTTCAGTATGTTGACTCCATAAGATGGATTGTATTTGGTGACTCATATTCAAGTAGTGAGAGGAATAAGAAAAGTTTCAAAAGGGGCAGAACTAATTGGGAAGGGAAACAGAACTAGAACAGCATAGTGTTGCTAAAGTCAAGAGAAAAGTTTGGAAAAGGAAGGGATGATTAGTAATGTCAAAAGCTGCCAAGAGGTCAATAAAAGTAATGAAGCCCAGAGAAAGATGAGTGCCTTTCTCCATTGAAAGACTCCTGGGCTGATAGGCAGTCTGACCTGGGAGAGAGATCGAATGTCCTGTAACTTTTTTCCCATTTTCCAATTCTGATTCTGCCACTTACTAGTTGATGATCTTGTGTGAGTCATTTAATCTGTTTGCGTTGAATTTGGGGTGAATAAACCTCCTTCACTGGTTCATCGTGATAAGTTTCAAAAGCAATCTGGCATTCCCTATTCCCCCTCTTTGCTTTATTTTTCTCCAAAGTACTATTTAATTACTTTTTAAATTTGTTCTAACCCACATACTAGAGTGTGAGGTCCAAGAGGGCAGGGATTTTTGTCCTTTTTTTTGTTCGCTGCTGTATTCTCGGTACCTGGAGTACACCAGGCATACAGTAGGTACTCAATAAGTATTTATTGAAATAATTATTCCAGTGGGAACCTCTGGGATTTACTAGGGAGTGGGTCCAGGCTGTTTATTCTTCCTCTAAATTCCTTCATATTCCTCAGTTAACTGTAGATGTACTCCCTCATGGATCTTCTTTTTAAACTGCCTTAGTCTCAACTGAGATACTCCTCTATTGTCTTAATTAGAACTTTTTGGGTGCAAGTGACATAAAATCCCACCCAAACTTCTTTGGGGTGGAGTGGGAGAGGAAAAGAATTTATTGATTTGTATAAGTGGATGACTTCAGGCATGGCTGCATCCAGGATATAAAGGTTGTACCTGGACTAGGCTTCCCTTTAAAGTTCTGTTTTCTTCTTTATTGGCTTTATTCTCAGAGGGAATAACTCCTCAGGGAAGTCTCCTGAAGCTCCCACCTTATACTGTCATAGTCCTAAGACCAGACAAACGAGCTACTCTCAACCCTTAAAGTCAAGTCCCATCAGACATCTGAGGGTCTGGATTGGATTGCATACACACTCTTGAACTATTCACTGTGATCAGAGGGATGGGATATGTAGCCTGCCTGAGGCGTAGACCACTTGCCCTCCCTTGGAGCTGGAATGGAGCTTATATCCTTGTAGGGAGTCCACTCAAAGTACATGATTGAGAGTGGCATGATTTCCCCTGGAGGAAAGTTGGGGTGCTGATATAAAAAAAGCCAAATGTCCACTGGACAGTCAAAAACAACATTGTGTTTAACTACAATGGTGCTATGAGAATTAACCTCTGCCTGGAACTTGGCAGATTTTCACTAAATGTTGGTTCTCGCTTCTTTAATCAGTCAACAGTCATTGAACCTACTATAATACTAATACCTCTTATTTTCAGAAAAGGTTACAATTTCCAGTGCTTAGTCACATACAATATCTCATTTGATTGTCATAACAACCTTGTGAAGTGGGCTCGCAAGAGATCATCTCTGTGTCTAAAGATGTGGAGACAACTTTAGAAAAGTTGGTGACTGTACCAAGTTGCACGGTTAGAAATACAACTCCCAGTGCAGTGCTGGGAACTGAATTTCATCTCACATGGATCCTGCAGAATGTACAATCTGGTCAGGGACAGAAAGCTAAGATACATGAAACTGTTGAGAACTGAATTGTATCACCAATGAATAGGGAAAGCAGAGAATGGAGAAATCTGGGAAAGTAGATTTAGATCTGAGTGGGCTTCACAGAGGAAGTAGGAACTCAAATAAGATTTGAAAGAGAGCAAATTCCATCCATCCATCCATCCATCCATCCATCCATCCAACCATCCATCCATCCATGCATCCATCCATCCACCCATCCATCCATCCATCCATGCATCCATCCATCCATGCATGCATCCATCTATCCATTCTCCCGTTCAATAAATATTTTTTGAGAGCCTTCATCTAGTTGCTGGATCCTTACTGGGGAAAACCACATGGGCAGTGCTGGAGACAGCCAGGAGCATATTATTGCTTCCCCCACCTCAAATGATTGGTATACTGTTGGATGAAAACAGTGAGAGCAAATGAAAGTTCTTGCCACTGGCAGATGAAAGCAAAAGTTTTAATGCAGAAGATAGGAAAGCTAGAAAGAAAAGAGTTAAGCAGATCTACATGACAGTGCTCACAGCTCAGAAGGACCATGTAGCAGCAGAGAGTGAGTGCATTTATGATTCCTTTCATGGCAGAGAGGAAAAAGCTTCTGCAGCCCATCTACTACTTAGATTTATTATATTTTAGAGATTAGAAAGATAGCTATTTTTAAAACCAAACTTACTTGTTATGTAAAGAATTTTCTTGTTTTAGAAATATGCCATTGTCCTTTACTGCCTTGCCCATCCTTGGCCACTGGCCCAGGAGAGGCTCATGAAACTGAGGGAATGTTTTGGACTCCCTGCCATGTCATGTGGGATTCACTACAGTTCAACCAGCTCACAGGTGTGTTGACTACTTTCTGTTTGTCCTCCAAATAATCATTTTCTTTTTCTAATTCTTAATTCCTTCTATCTGCTTTCCTTGGTTTTATTTAGTTGTTCTTTTTCTAACTTCTTAAATTAGATGCTGTATTAGTTTTCTATCGCTGCCATAATAAATTACTGCTTAGTGGCTTAAAATAACACAAATTTATTATGTCACAGTATTGAATGTCAGAGATCTAGTTGGCTTGTCTGAGTTCTCAACTCTGGGTTCTGCAAGGCTGAAATCAGGTGTTGGCTCACTGGGTTCTTATCTGAAGGCTCTGGGGTGAAATCTATTAGGCTCATTCAGATTGTTGGCCAATTCAAGTTCAGTTTCCTGTGGTTATAAGACCGAGGTTCCCTTTTCCTTGCTGGCTGTTATCCAGGGGTTGTCTTCAGTGTCTAGAGGTTGCTAATATTCCCGGGCTCAGGGCCCCCTTCTTCCAAATTCAAAGCCAGCAATGGTGGGTGAAGTCTTATCTCTGACCTCCCCTGCTAATCTCTTTTGCCTCTTCTTCCATGCTATCTCTCTGATAAACTGTTCCGTCTTTCTCTTATTTTTTAAGATTTCATGGGATTACACCCGATCTCCCTGGATAATCTCATTTTAAAGTCAGCTGATTAAATAATCTAAATTCCATCTAGAAGATCCTTTCCTAGCAGTACCTAGATTTGTGTTTGATAAAATAACCAGAAGACAGGCCTCTTTGGGGAGATATTTAGAATTCTGCCTACTATAGATGCTTATTTCATTGTTACCCTTTCTTATTCATTACTGTAAGTATTTAAGTATGAACTTTCATTTGAGCACTGTGTTAGCTTGTAGATTCTAATATGTTCTTCAGATGTTAGCAATTTTGGTTTTGATTTCTTCTTTGACCAAAGATTTGTTTGAAAGAGCTTTTTGATTTCTCAGGGGCAGTTTTTGTTTTCACCTTCCAGATAATATTATTCATTACTAGTTTTGTTTTGTGTTCAGAAAATGTTGTCTTTTCTATTTCTACTTTTTTAGAATTTTATAAATTAATTTATTGCTCTGTGGCTTAATATATGAGTGATTTTGGGGAGTGTTCCATGAGCATTTGCAAGGGTATGTATTTTTTTTCAGGTTTTAGTGTTTTGTGTGTGTGTGTGTGTGTGTGTGTGTGTGTGTGTTTTAACTTACTTTTTGTCCACTTGATCAAAGAAAGGTGAAATAAAATCTCCAATATTAATGTATATTGGTTAATTCTTCTTGCATTTCAAGTAGTTTTTCTCCTTATGAATGTTAATACAATGTTATTTGGTATAGAGAATTTGTAACTATTAGAGCTTAATTGTATATTGCTCTCTTTCAGTCAATTTGTCTTGTAAAATGCTTTTGGCCTTGAATTCTCTCTTATCTGATATTAAGGCTATGGCCCTTTATTATTTATTTGCAGTTGCCTATTGCTCCTCTGTCTTTTCTTTTATTTTCAGTCTTTCTTAGTTACTTCGTTTTAGGTGAGTCTCTTGTATATGCCATATAATTTGTGGGCTTTGTTTTGTGATTCAACTTCAAAATCTATTTTCTTCTGATAGAATGAATTTAGCCAATTTATATTTCTTGATATGAGAAATGTTTGTACTTCTATTATACTTTACAATTTTTTTTATAACATTAAAAAAAGTGATTACGATTTTTAAATAGCTTTTTGCCAATGCATTAAAAATCAACTTTTACTGTATGAACTATTTGCTTTGTAGGCGTGTGTGGGTATATTTGAAAGGTTTCTATTTTAGACATAGTGGTTACGTTTGTGACCACAGCTTCATATACTATACCTTATTCTCTCCTTAGTAGATAGTCTCTATTGATTCCCTACTCAGAGCAATGCTGAAATAAATTTATATTCACTTCTTTCCTTTCCCCATCTCTATCACCTTCCTGCCTTCCGAGTTCCCCATAATTGTACATTTCATATTCCATAGTATTTACCTTTATACTTTTAACCTTTAAATATATTTCTATTTCTATTACTTGACTTATCAGCTTTTTTTTTAGTATGCAACTTTTATTGCATCTTTAAAATATCAGAAATAAGTTTGAGGAATCATCCGACATCGTGGTGTTTCTGTAGCTGGACAACTTAGGCCTTATTCATTAGCCTGCTGAACTGTTCTTTTTTCAGAAACAGATACCATTAAAATCCTTGTTTTTAATAGCGTGGCTTGTTGAATCAAAGCAGCTGAATTTGATACAAGCTCAGTGCCATTTCCTTCAAGAATTAACTTATTTTTCTGGGCTTGAGATACTGAACAAGCAACACCCGACCTCATCCGAACCCTACAGATGTATTTTTCACCCAAGAAATTTCAGATTTCAACAAGAGAACCCTTCTCCTGAAAAATATTGACGGGGTAGTGAGCATACACAGACCTCAGCTTGTAACGGAAGCCCAGCGTAACACTCTTGATCATATTCTGTACATGACTACACATGGCGCGAACAGTAGCCAGTCCCTTTCTATTTCCCCACCATTTGGCAACTCAAATCTCTTCTTTTTTCCAAGGAGACTGAGTTCTACAATGTGACTGAAGTCCCTCCGCAGGGTGCCTCTGGGGCTCTTCACAATAACTGCACGTCCCTTCAGAGTGACATCCGCATTTTCTGGAATGTCAATAGTCGGATTGCTGAGAGCGGTCTTCATCCTCACAATAGATACAGCAAAGAGCTTATTTCTTTTGATGTAATCAGCATGGTCACACTATTTTTTACCTTTACTCGTCTTTCTTCCTCAGCTATTATGAATATAATTTATGCATTGCTAGATTTATAATATTTTCATTCCATTCTACAACAATAAATGTCCAAATTTTAAAAAGTCTCTGGTCTAGAATAAAATAGAATAGCTGTATTATTCTCTGTGAGTCCTCTTGATGTCGTCGTCTCTGTTCATCTCTTGGTTGGTTGACTAAAGTTCATCCTCTGGTAGGTCTTTCAAAAAAGGAGAATGAAAAATATATTCCTTTAGTATATGCATATAAAATGTTTTATCTTTTTTGCCTGGATGCCTTAATTTCACCTTGAATTTCAATAACTTTACTAAGACATGTCTTAGTGCAGTTTTATTTTTGTTGTTAATTTTTCTGAGACAAGGTGTGATCTTTCAATACACAGATTCAAGAATTTTCTTATGCTGGGAAGATTGAATTATATCTTCTTTTCAAAAATATAATATTATGTTTTCCATAGATATTCTATTTACTTAATTCAAAAACAAAAACAACCATGAAAGGTAAGGACTGTTAATTAAACCAGGTTATGAAACAGTATATAAAATATGATCTCATTTTAACAAAAAACACTTTTTAAAAAGAATTCAAAAGATTAAAAACTAAAGTGTTAACTCTATGATCATTTCTGAGTGATGGAAACGTTTTGTTTTTATTTCCTTATTTTTGTTTAACTGAATTTATAATTTTCTATAATAAATCTGCATTGTTTTTACAATAAATAAAGGTAAAAATCAAACAATTTTACTTGTTTCTTATTTATTCTCTTGGTGTTTCTTTGTGTAAACACAAGCAAATTCAAATATATATTGATATTCAATCCTTACACAACATGTAGCATTTTTATCGTACGTACTGTTTTATACCGTATTTTTTTTATTTGAAAACATATTCCATAGAATATTCTAGGCCAAAAAACAAATCTCAATAAATTTAAAAGAACTCAAATCATACAACATATAAACTTCAAAATGGAATTAAATTAGAAATAAAACAAGAAGAAATTTAGAAAATCCCTAAATACTTGGAATTTAAATAATATATTTCTAAGTAATACATGGATCAAAAAGAAATGACAAAGGAAATTAGAAAATATCTTCAACTGAATCAAAACAAAAACATAATACATTAAAATTAATGGGATATAAAGGAAAGGAATGGGAAATAAAGGAAAATTTATAGCTTCAAATATTAATTCTAATCAGCTTCTACCTCAGGAATCTAGAAAAAGAAGAGCAAATAAAATCTGAAGTAGAAGAAAGGAAATAATAAAGATCAGAGTGAAAATTGATCAAACAGTAAACAGAAACAATAGAGAAAATCAATGTAACCAAAAGTCAATTCTTTGAAAAAGATAACACAAATTTTAGCTAGACCCACCACTAAAAAAAAAAGAACGAATTACCCAAATTACAAATGTAATAGGGGATATCAACATAAACCCTGCAGAAATGAAAAAAGGTTATATAAAGGAATATTATGGACAAATTCATACCAACAAATTAATTTAGATGAAATGGACAAAGTCTTATAAAGACACAAATTATCAAAACTGATTCAAGGAGAAATTGAAAAACTAATTAGACGGTAACAAGAAAATAAGTAGTAATTTAAAATCTTTCCACAAAGAAAAACCTTGGCCCAAATAGTTTTGCTTAAAAGTTCTATCAAATATTTAGGAAAAAAATATCAATTTTGCAAAATTCTTTCAAAAAATAGAGGGGAAGAATACTTCTCAACTCATACTATGAGCCTTATATAACCTTGATATCAAAGCCAGTGGATTCTGGCCAATGAGGCATAAGCAGAAATCCTCCCCTAGGGCTTTTGGGAAGGTTTACTGACATTGAAAAGAGACACAATCACCAGTGATGTCATATGAACAGCAAGTGCCCCGATGAGAAGGTGCTTTTCTGTAGTAATCCTTCCAAAACCCACACACCCCGCCTCCAAATCGTGAGAAAACATAAGACAAACCAATTTGAAGACCATTT
>NW_011888812.1:10762710-10768871 GCF_000151845.1 Pteropus vampyrus
TAGAATATTCTAGGCCAAAAAACAAATCTCAATAAATTTAAAAGAACTCAAATCATACAACATATAAACTTCAAAATGGAATTAAATTAGAAATAAAACAAGAAGAAATTTAGAAAATCCCTAAATACTTGGAATTTAAATAATATATTTCTAAGTAATACATGGATCAAAAAGAAATGACAAAGGAAATTAGAAAATATCTTCAACTGAATCAAAACAAAAACATAATACATTAAAATTAATGGGATATAAAGGAAAGGAATGGGAAATAAAGGAAAATTTATAGCTTCAAATATTAATTCTAATCAGCTTCTACCTCAGGAATCTAGAAAAAGAAGAGCAAATAAAATCTGAAGTAGAAGAAAGGAAATAATAAAGATCAGAGTGAAAATTGATCAAACAGTAAACAGAAACAATAGAGAAAATCAATGTAACCAAAAGTCAATTCTTTGAAAAAGATAACACAAATTTTAGCTAGACCCACCACTAAAAAAAAAAGAACGAATTACCCAAATTACAAATGTAATAGGGGATATCAACATAAACCCTGCAGAAATGAAAAAAGGTTATATAAAGGAATATTATGGACAAATTCATACCAACAAATTAATTTAGATGAAATGGACAAAGTCTTATAAAGACACAAATTATCAAAACTGATTCAAGGAGAAATTGAAAAACTAATTAGACGGTAACAAGAAAATAAGTAGTAATTTAAAATCTTTCCACAAAGAAAAACCTTGGCCCAAATAGTTTTGCTTAAAAGTTCTATCAAATATTTAGGAAAAAAATATCAATTTTGCAAAATTCTTTCAAAAAATAGAGGGGAAGAATACTTCTCAACTCATACTATGAGCCTTATATAACCTTGATATCAAAGCCAGTGGATTCTGGCCAATGAGGCATAAGCAGAAATCCTCCCCTAGGGCTTTTGGGAAGGTTTACTGACATTGAAAAGAGACACAATCACCAGTGATGTCATATGAACAGCAAGTGCCCCGATGAGAAGGTGCTTTTCTGTAGTAATCCTTCCAAAACCCACACACCCCGCCTCCAAATCGTGAGAAAACATAAGACAAACCAATTTGAAGACCATTTTACAGAATACCTAACCAGTACTCTTCGAAACTGTCAGTCATAAAAATAAGACTGGAAATGATCACAGACCAAAGGAGACTAAGGAGACATGACAATGGAATGCATGCTCTGGATTAGATTCTGGAAGAGAAAAAGGACATTAAGGGAAACACTGGTGAAATCCGAATAAAGTCTGGAGTTTAGTTAATAGTAATGTACCAAAGTTTTCTTGGTTTTGTCAAACGTGCTACGGTAATGTAAGATAACATGAGGGGAAATTGAAATCGAGCGAGGGTACATGGGAACTCTTTCTTTGCAACTTTTCTGTAAATAAAAAATTGCAGAAGTTAAAGGTTATTAAAAAATGAAAAGACACACAGAGACAGGTGTTCTTTTTCACTGGGCATTGTTGGGTCTGGTAGTTTGCCTGGATCTGCTACCGGAATCTGGCCAACAAAGTTGGACAAAGTTGGCCCTGAAGGTGGCAGAGCTGGAAGATGGTAAAGCCTGGATCTTTTGCTTTGTTTTTTTGAATTTTCATAAAAATGTATTGAGCCCCAAAGAGGATATACCTGGAAGCAAGATCTCAACAGACTGAGACGAATGCTTCCACAGCCTGGATCTTTGATGACGCCAATGAGCTGCTGAATAAATTAGCAAGTCCTGGAGCTGTCTTGTATGTGGACTACTTATGTAAAGCAATAACTGCATTTTGCTTGAGTTCCCCGCCCCCCACCCTGTCCTGTGGGTAGTAGTTAAAATCGTTCTAGTTAGGAAAGGCAGATGAATAAACAAATTGCACATTAAAGCATTTCAGGTGCTGAGGTAGAAGTCTGCAGGGCACAAAGGAAAAATTAATGAGTTCAGGAAACAGCATCAAGACCAGTTTCAAATAGCGGGCTACTCTTTGAGCTGAGTCCTTCTGTTTTTTTTAAATTGAGGTATAATTGACACATAACTGAGCCGAGTCTTGAAAGATGACGGGTGTTTGTAAAGTAACGGAAGACATATGAAGGGAGCAGGGAGAGACAGTTTATATTCCACATTCATAGGGAGCAGGAGGAATTCAGAGGTGGAAGCTGACGGGGCAGCAGGGCCACATCAGAGATGGACTGTCCTGCAGAAGAGAGTCACCTGTAATGGGTCTGACATGATCATTTTTGCCTTGTATTTGGCTCCCCTCTATCAACGAAAGTTCAGGATCCATAAGACTGGAGGCTGAGAGACTGGACTTAGTAATTTAGGAGAACGACGATAACCTGAACTAAGAGGGTGGGGAGAAGTGTATGGATTTACTCAGGAGCTAGCATCAATAAGATGTGGTCTCTGACTGCACGTGGAGGTGCAGGGGAGGGAGACCAGCAATATCAGGCTTATAAGCGTGGTAATGATGCAGGTGCTGTTTGCTGAGAGAGAATGCAGAGGAAGGCTCTAGTTTAAGGAAAATATAATAGAATAAATCCATTTTGGGCTTGTCGCCTTTGAAATACAGAAGAGAACTAAGTGGAGATGGAGGGGAGACAGTGTAGGAGGTGCCTGACCCCACATCATCATGGTGCACGGGCACCAAGCGTGGGTATGTAGAGGGAGAAGTCCCAGAACCCGGGGCGTATTCAGGGAGCTAAGATCAGTGGTGTTGCAGAAGGCAAGAGGCCATAATCATTGTGAGATGAATGTTCTACATCAGTGCTGTCCAATAGAAATCTAATGCCAGCCACATATATAATTTCAATATTTTAGTAGCTACATTAAACTGAAATGAAACAGGTAAAATTTATTTTAATAATATATTTTATTTTGCCAAAATATCTTGTAAGATGCTTTTTTTTTTTTTTTAAGTACTTTCTTACTTTTTGGCCTAATGAAATATTCCAGGCTCCACATCTCGTAGCTATAATGCCCAGCCCTGGAATCAATCATTTCCCTAATGAACCCTGATTCCTTTTAGTGGGGAATGGTGTTAGAAAACAAAATCTGGGTGCAAAATGTGCTTATTGCTAATGGATATATTTGACATCAGGTCCTTTTAGTAAACAGAGCTGAATATACATATATATGTGTACATGTGTGTATATATATATATATACATACATATACATGAATATACATACATATACATTTTAGAAATCATGAGTTCACACTGATATCCCCAATTCCAATCCGTTTTCACAGGTTTGTTTGTTTTTTTTAAATTTCCCTCCATTAAATATTTGTATGTTTCTTCTTCCAGAGTGAAAACCCTGGCTCTTAACATCACACATTTACTCATTTGCTCAATTGTATAATACATCTAAGATGGTTTCAGAGTCCTCTGCCAAAACCAGTACAGAAACAAACCTGCTACAAAGAGTTCAGAATTTGTGGTTTTCTCCATACATACTCTCCCCACCCTCCACCCCCCGCAACCAGCAGAGCCTAGCTTCTTAACCACTACCTCCTAGCAAGCTAGTTTGCTGGGAGGAACATGGTATCAGGGAGCGAGCAGGGGACTTGAGGAAATGGAGAAGGTGTAAAATCACCGGGAAGGGGAGTGGTGGGGGAACTTCCATTTCCGAAGCAGAGGATAAATCTCCGAGGCTGGAGGAGACATGTAAGCGGTGGCTCTGGTCCACCTGATGGCATATTTTCCTGCAGCCATCTTGGCAGCCTGGGTGTAGGAGAAGAGAAGACAGATGGTTGGGATGGCTGGACAGATCCAAAGTTGGGGAACTACCAGGTGGATGTGGCAGAATGACAGAGGGTGAGGACTCTGGGGTGCTGGCAAGAGAGTGGTTGACGCAATGCGCCCTGAAGTCTGGGCTGAATGGAGGAGGAAGTGAAGCCAAGGAGAAAGGAGAGTGACTGGAGCTTGAGTTGGGCTGATCATGGGTTCACTGATGTGATTTCTGGTCACCGAATCCAACAGTCTAGGAATAGCCAGTGCAGGGGACTTTGGGAGAGGTGGCTTGTACCAAACTTGGAGGCAAGATGGGAGGGGCTGTACTTAGAGCAACCAGAGTCTGTTTCCCCAAGGACCAAACACTGAGCGAGAGGAGCCCTAGCTGTCCTAGGCTGAAGCAGGAAGCTGTGTCAGGCACATTACTGCAATGTATGATCAACAGCTGAGAGACGTATTCAAATAAATGTGATTTCATAAAAATAAAGGGACCTTAGAGATCATGTCACCTGGACAGTCACTTCATTTTTGAGATCAGGAAATGAAAGTCCAGAGACATTAAGCGACTGCCCTTTTTGCTCCTTCCTGCCCTCCCATTCTGGGTGGGATTCAAACCCAGTGTTTTAAATTCCAAGTTGGCGGCTCTCTTTAACCCACTGCCATGTTCTGAAGCTATTGGAGTGTCTTACTGACTGGTTTGTTCCGGTACACTAGTCTTTGTTCTCCACCTGAGTTTTACTGGCAAGGGCAGGAGTGGAGTCTTACACTGCATTCCCCATAGTTCCTAAGTCAGTTACTGCTGAATGCATTCTTTTTTGATTGATGAATTTGTGGGAATAGCCCATATCTTAAGGGAATAGCCCATAGTGTTGGCAGGGAGTCAGAATTTTCAAGTAGCATTATTCCTTTCCTCATTCTTAGGGATCTTCATTTCTTTCGACCTTTATTAATCAAGCATTACTCTGGACATGTGGCATATACTTTGTCACCAGAGCTTGTCCATTAACATACTTAAAACAATAACCTTTCCCAACCTAATTTCACAATAAAGCTTGTTTCTCGTAGACCATATGACTTAGCTGTATAGAGCCACTTAAAGGTGAAAATAAATCCTAAGCTTCTTTTCAGTTGATCAGGCAGCATCAAGATAAGGCAAAGGGGATAAAGATGTTGGACCTCAGCAAACACGAACAGTAATGAGTTTATCCTCCCCAGGAGTATTCCACTAAGAAATGGGCAGAAATGTCACTGGTGGAAGGCAGTTCAACTAAACCAACCCAGCCATGCCGCACAGTTTGTCTTTATGTTTAAAGGACAGAATTGGCTTTGTAACTTAAAAGGCATCATGTGCAGAAGGTGCCAAGTGTCTGCACGTTGGAATCATCTCTGCTGTTCTAGGTAATTGAACCAGAACTCATCTGAGAACACCCTGGAAAACCAGAAGTTCGCAGTTCTACTTCTGCAAAGCAGAGCCTTTTGTGTGGCATTTTTGCTAATAGCTGGGATCAAATTTGGTGACAATATAACTAAACCAGTGATCAGTGGTAGTTTCGGAGTGGCCAGGTACCGATAGAGGTCCAAAATTCTTGCACTTTTTAAATGACAAATAAAAAAAAAAATCTAGAATTTTTGTTTTCGAGAAGCCTCTGTGTCTATAAAGAGTTCCTGTATGTAATGTTCTACTTTGGATGTTCGCCTGAGCAGAACAAACCTGAGAAAGTGAAACTACGTGGACTATGGATCGCCATTCCTCCAAGTCACATAGTATATTTCAAACCAAAAAGCTTCTTAAGAGTGGAGTAATACTTACTGCCATCTCCTTACCTGAGTAGATGTGTTTGTACTACTTTCAAGAGGTGTTATTTCTCCCAAAACAGAAAGGGGTATGTCATCAGCAGATAGTAACAGGACCTCAGTTATGACCACGGGGTCCAAAATATATGGCTTCTAAAGGAAATGTGTTCACTTGAAATGCACTTTGAATCTCAAAAAGTTACTTTTATTAGTGACTATGCATTTAGTTTATAAAGAAAACAAAATATTAAGGTACATCCAGTATTTTCCCCAGATAGCCTTAACCTTTGTTGGCAACTGCTAGATGTAAAGTTTATCTTATCTTCTGACCTGACTAACATGCTATTTTTCTGCTTTGCCCTGATTCCATTCTCATGTTTCACTCTTAGTGGTCGAGATGCTTCGGGTCTTTTCTCCTGCAGAATGAGATTTACCATGTTCACACAGAATTAATTACCTTAGTTTGTCGTTTTAAAATTCCTAGCCACAGTCAACCCTCATAGTCTTCTACCAAAAGCAGAATGAGAAATGACAGGCACATTGGTTTCTAGACACTGCAGCATATAAACTCCCTGAGGGGCGCTTCTTTCTAATCTAAGCAGGTAAACTTGCCTCTCTTTTCTAAAGAAAATGA
>NW_011888812.1:10768921-10773724 GCF_000151845.1 Pteropus vampyrus
TTCTTTTCAGTTGATCAGGCAGCATCAAGATAAGGCAAAGGGGATAAAGATGTTGGACCTCAGCAAACACGAACAGTAATGAGTTTATCCTCCCCAGGAGTATTCCACTAAGAAATGGGCAGAAATGTCACTGGTGGAAGGCAGTTCAACTAAACCAACCCAGCCATGCCGCACAGTTTGTCTTTATGTTTAAAGGACAGAATTGGCTTTGTAACTTAAAAGGCATCATGTGCAGAAGGTGCCAAGTGTCTGCACGTTGGAATCATCTCTGCTGTTCTAGGTAATTGAACCAGAACTCATCTGAGAACACCCTGGAAAACCAGAAGTTCGCAGTTCTACTTCTGCAAAGCAGAGCCTTTTGTGTGGCATTTTTGCTAATAGCTGGGATCAAATTTGGTGACAATATAACTAAACCAGTGATCAGTGGTAGTTTCGGAGTGGCCAGGTACCGATAGAGGTCCAAAATTCTTGCACTTTTTAAATGACAAATAAAAAAAAAAATCTAGAATTTTTGTTTTCGAGAAGCCTCTGTGTCTATAAAGAGTTCCTGTATGTAATGTTCTACTTTGGATGTTCGCCTGAGCAGAACAAACCTGAGAAAGTGAAACTACGTGGACTATGGATCGCCATTCCTCCAAGTCACATAGTATATTTCAAACCAAAAAGCTTCTTAAGAGTGGAGTAATACTTACTGCCATCTCCTTACCTGAGTAGATGTGTTTGTACTACTTTCAAGAGGTGTTATTTCTCCCAAAACAGAAAGGGGTATGTCATCAGCAGATAGTAACAGGACCTCAGTTATGACCACGGGGTCCAAAATATATGGCTTCTAAAGGAAATGTGTTCACTTGAAATGCACTTTGAATCTCAAAAAGTTACTTTTATTAGTGACTATGCATTTAGTTTATAAAGAAAACAAAATATTAAGGTACATCCAGTATTTTCCCCAGATAGCCTTAACCTTTGTTGGCAACTGCTAGATGTAAAGTTTATCTTATCTTCTGACCTGACTAACATGCTATTTTTCTGCTTTGCCCTGATTCCATTCTCATGTTTCACTCTTAGTGGTCGAGATGCTTTGGGTCTTTTCTCCTGCAGAATGAGATTTACCATGTTCACACAGAATTAATTACCTTAGTTTGTCGTTTTAAAATTCCTAGCCACAGTCAACCCTCATAGTCTTCTACCAAAAGCAGAATGAGAAATGACAGGCACATTGGTTTCTAGACACTGCAGCATATAAACTCCCTGAGGGGCGCTTCTTTCTAATCTAAGCAGGTAAACTTGCCTCTCTTTTCTAAAGAAAATGAATAGCTTAGCTACTCCTTTACAGGACCGACCCTGGGCTGCGAAGGCTCAAAACTGAAGAGTCAAGGCCTTTTGGCAGTTTTCGGATGTGGAGGCTCCGCCTGGATTGCATAGAATTCTCCTCCTTTTCCCCTTTTAATATCAGCATCCAAACCACATCTCTCAGGCAGCTCTTTGCTCTTAAAATACACTTTTTAAAAACCTGATCATGTATTCTGATTTTTGATTCCAAAAATATCATCATTCTGGGGTGCTTTTTATGAACTTTCTCCAGAATCATTTGGGGCAGAAGCAAGTATTTCTGAACTACTTTCAAACAAGGTTTTCACCAGCGGTGTGTAACTGCTCGGGGACTTGTCCTCTAAAGATACCCTTTTAGAAACAAAAAGTAGGGGTTTGGCTGCTGCTTTCTAGATACTTAAAATGCATGAAGATTAATAGTCTTAGGGTGTGAGTAAGGTGTGAACTAGGAGAAGGGGGCAGCATTTGCAAACTCCTATGTAAAGAGCACCGGGTAGGCATCATTCCCTTTAAAAAGCCTCACACACTATGTGTGAGGGGTGGGCGGGGGATGGGGACAGTATGTGGGAACTCTACTATCTGTACAGTTTCTCTGTAAATCTAAAACTGTTCTTAAAATAATTAAAAAAAAAAAAAAGACCTAGACCCTGGGATTGTAATAAAATCTGTGTTGCCATGTGGTTCTAATCACTAGTCACCCAGGTAGCGGTGGTGGCGGCTGAAAGAGTGTAAAAGTGGTAATGAAAAACATACTAGGAAACTTTCAGTCCAATGTGAGAGGAAGACGGTAAAGTCAAAATAGGAGGCCTGGCGTGAACTGGCGTGACGCTTCTTTAACTTGACTCTAGCATGTTGACACGGCGGGCTGTAGACGGCAGACAGTGCTTGTGAGGGAAATAAAATATAAAACATCTGTTCACATAGATTATGCGGCGAACCAATCAAAGGAAACAACTGGTTAGAGAGAATGAATTTTAATCAATGGGTTAAAAAACTTATATAACTGTGTTGAACATAATATATGCAACATTAAATTCTGGGTAGTACAGGAATTGTTTCCTGTATGTGGGAACACCTCACCCTGAGCAGACCTGACATACCACAGTCTGACTGATCATTTGTCCCTAGAAAGCTCTAACACAGACATTTTTAACATAGCGCACTCCCAGAATATGTATAAAACAGTTTGATCTTTTCAAATGGATTCGCACATAATTTTAGAGAGACTATCGGTTAAGATGAGGTGTATCTGTGCTGTAGTTCCGTGACTTCGATTTCTGATAAAGGAAGCTTTTCTTTATGTCATAATAAAATTTCACTCTATGAAAAAGCAACTGAATTTGTGAAGTACGCACCTCGAAGGCACGCACACAGTGTGAGCACTCAGTGTAAGGTCCGTGCACGATGAACGCACAACACAGTTTATCACAGAGGACCGTAGCTCTCAAGCACACTACTCCCCTCGTTACAGAGTGTGTTTAACCCAAAGCACGTCAAGGAAGCTAAATATGCCTACATCTCTGTGTGGCGTGGCCCAGGCCCCCTACGGGTATGTGTATATGTGCAAGGAAGGGTACACTGTCATGGTGGAGCGGCCCTTCTTTGCGCCAAGAAACCTGCTCCTGGACCAGTTTGGCTTCACATCTGCAGCTGGATCTTGGCTGGTGTTGGTGCTGTTCTTTGAGGAGCATGATACTATGAATCCTGGCTTCTCTCTCTGTGTAAACAAGATACAGAAGTTGAACTTACTTTATGTCGCAGTTTCTAAAGTTACTATAAGGGTTTGGGTTGGTTTTACAGGAGTTAGTGAGAAGTAGCTGCATTTCCCTCAAATACCAAAGTAGCTGATTGTTGTCACAGGATGGAGGCGAATCAAGCAAGCATTTGCCCTAGAGCCTCAGATCACCAGCAGTCCATAGGCAATATCTTAATTGCCCTGAGAAGTCCGGGGACTGCATTTTATAAGCTGTCTAGAAATCTTACATAAAGGAAGAGAAGAACTTGATCGACCAAGGTGGGAGACTACTCCATTTTTTTCAACTCTTCTTATCTGACGTGCCATGGAAGTTAAATGCCTACATCTCTGTTAGAGGTTTAGATGGCATTCATCCAGTACGTTGAGTTTAAATAATCCCTGACTACATGTTACAGCAAGTTTCAGTTGTGAGATATGGTTTTAGCAACTCATAGACATCTTCCAATGAATGCTGAATGAGGAAAAAGGACAAGTTCGCCACCTATTAGTCTGTCGGGAAAGAAACTCTCTTTGATTTGACTTTAAACCTCTCTTTTCGCTGCTTTTCAGTTTCTGTTACACCATTGTGGTTGGACTATCTTGTCACCCCTCGTTGAGGATCACTGCTTTAAGGGAGGGATCACGTCTCACAGTCCTCAAAGGATACTGGTGGGTAAATGAGAACATCAAACCGAGAAACCCCAAGCGACAGATTTAAGAAAGCAGGGACCTCACCTTGGGAGAACTATGCGTTCTATATCTAGTATACCTATGTTCATGCAGTGGCTTTCAGCCTTTACCTGGACATGTGTGAGCAGAGCCCTCCCACCGATGTCCCCAGGGCTATTTAAAGCAACAGCTTACTAGCTATCTCACCAAGTGCAAACAAGCAAGAACAATGTCAGAGGGGTAGATATGAATCCATTTTAACCTATCGTGTTTAAAAGTCAAGTAATTCGCAAACCTCCTCATTGAACAATCACTGGTCACACTGCATGTGAGGCATACTTCGTCACCGACGGTGGCACCCCCATGTTTGTTAACATCACCTAAGGTTGAGAACTGCTGTATTATTCACTATCACTGTTTAACCTGAAATCGTGCCAGGGAGTTACAAAATAAGAGCTGCCTAACAAATATTTGTTGAAATAAGACCACATTCTCCATGGCAAGCTTTTAGCTCTGGGCGGGCTTCCTCTGTCCTGTGGTGCCCTGTGGGCTGCGCCCCACAGTGGTCAAGTGGTTTATAGCCTGAGGGTCAAATTAGCTTGGACGTTCACTTGAGCAGAACGAATCTGAGAAGGTGAAACTGGGTGGACTGAGGTTCGTCATTCCTCCAAATCACACAATACCTCTCAAAACCAAATAAAATAAATCACTGAAATATATGTATACGTATTAGGTGAAATACCTGCATTGTCTCTTTATTCTTAGTTAAAATCAAGGTGGTCGTTTTCGATGAGTCCAGGGAGGTGCCTTTGTCTTTTCCATTTAACTGTGACCAAAATAAATGAACACGTTCTCGCTAAAATTTCCACTTGGACAAATGTGATTATATAGAATAGACATTACTTGAGTATTTTTTATTCATGCATGTTGATTCATTACGCTATTCTAACACAAAAAGAGAGGCAGGACACAGATAAAGATTCAAAGAAAAAAAAGAAAACTAATATTCGTTGAATGCCTACCATATGCCAGGCACTTTACACAGTTTCACATCTAGTTTTCTCAACGTA
>NW_011888812.1:10773774-10781854 GCF_000151845.1 Pteropus vampyrus
TGGGTGGACTGAGGTTCGTCATTCCTCCAAATCACACAATACCTCTCAAAACCAAATAAAATAAATCACTGAAATATATGTATACGTATTAGGTGAAATACCTGCATTGTCTCTTTATTCTTAGTTAAAATCAAGGTGGTCGTTTTCGATGAGTCCAGGGAGGTGCCTTTGTCTTTTCCATTTAACTGTGACCAAAATAAATGAACACGTTCTCACTAAAATTTCCACTTGGACAAATGTGATTATATAGAATAGACATTACTTGAGTATTTTTTATTCATGCATGTTGATTCATTACGCTATTCTAACACAAAAAGAGAGGCAGGACACAGATAAAGATTCAAAGAAAAAAAAGAAAACTAATATTCGTTGAATGCCTACCATATGCCAGGCACTTTACACAGTTTCACATCTAGTTTTCTCAACGTACTTTATGATGTAGATTATTATTACCCCAGTATTTTAGATGCAAAACTGAGTCTCAGGGTGGTTAAGTAACTCAAAGAAATGTACACAGTGGGGCTGGAATGCGAACTCAAGACAGACTTCAAAGCCTGTGCCCTTATCACAATAACACTAGACATCAAATGGCCCTCCATACGGAATAGAGGTGGCTGTGCTCTGTGGCGGTTCCTCATTGTGACGCAGCGGGATCTCATTACATTACCCGTTGATCCAGGTTAGCATCTGAGTGAGGATTTTACACCCTATCCATTAAGAATTAGCTACTGTTGTACCAAAACCTATTTTTATACATAAAAGCATCAAGGATTTTATAGCCACAAAACTCCAAAGGACTGAAAGTCGGTTAGGTGCCTCTCCTCTGTGTTCCCACTGCATTCTATTCTGTTACGTAATTTCCTGTTTGCGTGTTAAAATCCCCAGTAGACGCCAAGGTCCCTGAGGCAGGGACAGTGTTTTGTTCAGTGTTGCATTCCCAGCACCCAGTAGTCGCCTAGTACAATTTGTCGAATAAATGAATGGATGGATAATAAAGCAGCCTATTCTTATGTTCTGGGTATAAAATCACAAATCACCCATATCTGATGTCAGACTTCAGAGGTGTCTAATCCGGAGCAGAGCCACTGTCCCGACCAATTTTAATGTTCTCCTGTTCCCAGTGGCCCTGACAGGGAACAGCATACGGAGCTATTATGTTCCTCACTCTCTGGGAGAGACATGCTAATTGGAAGAATCAGAGAATCTGTGTGACAGAGTCAAGAATGGAACAGAATACAGAGCCCAGAAATAAACTCATGCATATGAATTTTCGACAAAGGAGCCAAGAATATACAACGGGGAAAAATAGTTTCTTCAATAGTGTTGGGAAAACTAGATATCTACATGCAAAAGAATGTACCCCTATCTTATACCATACACAAAAGTCATCTCAAAATGGATTAAAAACTTAAATTTAAGATCTGAAACCACAGAACTCCTAGAAGAAAACATAGTATGCTCCTTGATATAGGCCTTGGCAATGATTTTTTGGATTTGACACCAGCAGCAAAGGCAACGAAAGAAAAAAATAAACAGGTGTTCAGTAGCTAGTCAGACATGAGCGACAAGGAACAAAGGAACAAGGGCCCAGTCTAGAGTCCGCCCAAAGAACACCCTATTGATAGTCAGAGAATCCCTCCTGCCTCCCCACAGACAAAGGATAGGAGGGTCATAATCTTAGCTGGCCTAATCCGGCTACAGACGCCTGCACAGAAGGTACTGCCCTAATTTGCCCACAATTTAAGTGTCATTATAATACTATGTTTATGCCTGGAAGTTCATGCATCTCATTGTTACAGACTGAATTCTGGCTAAGCACATGCGCAGTAGGCAAAGTGTTATATAGCAGCCAGCTGTAGGTCCAGGACCTAGGACGCCCCTTACCCCACCCCCATCACAACCCAAATATAAACAGACCTTCCCACTTCTAAGTGGTTACAGCTCTCTTTGCTGAAAACCACTCCTCCCTTGTGGCGCACTCTGTCTTATCTTTTCACCTCCTTCATTCCACAGGGCTGCAGCCTTCCTTAGCATGGCCAGTCTCCTAAAAACAACATCACAGTCCTCCTCCCCCGCCATGCCGCTGGGATGATGCCGGATTTCACATCACCCCAGAGATAACACAGGCGAGACTACATCAAACTAAAAAGCTTCTGCACAACAAAGGAAATGACCAACAAAACGAAAAGGCACGATGTGGTTCCATAGTGTAGCGGTTAGCACGTCTGCTTTACACGCAGAAGGTCCTGGGTTCACGCACCGGTAGAGCCACGGGTCTGTGGTCTACGGCCATGCCACCCTGAATAAGCCCGATGTCTGGTCTCGGAAGCTAAGCAAGGTCAGGCCTGGTTAGTACTTGGATGGGAGACTGGGAGACCACCTAGGAAAACCAGGTGCTATAGGCATAAATAATAATAATAAATAATAAAAAAAGAAAAAAATCCAAAAGGCAATCTACGAAATGGGAGGAAATATTTGCAAACAATATATTATTTAGCCTTAAAAGAAGAGGGAAATCCTGCTCTTTGTGACAACAGAGATGAACATGGAGGGTATTATGCTAAGTGAAAAAAGCCAGACAGGAAGACAAATACTGTATGGTATCACTTATATGTGGAAACTAAAACAGTCAGACTTACATTAACAGAGAGTAAAATGGTGGTTGCCAGGGGCTGGGAAGTGGGAGTAACAGGGAGAGGATGATAAAGGGGTACAAACTTTCAGTTATAACATAAATAAGATCTGAGGATCTAATGTACAACATGGTGACTATAGCTAATAATACTGTATTGCATAATCGAAATCTGCTAAGAGTAGAACTTAAGTGTTCCCACCAAAAGAAAAAAAAAATGGTAAATATGTGAGGTAATGAATGTGTTAATTAACTCAATGGTGGGCATCCTTTTACAATGTATATGTATATCAAATCATCATGTACACTTTAAATATAATACAAAGAAAAGTTTTAATACATTTTCCATTGAGGAGTTAAAAAAAGTTAAGCAAAAATACTACCTCATTCATCCTTGGTTTTTCATTTTTTATTGTTAAAGAACTGGTATTCTCTGAAGTTTTGAAAAAGGTCGGCTGCTTTTGCAGAGTGGAAGCAAATCCTGCCCTTTCCTAGAAGGATGGAGTGCAAAGAGAACGTTTTTCAATTGACCAGTTGCAATTAACCGACTTATAATCGACCCAATTTACCCAACAGTAAAACCCACACGTCTGAAAGCAGTTTCATCTTTAGAAAGTTGGCAGCAAAAAAGGAAGATTAAGGAGGACTAGGCCTGATCCTTCAGCACCCAGCAACTCTGCACTAGTTCCAGCTACTACTTTTCCAGCCAGAACCACCTCTTCCCTCTGGAAATCCAGACTCGGTCGAGATCTAGACTTACTACGCCAGAGCATAGCGGGCCAAGACCGGACGCTGCTCAGAGATGTCCAGAGGACTCACGGAAGAGCTCTGAGCTCAAAACAGCAAGCTTCCCCCTGACCCACTCCCCACTCCCTTTCCGGTTTAGAGTAAACCTTAACCCCTGTCCTGCTCCCTCCATGGAGCACGCTTTCACCAGACAGCGGAAGGTAGCAGAGCTTTCTTACTGGGGTATCTTCCGTTGACTTTAACTCCCGTATCAAATTATTTCTCTGATACTGTTCGTTTCGCTGTTTCCTAGTCTGAAGTGGCTTCTGTTTTTTCTTCTTATGCATCTTCTTCTTATTCAACTATTCCAGAAGGTAGAGAGAAACTAGTCATTGAGGATTCCAGGGGAACCCCCACCTGCATGTAGCACTCCCTTCACACAGCGCTCAAGAAGCAATGGCTAATCAGTATGAGGCCCTCACAGTGTTAAGTGGTTGTTGGTTTGAAGAACAGTTGAGTTACCTTCTTACCAGAGGCTGCTCCCTAGTTAACACCCCAGAATTACACTATTATAGATAAACTGCCAAAGAGGCACCTATACCAAATATCTGTGATTTATGATATAAAACCGGATTCTTATGGCAATAATGACAGGTACAGATGATAATGATTATTAGATGTGTGGTTAAAAATTCATTTACTACAAGGTGACTTTAATAATTAAGTAAATGAAGCTCAGGACTCATTATCTAGGTACCTGTGGTAAGGTGAAGCTTAATCTGATGTTGCTGTAAATCTAGCCAAAGAAAGTGTAGGGTCCAGTCTAATTTGACTGGCTCCTCCTGACACAGCCTTAATTTCATTCTATGATGGAGATACTTCTTAATGCAACTAGGAAATCATGTGCATAATGAACCATAACAGAATACTCTGTTGTTTCTAAAGCTCTTGCAGTATTCATGTGAGAAAAAGTCTGTGAACAGATGGGGCAAAAAAATTCTTAATATACGGAAGTATAAAAAACTATCTAAGACTATATGAATAAAGAAATGCTTTTTTAAAAAAGTAGGTGTCATTTTTAAAAACCTCTATCTGTTAACATGTTTTTCACTTTTAAACTTTTTTTTTTTTACTTTCAGTTAACTTTGGAATAAATATGGAGTCCTCACATTTTTTTTTTTTTATCCCCTAGATTTGTAAAACAAAAGTTATAAAGGACAAAATGAAAGACTCCAGGGCAGGGTAACCAGTTAGGTTGCCATGGCTATATTTTCTGCAGATCTTAGGACAGTTGGAAAATTCCACCAAATTACCCAGTAGTGTCATGCTTTTTTTGAGGCTTATACCTCCTGGGTGTAAGAGTCTATATAACCTTACCTCATCTGCTATGTTCAGGAGATGAACAGGGAGACCATCTGAGAGGGAGCTGTCAGAACCACTGGTGCTGTTTTCAAAGGGAGAGAAGAAAGGGAAATATCTGTTATTAATGTCAGAAGTGTAACATTTACCAGACCAGCCGCATGGGATTCAGCTATCTATCTAGTCTTCTACTTGCCCGCACTGTCTGTGTTTCGATTATGAAGAATTCTTGATGAGTGCATTCATTCATTCATTCATTCATTCATTCATTCATTCATTCGGAATGCCTACTGCATTCCAGGCAGTGCATCAGGCACAGGAAACAGAGACGGCCATGACAGAGCCCCTGCCCCAAAGAGCTTGCCATTAGTGTGGCAAAATAAATGCTGGCCGGATGGGGGAGCTGGCCTTGGCAGCAACTGCAAGAGGTTGCAGGATTCTTATTGTGCAGCGCTACAGAATACCAGGGAACTGTAATTTGTTTGAAAGCAGGGGCTTTATCTGGTTCGTTCCTGTCTGGCCAGTACCAGTTTAGAGAGCAAGGTTTCTACCAGGTACTCTTTCAAAATGTGTTCAATATATAGTAAACAAATATATTTAATGACAAAGAATCTGTAGGTCAGAGACTAGAAATATTACTTCTATCACCCCAATTCCCCCTTCAAAAGTTTTGGGTGCATGACTAGACTGATTTAAGGTCTTCCCCGCAGACTGTCCCGTCTCCGTTTCTCCAAGGGCTAGGAGGAATGAGGATGCCGATAATCGATCTTTCCTTCCTTCACCCTATGTCACACTCTATTTTCCCCTTTCCTGGGGTGTGGCTGGCCAGAACTGAGAGCTGTGCGCTATGCCATGGCTCCAGACAAGAAAAAATGTCTTAGGCACAGAACTCAAATTTAGGAAAAGACAGCATTTCAAACCGCTCCTCTGCTAGGCTCTTTCATTCTAGTCACGCGCCCTCTCCCTCCCTTCCGTGCACAGGGAGGAGCCCCACAGCAAGAAAGCGGGAAGAAAGCCCTCCCCTCTCTGATCTAATTCCCAATTCCCTATTCTCGCAAGGCTTTTCCAGTATAAGGAGTGGCCTTTGAGGCCACTGGATAATAATAGTCTCTGAAGTCTCTTTCAGAGATAAAACAAATGGGATAAAAGCATTAGATGCAGAATGCCCCAGAAATCTTGCACACACAGACAGCAGAGTCAAACTGGGCTTGCACACTCGCCATCCGCTTTTCTGTGTAATGGTGAGAATGGAAAGGTGACGCCTTGTGGAGGCTGGTGATAGCCGGCTTCCCGAGGCAGAAGCTTAGGAGGCAGTGGCTGGCAAACTCGGTTCAGCCGTCCTTAACTAAATGTGTCAGAGTATCCCTGCTGAGCTAGCTAGAATTCAGTCTGGCTGTTTCTGAGTCGACTCCCCCTGGGCTCTATGAGTTGATATGCAGGAAATATTTGCTTTTGAGGCTGAAAGCAAAGAGGGGTGGGTGCAGTGGTCCTGGAGAGTTGGGCAAAGGAATCTGGGAGAGTGGAAGAGGAAACGTGGTGAATGGGACACTCTACCTGGCCCAATGGTCTGGTTTAAGGTTCCTAAGGAGACTATTGGGAGCCTCAGCCAGCAGAACTGCTTCAGGGTCCAGATGTCAATGTGTCACATGGAGTGAGTGAGAGAGCCATCTGCTTCCCACTGTCCACCAGAGGCTACAGTGTGGCCTCAGGCAGAAGACCTTCATGCCCAGGCCAGAAACCTTCTGACAGAGGGCAGCTGGTTCAGGCTTGAGGTGCCTTGGCCAGTAAGCTGGAGGAGGAGGTATTCTTGCACACAGTGAGACACTCGCCCCATGGGAGCTTCTTAAAATAGCTGTGGAGACTATGAGGATGGGGCCGTGATCCCACATACTCAGTTAATTCGACAAATATTTATTGAACTCATGCATCAGGTACTGTTCTAGATGCACAAGATACAGAGGTGAACAAAATAAAGATCGCTGACCTTGTGGAGCCTATATCCTAGTAGCGGGAGACAGATAATAAATAATAGACATAATAAAGCTGTAAATGATATAGAAAGACAGAAGGTGATAAAATACTATGGAAAAAATTGGAACATCTAAGGGGGGTAGGGAATGGCAGGAGGGTGAAGGCAGGGGAGCACCTTGCAGTAGTAGAGTAATGAGGGTAGGCCACATTGAAAAAGTTAACATTTAGGCAAAGGCTTTAAGGAGGAGAAGGAATTAGCCACGTGGACATCTGCAGGGAGAGTTCAAGCAGCTGGAAATGCCAGTGCAAAGGCCATGATGCAGAAGAGGACCTGACAAGTCTGAGGAAGAGCGAGGAGGCCAGTTTAGCTATAGCAGCATGTGAGGGAGATCACAGAGGCCCTACATCAACTGCCTGCCCATCTCCCTAACCTTTCTGGTACCTAGAAAACAGGTTGTCAAAGAACGGGCACTCAATCCATAGCTGCTGAAGGAATAACGTGTAATTAGTGTGCCATGATTTACTCAGTATTTCACATCTGAGGTTCAAAACAAAACAACAGAGCAAATAAAACAATTAAAAAATAGAACTTCTCTGGTTTTTCTTTGAAATGAAGTTTGTTACCTGGATTCAATGTCAGACAAAGAGATATCATTCCAACTTCCTTCTAAATCCATATCTTGTCCAAGTTCATAGAACTTCTTATGGATTTCCTGTTGTAAGAGCTCCTTAAGCTCTTCTAGACACTGTGTGAACTGCGGAAGTAAAAAGAACTATTTTTGATGACTCATTTATTTATTCATCAAGTATTTACTAGGTGTATGCCGAAAGGCACTTTATTACTGGAGACGTAAAGATGAGTAAACTGTAATCTGCTATTAAGGACATTTAACGAATAAAGTACATGAGCTGTAAGAACAAATGCAAGTGATTTTAGGGCAGAACACCAGTGAGAACTGCTTTAGCCACTTTTTCCGGGCTATAGCCAATAATAAATTTCTTAGGCAATGCAAAGGTCTGGTTTTATTTTTTTGAGTTGTAAGGAAGGAAAAGTTAAAATGGGGCTGGTCAGATTTTGGCCTATGGCAAATACGATTTAACAGGCCATGTTGTGGTCAAAGCCTCCTTTAAATATTTTTTAGTGAACAGCTGCATCCAGAGTGGGGCATATCATGTGTTACCAGGGCTGACATTTCAGAGCGAGTCTGAGAGATGAGTTAGAGACCATGGGTACAGACTTCTTTTTAAGACACTGAGTGAAGGGAACTAGAAATAACCTGCTGGAGAAAAGAGACCAAAGAAAACCTGTCTGTGATTTAGGACAGAAGCAGCTTGAGAACAGTTAAGAGGAAGAAGATAAGAGGAAGAAGTAAAAAGAGGGAAAAATTGAGG
>NW_011888812.1:10781904-10810438 GCF_000151845.1 Pteropus vampyrus
TGAAAAAGTTAACATTTAGGCAAAGGCTTTAAGGAGGAGAAGGAATTAGCCACGTGGACATCTGCAGGGAGAGTTCAAGCAGCTGGAAATGCCAGTGCAAAGGCCATGATGCAGAAGAGGACCTGACAAGTCTGAGGAAGAGCGAGGAGGCCAGTTTAGCTATAGCAGCATGTGAGGGAGATCACAGAGGCCCTACATCAACTGCCTGCCCATCTCCCTAACCTTTCTGGTACCTAGAAAACAGGTTGTCAAAGAACGGGCACTCAATCCATAGCTGCTGAAGGAATAACGTGTAATTAGTGTGCCATGATTTACTCAGTATTTCACATCTGAGGTTCAAAACAAAACAACAGAGCAAATAAAACAATTAAAAAATAGAACTTCTCTGGTTTTTCTTTGAAATGAAGTTTGTTACCTGGATTCAATGTCAGACAAAGAGATATCATTCCAACTTCCTTCTAAATCCATATCTTGTCCAAGTTCATAGAACTTCTTATGGATTTCCTGTTGTAAGAGCTCCTTAAGCTCTTCTAGACACTGTGTGAACTGCGGAAGTAAAAAGAACTATTTTTGATGACTCATTTATTTATTCATCAAGTATTTACTAGGTGTATGCCGAAAGGCACTTTATTACTGGAGACGTAAAGATGAGTAAACTGTAATCTGCTATTAAGGACATTTAACGAATAAAGTACATGAGCTGTAAGAACAAATGCAAGTGATTTTAGGGCAGAACACCAGTGAGAACTGCTTTAGCCACTTTTTCCGGGCTATAGCCAATAATAAATTTCTTAGGCAATGCAAAGGTCTGGTTTTATTTTTTTGAGTTGTAAGGAAGGAAAAGTTAAAATGGGGCTGGTCAGATTTTGGCCTATGGCAAATACGATTTAACAGGCCATGTTGTGGTCAAAGCCTCCTTTAAATATTTTTTATTGAACAGCTGCATCCAGAGTGGGGCATATCATGTGTTACCAGGGCTGACATTTCAGAGCGAGTCTGAGAGATGAGTTAGAGACCATGGGTACAGACTTCTTTTTAAGACACTGAGTGAAGGGAACTAGAAATAACCTGCTGGAGAAAAGAGACCAAAGAAAACCTGTCTGTGATTTAGGACAGAAGCAGCTTGAGAACAGTTAAGGGGAAGAAGATAAGAGGAAGAAGTAAAAAGAGGGAAAAATTGAGGACATAGAAAAGAAAGGAGGTTATTAATGAGGCAAGACCTCAGGGAGGCCATAGGGAGGTTGACAAGTGCACAAAGGGCAGGGCGAGTTTTGGAAAAGAGAAAGGACACCTGATTTTCTGAAACAGGAGAAAAGGAAGTAAGAATTGGTGCTGCCATGGCAAAGTCTAGAAGCGAGGGAGAGGTGCGCTCGAGGGAAGCTGGCATGATGGTCTCTATCTTCTTGGTGAATTATGAGGTCTTATCATTTGCTGAGAGTGTGCGGGCTGGGGGCTTTCTTATTTCCTCTGATTATAAACACGTTAGAAAAATATTAAGAGGAAAATTAAGATCACCTGTAATCCCACTGAGCTGGCTTTGGAGCCATGTGAAACTGATCACAGTAGCATCACTACACTTCTTGAAACCCCATCTTTACCTTGGTTCGGTCAGGATCACAGAAATCCAGAAGGGTGTCACAGACATGATAACCTAGGGACTTCAGATCCTCAGTGGTAAAGTGAGTGTCTTTTTTATTGCCTGGAAAAAAATCCATAGACATTTCCTGTTAAATCTTAATGAGGAAATACAAATATAATTCATGAAAATCTCATTAAAAATACCACCTTTGACTCTAGAATATTATGCTTCTGGACAGGGTCTCTCCTAGTTTTAGTTTGGTTCAGAAGAATCTTGGACAATGACAAAGTTTACAATCATGATGGCTATAATGATGGAGTTATAATTATAAAGTTTTACTGTGTGGTAAACACAATCTCATTAAGTAGTACCTATAACGCAGGTACTATTATTGTTGACAGTTAAGGAAAAATGAGGTTCAAAGAGTTAAATAACTTACCCAGGATCACACAACTTGTAAATGGAGCTGAAATTCAAACCCAGATCTGCCTGATTCCAGGTCCTCAGCAAACACTATGCTATACTGACCCATCGAGTATATTTCACACTCTCACACTCCTATTTTTGGGTACGCAAATCAGCATCAGACACAGACAAGAAAATCCCCTAGATCAATTCTCTCCTCAACATTTAAAGGGATTTCATCTCCCCAGTGCTTGGCTTGGCTTCCCCTTGCCATGCTGACCTATGATTTACAGAAGAGAGCTTACCCAGGGTGGAGCCGCCGAAGGTAGACTCCATGGTATAGCTGTTTAGGATTCCCATCCGCCACATCACGACTCGCCCTGTTCCTTCTTTGCACTTTTGGACCTTAAAATTACAACTATGAAAAGAAAACTAAAGAGAAGTCCAAGTCCTTTGTTAATCGTAAACTGGCAAGTGTAAGATGTCTAAGATTCATTCACATCATACAAGAACGGTTCCCTCAGGGTCTACGTATTATTTCCTAAAATGTGTTCCATAAAATACTAACTCTAAGGGATGTTAATAGGTATTACGAAGGAAAATATGAGTTCTGTGGTCATGCTAGTCAGGAGATGAAGGATTAATAAAATTAAACAGGACTCCGCAGACTATTTAATATGTTATTGTGGACCGTGACCCTTCAAAGGGGAGTATATTCTGTTTTTCTTTGCCCATGTACCCTCCTTCCCTTCCCCACCTCTCCAGGGATGTTTTGCGGGACTAGGGTTCTTTGAATATCTGTTTGGGAATGCTGGCTTACGTTGGCATTCAAGGTCCCAGCCACCCTTTCTAAGACTTATTGTCTACCTTTTCCCAACTTAAATCCTTGGATCTAGTTGGGTTTATTCTCCGTAGGTGACTTGTGTATGCCTCACCCCTGAAATCTCTGCCTGGAACTCTCTACTCCCTCAGGCCAACATCCTCCAGGAGAGTTCAATGTTCTCCATTGTCTTTCCGGACCACCCCACCCAAGCCTCTGACAGACACATGGTGCCTATCCCAGCATATCCTAGTCTAGCCTGCTGAAAATGCTTCACAGTTGGGAGGCGTCTCACTACCTAGTGGTTTCTAAATTGTGCTCTATGGAATTTGGGGGGGGTCTCCTGAGTGGCCTCAGGGCATTCCTGCCCAAGGACTGAAGGAGGACGCAGAATGAGCAGGGGTCCAAGCCCTCTACCCCTCCTTCTATTAGTGTAGCTCTGCTTTTAATTGTTTTAGATACTGGGTTCTGGATGTGATTTCATTTGAAGAAAAAGAGATCCCTGGCAAAAATAGACAGGAAGACTGAAAAAAGAGAAGAAAAAAGAGAGGAAGGAAAGGAGGCAGGGAGAGAGGGAGGGATGCAGAAAAGCTTCCTTTTTTTTTTTTTATAGATAAGAATAGCAGATACAAAATATTTGTCTTATATCTTTATATGAGAAAATGTGCACTATCATTTAAATACTTTTCTAAATCCAAACTAATTTCTTCTTTCTAATGACAGTTACATTTTGTGGATGTATTTATGATGCTGAAAACCAACTTCTAAACCAATGCAGGTACCCTGTATACACCCAATTGTTACAGAGCTGTTACTCAGCCAACTAATAAAGACTTAAGTTGTTTTCATTAGTCCTTTAATATCTTACAGTTACTTGTGATCTTGTATTACATAAACTTTTCTGTGGAGACTCATATAACATTAGCATTTTGTTTGTCCTTCAATCCTTGCTTCCACTGCAAATCACAGTACTAAAGATGATAGATAACTCTACCACTGACAGTTTGAACTCGTGCCCACGCAAAGCAGCCACAAGTTTTAAAAATCAACTTACTGAGATATAATTCACACACCATAAAATTCACACATTTAAAGTACACAATTCAATGGTTTACGTATATTCACAGAATTGTGTGGTCATGGCCACAATCTAAGTTTAGAACATTTTCAATACTCCCCAAGAAAACCCAGTACCATGGGCAGTCACTCTCCATGCCACTCTCCCCCCACCAGCCCTAGGTGACCACTAAACTACTTTGCCTCCACAGATTTGACTCTTCTGAACATTTCGTAGAATGGAATCATACAATTGGTGGCCTTTTGTGTCTATTTTCTGTCATTTAGCATCATGTTTTCAAGGTTCATCCCTGTCCTAGCGCTATCTGTAGTTAATTATTTTTATTGCCAAACAACAATCCATTGTGTAGATATACTACATTTTATTTATGTTTATCGGTTGATGGACACAGAGCAATTCTTAAAGCCACAACTTTCTTGAAGTCCAGGTTGCTGGGATTCATCCAAGATCATGGAAAGAGGTACAAGTGGCAAATCAAACACTACACATGGGAAGTGGTGAGTTCCCTTCTCCCCTAGTCAATGGAAAGAAAATTACCTCCTGTGCTCACCTTATCTGGTGCGTTTTTGCTTAACATTAAAGGAAAGACTCGCTCGTGCAGCCAGTACTTGTGATCGTTGTTATTACAGCCGTACAGGAAGATGTTGTTCTTACGGCTGTGGCCATGGAAATCACAATACAAGAGAACCTCCCTTTCTTCAAGAAGTCTATTGAGGGAGGCAAACAAAAGACTCAGCGGACATCCGAATGCATGGGAATGATCGAAGAACTTCTGGAGTCTCTTCCTTAACTATGGCTGCTGATACCTTCCCTCCTAAGGAAATTTCAACCCCTAATGGCCTTCAAAGGACCCCATCCCTACTCTCAGTCACAGTTGTAAACATGCCACCAGCATTCTGTGCCCCTGACAGTCAGCGGGACTTGGGATGGAAAAGTCCTGACATGGAAAGGGGCGGTAGGTAGGCCTTGTATAAGTTGACAAGGAAGTGGAGAAAAATCTATTGAAATAAAGTGCACCTGTCGTGCAGACCTGCGGAAAGAGGGGGAGAGGTAGAGAGGCTGTAATGCAGGGATGAAAAAAGCAGAACCAAAGAGAGCAGTGGTCCCTGGCTTTCCAGGGCTAGTTCCTGCAAGGCTCAGCTCTTCTCGGTCTCCTGATCACCCAGGACTCCTAGTCAATCTTCCCCACAATCATGTTGAGAGGATGAAGATGTTAACGATAATGCCATACTTTTAAAAATTTATTATTTATTATTATTATTTATTTGTTTGTTTATTTTAGGTGAGGCAACCCTTGGTTGATCTCACAAATTGCAAGGACCTTGTCAGCTTACAATCCCTTATTTTTTAATTTTTTACACCTACAGCACCTGGTCTCCCTAGGTGGTCTCCCATCCAAGTACTAACCAGGCCTGACCCTGCTTAGCTTCCGAAATCAGACGGGATTGGGCTTGTTCGGGGTGGCATGGCCGCAGACAATGCCATACTTTTTTTTTAATGTGCTGGGTACTATGCTAAATAGATTACAAGGACTGTCTCATTTGATCCTCACAGCAACCACCCAAGACAGGTATTATTATCCCCACTCGACAGATGAGAAAGCTGAAGCAGATATTAGATCACTCCCGAGGTCACAGAACCAGCCAGTAACTAAACCAGGTCTCACGCCCGGGCCTGTCTGGCTCCCAAACACATGCCCTTGCCATTTTACTACCATCCCAACACTACGCCCACCCTTCCGCACAGCTATGGTTACAGGGTATGGACCATCTTATATGCTGGAGCTTCGTTTCCAATGAAATAGAAGCACCTTTATGTGGGGTGCTATTACGTCATAGCCTTCAACTACTTTAACACAGGCTTGGAAAAATGCTAACTGATTTATTATTGTTTCTTCATGATAGGCAATATAAGATGGTAATAAGGGCTCAGACTCTGGAGCCAGAGAGCCTGTGTTCAAATATCTCTTCTGTCACTTACTTGTTACTGAAACTTTCTGGGCCTTAATTTCCTCATCATATACAAAATGGGGATATTGATTGTTCCTACCCCACGGGGTTAATGTGAGGATTAGATGGGTCATAAGTGTAAAGCACTGAGAACACTGCCTGTCACCTCATACACAAGTACTAATACAGTACTGTCATTATTATACAAGTCTCATCATGAAAAGCTATGAACTCCTTTGACTTCTGACCTTCTTCATTCAATCATTTCACTTATAAGTGAAATACCTCTAGTTGAAATGTTGCATGTCCAGTTTCAACCCAAAGGTAAAGATCTGATTTAAGAGTTTAAAAATGAACAAACCCACGTGCGCATGGTAAAGACTTGGCTTCCAAAGCCTTCTCAATTCCTGCAACATCAGGAGACCTTGCCCCCTATCAGATGATGCTCACAGCGTTCAGAGGAAGAGCAATAAAGGGTCTCACCTCTTGATCATGTTCCTGGTGTGCCAGATGCAAGGGAAAGACTCCTTCAGAATGGTTTTATAATGCCTGTTCAAGTCCCTTCCAGCCAACGAACATCGGTAATTCCCCACAATTACTCCGTCGGGGTTTAACATGGGAATCACTTTGAAGACAAAAATATCTCTGAGGAGCTCAGCGTCTGGAGAGTTGCTAAGAATGAAGTCCAAAAAGCCTTTCATGATCCAGGAGCCATTACTTTCCCCAGGGTGGACCCTGGCGCTCAGGACCACAGCTTTCTTTGCAGCCGCCTCTTGAGGCGTCCGGGATGGGTTGGTGATGGTGAGCAGGTAGACGGTATTTCCTGCTAGGCTCCTGCATAAAGTTCGGAGTTTGCAGAATTGAGATTGGATGGGGTTGTTTGCCACTGACAGAAGGTAGCACTGCAAATCAGTGTACGTGTACGGGTAGAAGTGTGCAAAGAAGCAGGTGTCCTGGTCATGTGGAAACTGAACGGTCCACGTGAGGCAGTAAAAGGGCTGCTGCCCATCATCCATGTTGTTCTTATAGTATTTGATTTCATTTCCTTCTCTCCTCCAGCCGATGTTGTGGGTGCTGGCATCTAACTGGGAGTACATGAGTGGCTTCATCCCTAAAGTATACAGGCTCTTGGGTTTCAGCAAGTTGACAATGGTGAAGCGATAGGTGACATCTTTTCTGGTGTTCTGAACTCGAAAATAAAACCACTGAGTGTGTTTGTTTGTGTAGAGGTCAGTTCGCAAGGTGAGCTCATACTCGTAGGTGTCTCTGTAATGGAGAAAATAGAAGAATATCTCTGTAAATCCACACCCCACAAAAAACAAATCTGGGAAAATATTGTTTTTCCCTGGTAAAAATAAATCTTATTACAAGAGAAAGCCTGCTACATCAACCATTTATTTTCTCATTTACCTAGTTCTCCAACTCATATATTAAGCTAACAGGAACTTGGAGAAAGAAAGTTTATTTGGTCTGGGATAGGAAGAGTCTCAAAATTTGCACCGCTGCACAGGATGTTTGGGAGCGCTGTGAGCTTCTTGGTATCCTTCTAGAATACCTAGGAGCAAGCAGTTTCTAACCACTTCAATACATTCCCTGAAACACACTGGACAGGAGGGAAGCTGGAGCCCTCTGTTGGTGGCTAGCTATAACCTGGACGTCGTCAGAGTACAGACCCTCGAGCCTCTGTGCTATTATCTCTGATTGTCAATTATTTGAAGATGAGGGGGCATCTCTGCAAAGCAGGCACCTTGTTGAAAAGAAGCAGGACTAACTTGCAGAAGAGGAAATACGAATGCCCCAAACACGAGAACATATCCACTCACATGCATCACTAAAGAAATAAATGCAAACTAAAACTGGATGTCATTTTATCCTCCATCTCAACAACAGTCCAACATTGGGCAACAGCACTCTCATACACTGTTGATGGGAACTGAAATCACGCTGGAGGGCCATGTGGCAAAAACTAACGATACCTAGCGTTCACGCACTTTGACCCAACAAGTTTACTTCTAGAATTTATCCCATAAAGCCACAAATACTTAAAAATATAAAAGCATAAGGGTTTAATTCTGTTAATTCGCTAAACAAAAAATTATAAACGTCTCAATCTCCCATCAGCTGGGGACAGGGTAAATGAGGTATGGAATATCCATACAATAGAAAAAATGAACTATTAAAAATAAGGAGATGTATCTGTAGTACTGCCAACAGAAAAAGATCTAAAATTAAGTGGATAAAAGCAATTTGCAAAACAGTATGTATATATACCATTATCCTAGTTTTAAAAACATATAACTTGTATGTATTACAAATACAAGAGAGAAAGAAAAAAATGAATGCATATACATCAAACTATTACTAGCTGCTGCATTGGGAGGTATGATTATAGGACCCCAATTTTTACATTACATATTTTTGTTAATACAAATTCTAAATGGGCACTAATTTCTTTTATAAGAAGAAAGAACAATTAAAATTTTTATTCTGGGGGAAAAATATGAGTCACAATTATTCCATTCTTCTTAATCATCCTCATAACCATTTCCCATCACCTCTTTTTTAAAAACACGACTCCTAATATGATTCTTGAAGATACTTCTCAGTCACTTCAATCATCATCCCTTTGAGATAATCCACTTTGTTACTCACACTCTGATGGCTTTTTGCAGATTGCCACTCTCAAACCTTGATTCAAACAGTAGAGTGTTATCTTCTGGTCCTTGCAACGTGACAGCGAGTTCCTTAATAATTCCCCGTTTGCCTCCCACTCTGGAACTGCTGAAATAGGAACCTTCGGTGGGCACTGCAGATGACAGATATATTGAGGCCACATTCCTCTCAGAATCCATTCATCCAGCAAATATTCACTGAGCCCCTCTATGTGTTCAGCACTATTCTAGGTTAATGAATGTTCAAATTTTTCAATTGTCCTTGCTGAGGCTTTTAATTTCAAACAGTATATTTCTTTGAAGGCCTGTATATGGTTTTAGAGCAATGGTTCCCAACCTTTTTGGCACCAGGGACTGGTGCTCCTATGAGAATCTAATGCTTGATGATCTGATGTGAAGCGCAGGTGGTGATGCTAGCTAGACCTGGGGAGCGGCTGCAAACACAGCTGAAGCTTCATTAGCTTGCACTCTGCTCACCTGCTGTACGGCCTGGTTCCTGACAAGCCACCAACCAGTACTGTCCTGTCCGTGGCCTAGGGGTTGGGGACCCCTGGAGAGTGCTTTCTTTTGCTGCATGGCTACCTGTGGCATCTCAGATACTACTTATACCCATTTCAACCCTAATTTAAAAGGATATTGGCAAAATAATATTCTAAATGAACCATCTGAAAACATTTGCAATCTTACTGAAAAAAACACAACAAACAAATAGCACCTATTTATTAATTTAAAAAAAGATAAAGGGGAAAACAAAAAAAGAGAAAATAAAGTATACTTCATATAATTTTTTGGTACATCGTTCTAAATTTAGATATAATAAAAATAGAAGTTTGAGAAGAACTGGCATGGGTGAATTTCCTTAAGAGGGGAACCAGAATATCATAGTAATTAGTGAAAAGAAAAGTTGAGGGTTGAAATTTTATCTTTAAAATGAAAGTAAAAGAAAAAATTATAAAATTTATCTTACTTAAGAAAACTTAGGTTAAAATCACAATCTCTTTCTACTCTTTGGAATAATATTCAATTGTTAATTTTTTTTTGGTGGGATTGCAATTTTTCAGACAACTTCAGTGATTGCGCCACAATGCCTTTGATTTGGGCAGTCACTCTTGCAAAACTCTTTTAGGGCTTCATAGTTTTCCCAAGGACTTCTCTTTGTACCACAATATTCCTATCATTGTGCCTAGAGAAACCTATTTTGCCATCTTTTGTTGATTTTCTCTTCGTTAACTGATAAAAAGATTTCTCGGTTCTCATTTGTCAGTGACTTTGCAAGTGATTCAAGCAATTCTCTAACATTCATCAACTTCAAAAAATCCTGCATTTCTTGTTAAGAATTAGAAATGTCACTTTGCAATTAATTTTTACTTTATTTGCATTATATTATCAGATGTTAACAGTATTTTCCAATCAGCAAGTAACTGATATCAAGAAAGATGCTGACCACGGGACAGGATGCTAACAGTAAATAAATGGTAATATGTTTGGGGCTTGATTATGTAAATAGTCAGATCATTAGTAAATATAGTAATATTATAATGACTTTTGCTCCTATCTGCAACCATGTCACTGTGGAGACTGAGATAATAAACAATGGATAGCAAATGAGAGCAAAGGAGCGAGCATGCAAAGAAGTGAGTGAAAGAAGAAAACAAGCACAGAGGAAGTAGGAACAGAAGCAACAGCAAGAGTACACGTAATTAAAAGCTATCATTAAAAACTATAAGTAAAAGCTGGGGACCCATGTGGTTTAGTCACTTCACGGAACCGCAATCACAGCACACACCAGCAACCAGGTGTCATTAACATAGAAACGGCAGTATTTTCTTGAGTCTCTCAGGTAACATTAAAGACGGTCCAATTCACAGCCCACAGTAACATTTTTCAAAAAACGAAACCCCAGACATTCTCAAAGCATGTAGTGGCTCTGGGGCCCCTAAACTGACAAACTCCCAGATCCTCCTTAGAGCCCCATCTTCTCAGTTTTGTTTCTTTATTCCTCTAATAAAGCGGGTTCAGCTCTCCTTGATGAATCCAAAGGACAGGATCAAGGCAGCTGCCACAGCTGGGTGTTAATTCACAAAAGCTGCCATGTCAAAATGAGCTCTCAGCCTCAGGGGTTCCTCCTGGGGAAGATATGTAGAAATATCTCTGAACAGAACAGATGAAGCATGTGGATTCCTGGTCATCTGGCTTATCGAAAATGACTACAATCAGGTAAAACAGGCCGAAAACCCTGAGAATTTCTCGAGGCTTTAAAAGCAGTATAGCCCCTATTATTTATAACCTAAGTCTACTCAAGATCTCATACTTTACCTCCTCCTCAGACATTCCATAAGATGCAGCTAGGTAGACTGAGTTGCTCCACCTTATTTACTTCATTGCATATAGCTTTTTTCCACCACAATATTATTAACAATGAGGACAGCTCATAATTAAGGCAACTACAAGTGGAGCGTGCGCAATCACATCTCAGTTGGGCCCTCTGCGACAACTGGCTCATTTCATTCTTCTAGTTGTAGAATGTAAACACACTGCAGTCTCTCCCTCCTACCTCAGGTTGTTGCTCCAAAACCTCCCCTTATTTCACTGATATAACACCTTGTTTCTACTAACTAAACATATTCCTCTTCCAATAAAATAGATTTCCTTTCTGATAAGTACCTAGAAGAGATTGATTTTTAAATTATGAGAATATTTTTCTTGCTTTCTATTCCTTGCATACAGCATTACCCAACTGCAGAGAACTCTTTTTTTTAAAGTCCGAATTGGCTCTGGTACCTGTGTGTACAATGAGCATGAGATGATTCTTTGGTGATAACAAAGATCACCCTTGTTAGCAGCTTCTTTACCTTCCCATGTCTCTATTACTAATCTGGCATCTTGGTATTAATTAAAAATTTACTTCCCTTTCCTTGGGAGTAAAAAATTTACGTACATTTCTTGGCTCATTGCTCTTCAGTATTACCTTTCCTTTCTATCTCAAATGTTAGTATTACGACCTGTTCCACATCCTCCCCAGCACTTGACATTGTCTGTATTTTAATTACAGCTATTTTAGTGGGTGTGAAATAGATCCATTCTTTCTCTAAATACCATTTATCAAGTTGAGGAAATTCTCTTCTATTCTTAGTTTTCTGAATGTTTTTATCATGAAAGCCTGGATTTTGTCAAATGCTTTTTCTACACTGAGATGATGGTTGTTGTTTTTCCCTTTGCTGTATTAATGTGGTGTGTTACACTGATTTTCTTATGTTGAACCAATCACTCTTGCACTTCTGAGAAAAATCTCCCTTGGTCGTGTTGTATAAGCCTTTTAATATGCTGTTGCATATGGTTTGGTGGTATTTTGTTGCAAATTTTTGCATTTATATTCATGAAGAATATTGATAAGAAAATAATAGTTTTCTCGTCATGTCTTTGGCTGGCTTAGGATCAGGGCAAAACTCGCTTTACAAAAGAGTTGGGAAACTGTTCTTTCTCTTCCTTTGTTTTCAGAATTTATGAAGAATTAGTACTATTTCATCTTTAAATGTTTGATACTATTCAAACAAACCATGTCAAGCCATCTGAGCTAGGGATTTCTTTGTGGGAAGATTTTTAATTATTAGTTCAATTTCTTTGTTATAATCTAGTCAGATTTTTAATTTCTTCCTGAATCAGTTTTGGTAATTTGTTCTAGCAATTGTTCCTGTTCATCTATGTCTTCTAATTTGTTAGTATAAAGTTGTTACCAGCATTACCTTGAAATTCTTTTCATTTCTGTACAGTGATGTTTGTATTTCCTTTCATTTCTGATTTTGATCATTTGTGTCTCCTCTCCTTTTTTCTTGATTGGGCTAGCTAAAGTTTGGTCAATTTTGTTGATGTTTCCAAAGAACCAACTTTTGGTTTGATTTTCTCTATTATTTTTTCTATTTTTCTAATTGACTGATTTCATTGTTATCTGTATCATTTCCTTCCTTCCGCTTGCTTTGGATTCATCTTGCCTGATCTTTATTAAGATGGAAGCTTAGGTAATTTGAGATCTTTCTTCTATCCAAATATAGGCATTTAAAGCCATAAATTTACCTTGCAGTGCTTTAGTTATATCCCATAAACTTTGATATGCTGTTTTACTTTGTCACTTCAAAATATTTTTTAACTCTCCTTGTGATTTAACTCACGGGTTTCTTAGAAATGTGTTGCTCAATTTCCAAATATTTGTAGATTTCCCGAATGTCATTCTGTTGTTGATTTCTAATTTAATTTTACTGTCATCAGAGAATATATCATCTCAATCTTTTTATTTATTTATTTATTTATTTTTAAATATCAGAGAAAAGAGTAGGTATTTATTTATGTATTTCTTTTCAATCCTTTTAAATAATATGTATTAAGACTTGCATTACAACCTAGCATATGGTGTATCCTGGGGATCTACCATGTGCCCTTGAAAGAATGTGTATTTTGTTGTTGTTGGGTACAGTGTTCCACACACTTTTATAAAAGACATGGATTCTACCCCTAGGAAGCCTGAAACTGAATGCAGAAAACCACATAGTCAATGACAGTCATATGCACATAATATAAAGTACTCACTGAAGTATATACAGGAGGTGGAGAAAAGAAGTGCAAGTTCCCCAAAGATCCAACATCTAAATTTCAGGAAGGGGAATAACAAGGAAGAAGCTATAAAATGGACTTAGAACTATTAAGAAAAAAGTACTGTCATGAAAAAAAAAAAGATTAAAATTTTAAAGCTGATTGGTCATGAATACCAGGGCTCTCATTCAGATGGGTCTGGAAAAGATAATTTATCACTAAATTATGGATTTAAAAAAAATCACATTTATTATAGAAAATATTTATAATCTTGTCATGATTATTTATTATCACTTTGTCATGATTAATTGCTCACTGTTCAGTGTAATGACAATACCTGAATCTAATTGATAGACAACTGTGCCTTTTTCCTCTCCTACAATTTCTGGTACCTTTTCATTTCCTGTAGGTTGATAGAAATATTCTGGTTCGGGTGGAACTCCCTCTGAAACAAGACATTTAAAAAGTACAAAATAAGAAATATTGTAAAAGGTACTTTATCAGAACTGATATAAAATTATAATAATTATTTAAATGGCTAGTTTTGTTGAATCAAACCTAATCCCCACCCTAAGCTTCCAGTTTGTTTATAAATTATGTCTTGCTTCTTTCCATAAAGACTATGGGGAGACTTTTGACAAAGAGCATATATAATAAAAGCATAAACTTTAAATAGAAGACTTAAAAAATAACCAGAAAAGTCAAAATAGTTGCTTTAATAACTCTTCAATATTTGGTAATGAATTTCCTTTTAAAATCAGGAAAATATGATCAGATACATATTTTTATTACCATTGAGCAACAAGGATATCAATTGTTTCAGAGGAAACAAGACTTTTTCATCAACATTCAGTTTTAAAGGGTTTCTTATATGGAATTCGGGCAATTTCTCAATATCATTTTAAGTACAATAGCCGCTGATCAAAGCCAAGGGCATATAGAGACACAACTCAGTAAGACAATGCTATTTTCTTTCCTTTAAGGTGATGGGGATTGATGAGGCTTTGACAACTTGGTTTAAACTGTAAAATGATTGCTATTAAATTTCCTTAAAATTTTTTTACAATTACTTTTTTTAAAGATTTAGTGGTTTAGTGGATTACCACTGCAATAACTTGGATATTAAATTCGTTTCCCACTTCTGTTTCCCTCTTAGAACCGAGTCCAAAATCCTCACAGGAATTTTCTTAGTCTATTTTATAAAGAGAATGGTAAAATCCTATTGTTTGGCTGGATCAACTTGGACTTTTCTCTAAAAATTGTACAGGGTAGGGACAGATGACCTTAAGACTGTTCAGCTACTGTGCCAACTCAAAACGTACCCCACGCCCAACACATGCATTTCTGAACTCAAAGAACAGTTCTGTCCCTGGTTAAGACACTGAGCCTGTCTCTAAATTTTCATCATTATCTCGTCTTTCACGCTCAGTGCTCCATGGTTGTTCAGACACGTCATGCTCTTTTTGTTTCTTATAACTGGAATACTTTTCTTTGACCCTCTCAACTGGATCACTTCTAACTCATCCTTTAGAGCTCAGATACATGTCAACTCTTGGAAACCCTCACTGATCTTCCAGGCTGGAGCTAAGTGCTCCTAAAGAGACCAAGCTCTCTGCTTAACTTCAAACTAGTCTATGAGCTTTGGGTGTCTCCATTGTGTTCATCACTATATCTCTAACACCAAGCGCTGTACTTACCATATGGTAGATGCTTAATAAATAGTTATTGAATGAATATTATAAGAGGGAAGTGAGAAAATCTGAAACATCCAGTAGTTTATCCAGAAGTCTAGAACAGAGACATGATGTTCGATAGATATAAATGTTCCAGCAATTAGAAAAGTCTCCACTTTTTAATGAAATCTGCTTCTGAAAATGTTACATAAAACGAATGCTAAAGATCGTACTTGCACCAATAGCTCATAGGTATGACTGGCAATGTCATAAAAGAAGTCTTTACCGTTCCTATAAAAAAACTCCCATAGACTCAAAATATAATTAAGAATAATAAAAGCTATGCTCTGGCATATTTAATGTTTGTTAATTATACCAAGGCTAGTAAAAATACAACTGTTATAAACTCAACCAAGCATATTAATACTGAGATAGGAATAATCTAGAAAACAGATCTAAGTATATTTGGCCTCTCACAGGGTCTCCTCCCATTCCAACGACCTCAGAAACAGGTCAGTTTACACATTAGTGTAACTTTTGACTTTGGTGAGTGTGTATCAGTTTCCTAGGTCTTCATCACTTCGGGGTGAGCTAAGAGATGTTGAATCTGTCTTGCCTTGTACTTCAGCATTCAGGACTGTGAGGCCTCATAATAAAGTCTGTCAGAACAGCAAGACCATGACGAGTAAGTCACATTACCAATATGATGAATGTTTTCCTTGATGACCTCACATTCTATTGGCCACCTTGGAGCCTGCAGTGGCCCACTACCAGAGAAAAAGGCAAAGAGATCTCGGGGTTCTCGAAGACGTGTGTTTACTTCACCAAACTCATCATGAAGAAGCTGTCTGCTCTTGAGAAGTGGTGAACTCAGCATAAAGGAATCTGCTAAAGGGAAAGAGAAAGAGTGAACAGCTTCCTTTTATTCCTTGGAGACTTCTGCGCTCAACTATAACAGCTCAGTAACTTTAAGCGCTGTATTGAAATATGGGCACAGGTGTGCAATCCTATGGTATGTTTCTCCTTCAAGGAGATTTTAGCCCAGGATGACAGCATCGAAACTATAAAATGTTAAGTTACAATTCTGCATAGTCTATTAAGTATTTAAATGTAAGCTTTAAGAGTAAGTCAGAAGAAACCTGTTTGTTTTTTAAATCAGAGGTAAGGGGTCTAAGACATTCCAATAGTGAGTTACAAATGACTAAAAACAATGTGTTTTATTACTTTAGGGCGAGGTGAGAGGAAACTTTCATTTTGCCTGTGAGCATTTTAGAAAAATGTACATAAAACTATTAACTTCAGTGAGACAACCTACAAATTAAATGTCAAGTCCGTAATACAACCGTTCAAAGGACACACATAAAACAGGATGAAAAGGGAAGGGGCGGAGGAGTGAGAATGCTCAGAAGAGAAGAGCTCTTGGGAAATAGAGAATGAGAAAAAAGGGAAGAAAAGAAAGGCTTTCACAGATAAAGAAAAAGAAAGGAAATGAGAGGAGGAATAAAAAGAAAGAAAATGGAAGGGGGAAGGAAAGGCTGAAGGCCCCCTTGGTGTGGTGGTGATTCTTAGGTCTGGTGGGGAGAAGACGGGGCGAGGACATGTTCCCATAAAGGAGTTTGCGTTTTCTAGTCTGGAAGGACGTGAAATACCTCTGCTCACAGCTTCTATCTGTCTGTGCATAGCTGAAGAGAGACAGGAGGGCCCTAGAAAGAGAAAGGAGGCAGCACGGTTTGTCTTAGGGAACTTTATCTTTTCTTTGTCCTCTTTCCCCTACCTTTTCCACCCTCCACCCCCACTATTTCCATCTCTAAATCTTTAACCCACTGTTTAACTGGGGAGAGGGGAGAGGCAATCAACATTTGAAAATATGGTAAAGCTACTCAATCTTACTTATAAAGAAATGTAAATCAAAATGACGAGGAAATATTTAGTTTTTTACCTAATAGGAAAAACATTTACATGTTTTCACAGGCATCCTGGCAAAGGTGTAAGTAGACAGTACTCTCAGAAACTGCTTCCAAGAAGGCAAATTGGTGCAACCATTCTGGAAAGCACTTTGGCAGTATGTGGTAAGATTTAAAATATACATACTCTTGATCCAGGAATCCCACTACTAAGAATTTACTTCATAGATTTTCTCACAAAAACTCGTCAAGATACATACAAAGATGCTCATTGCAACAATGATCAAAATAATTAAAACGTGGAAACAACCATCCACCAAAAGGGAAGTTAAAGTAATTATGACACATTAATGAGATGGAATACTGCAGGTCCCCTTAAAAGGAATGAGGTAGCTTTTTCTGTGTGTGCTTATATGAAAGGCTCTATTATTAAACAAACAAACAAAAAAAACAAAGTAAAGATTGTGTATAGGATCCCCTGTGAGCAATTAAAAAGAAAGTATAGACACATGAGGATATATATATATATAAAATTTTTTTTTCCTGGAAAGAATAACAACAGTGGCTATATTGGGGATGGAGTTAGGGAGAGCTTTTAGTTTAATTTTTGTGTTTTTTTCTACTATTTGAATGTAACTCATTCCTTTTTGCCCTTGTACTTTGTCATTAAAAAAACCCCACACATAATAAATGCTTTCCTATAAAGAAAAAATATCTTTCTCACTCTGATGATCAAAAGAGGAAAAAAAAAGGTATCAGGTTATCAATTACACTCTAAAACTCATTCACATTGTATGTGTACTTCTACGAGCTGATTTTTCACTTTATGTTTTTTATTATATTAAGACTAGCAGTTGTTTCTTATCAATGGTATTCTGAGTGTCAGCAAAGAGAGCAGGAGGAAACTGAGCCATCCCACCTTGACCAGTATGTCTTTTGTTCAATCCTTGCCTTTCTACTCCCTGCCAGGAGCTCTGGGACACAGAATGGAAGAGTCTTCCAGGCACCAGGGTGGAGTAAACATATAAGATATATATCTGAAAATGGAATTACTATATCAGGGTTAAGCACTGTTTCAAATTTCTCAGGTATTACCAAATGGCCTTCCTAAAACAGTCTTCCTACCCACATACCTAATAGCAGTGTTGGAGAGTACTCTGACCTACACTAGGTATAATTTTTTTAAAAAAGGTTTTTGGCTCAAACCTCATAATTTAAAAAATGGTAACTTGACATTTTGATTTGTATCTTTAGAGGTGAAATTAAGCATCTTTTCATAAAGCTTATTGATCATCTGTATTTGTTTTTCTATTACCAACTTGCTCATGTCTCTTGACCATTTTTCTATTTGGTCATCTTTTACATATTGATTTGTAAGAGCTGTAAATGTTAAGGAAGTTAATTCTCTGATGTATTTGTCACAAATTTTTTTTCAGTTTGTAATTTTCCTTTATTGATGGTACTTTTGCTTTTTTGTATTGAAAAAATTTATATTTAATTCTCTAGAATCCTAGCCATCTAGGACAGGAAAACATTAATCTAGTGGAACACTTCAGTATTTTTAAAAAATGTAAAGACATATCTGACTTGAGGATGGCAGTAAAAATTTAACAAATATAAACTTAAGCTTTCTCACATTTTCCATAAAGCAATTAAATAAAAACATTTCAAGAAACAGATGACATAATACCTCGATGCAAAACTCCCAAGTCAAATAGTCACTTACTGATGGTACTTTTTTCAATGCGAAGTTAAAATTTTTGCTGTAAACATTATCAATATTATATTTTATGGCTTTTGGGTCTTTATCATTCAAAAGTTTTTACTAGAACAGGGACACAAGCAGATTTTCAAATGAGAAAAGCACACTGCTGTGTAAAAATACACTGGAAAGAGGGATCAAGGAACAAGAGAAGAAGCCAAGAGAATAATTATGCAGCTGCTTCAATAGTGAGAAATAATGGTAGAATGGACTGGAGATGGGGAGGATGTGGAGCAAAGAGAAATGAATTGATGTTTCGTTGGGTACGTATTGAGGGACAAATTCAGCTGCATCCCTGTCCTTAGATTCTAAAATAAACATATGGAATCCTTGTGAAAATTATTTTGCTTATGCCAGTCGGACTGATTTTTTGCCACTCTTAAGCAAACATGTCTATCAAAACTGTGTGAAAAGTCAATGTTTTACTGTTGACCAAAGAGTCTTAACAAATTTTCCAATGACTGGGAGAGAGATAATCTAGAATGTACAGTATTTTAATTTAAACCTACAGTCCAAAGTAGATCTAGAGAGAACATTTTTAAGTGACATCAGAAACTGGCCAAGGTTGCTCCTTTGGCTTCTCCTGTGTTAGGCCATGTTCTCTTGAATACCTGGTGCAGTTGCTCAAGGCAGTGAAGGTTTTGGGGGCCATACACACTGATTATTACTTACATAGAAGCTTCTCCTTTTGCAGGGGGTCTGGTATCAAATCATCTCTTTCCCCAAAAGAGCCACTCAAGACGAATCGGGGATTATTCTTCCAAACATGCTGTTGCGTAGCTGAGTTTGGTAAACTGCCTCTCTGAGCTAAGAATAGGCAGTTTAATTAAAGGTGCTGGAAAGCTAGCTCATCGCTTCTAACATCTAGGTCAATACCAAAACCCCCACTACCATAGACCTTTACAATAAATACTTCCCATTTTCCAAAGAGCTTTCACATTCTAATTTACTTTAGTTAAACAGTATTTTCTCCATTTTATAGTGCGGAGGACTCTTGAGAAGCAGCATGGTATAGTGGAAAAGAGAAAGAGTTTGGGAGGCAGAAAGACCTGGTAGCTATCAGAGCAGCCAAGAAGAGAGCCATAACCAAGTGAAGGCTGGTACTGAGTGGAGCCCTGATGCCCAAAGCTGCTTTGTCCTGAGGGTTCTGCTGAATCTGGCAAACTGGAAATTCAGTTTTTAACCAATTAGTAATCACTTAAAAAATGAAATAGTTAATAAGAAAGTTTAACAAGATTGATAGAAATAAAATCAATGTAAAAACTTAATTTTATTTCTAAATATAAGGAACAAAGTTAGAAAATCAAAATTTAAAAAGATACCATTTATAATAGCATAAAGAAATGAAGTTCTATGAAAAAATTGAAATCTTTATTGGGAGATAGTAAGGAAGACCTAAATAAAATGGAGAATTAGATTATGTACATAGATTGGAGAACCCAGTATTGGCAAATTCTCAGTTCTTGTGAAATTAGATTCTATAGATTTAATGCAATCCCAATAATATTTTAACATCACATGACAATTCTAAAATTATATAAAAAGGCAAGAGTATTCAAGACATCTTTGAAGAACAGTAAGATTGGAGGACATGTCTTTCCAGATATCAAGGCCATTTTAATGTCATATAATGTATTAACAATGGGTAGTATTTCTGCAAGGACAGACAAGGAGACCTTTGTATACATGTATCCTCAACAGAGATTACATAACAGATCAATGGGGAAAGGAAGTACTTTTCATTAACGGTGCTGGAAAGTTCACCATTAGTTTATTCAAGTATAACTCTCCCAGTTAATCAAACAATTTACTTCATGAACCCAGGAAAAGTGATGCTAAATAAGAATGAGATATTACCTTTAAAGTAACCATAGTACTGGAGGTGACGGTACATAAAGTCTTCATAGGGATCAGGAAGAGTCTGTGAAAGGAAAGGCCATCTCAATCAGGAAAGTCCCTTCAAAAAATACTGAACTCTTAACAAAGGGTACCCAAGCACGGTTGCAGAGGACAGTATACCTGAGGAATTCTGTAAACAAATCAAGTGAAAGACATTCATGCAAATTATTCTACCTTGGGGATCAAAATCTTCAGCTAGAAAAAGATGTCACCAGGATACATCTCTGATTTAGTATTGGATTTCTGTGGGGTTCCTGGAGAGGGGTGTGTACCGACCTCCTGCTTTAGCTCTGTTTCCAATGCTGGGAACATGTTACTTCTGTATTGGTATACTGAAGACCAGTCAGTGACATCGGCATCCGGCCACAACCCCTGCCTGCTCAATTTCCAAGAGGGCAGCTGATTACACAGGAGAAGCTAAAAAACAGAACAAGCCTACTGAAAAAACTGCCCATATTCTCCACTCCCATCCTGCACCCCCGCAGCACAAGCGATTTTAGGAAACCCTGTCACATCATTCCGTCTTCCCTGACAACTCATCCTCTCCTCGGAAAGGCCTGGCTGGTGGTTCCCACTCTGAGGCCCGGAGGCGCACCTGAGGAATTAGGGAGGGCGGCATGCCTTCCAGCCTCCTCCTCCCGAGGCGCCAGGACCATAGCAGGCCCCATGCTTCCCTCTCCCAGAGGAGAAATATGAGAAAGATGGCCAACACCAGGACGCCGCAGGAAAGTGAAAAAAACGGGGATCTGGCGAGTTGTTTCGGGCTAGAAGAAAATGAAATATAAGGTGCCCAGAGAGTGGGCTCTAAAAACGAAATTCAGGGGTTCAGGACTTCCTGGTCCGGGGAAAGGTGGTGAAGGGGATCCAAAAGGGTGAGGGGAGTGGCGTAGGTTTCCTAGAAAGGCAGAGGAAAGGGTGCGATCGCCTCCCCGCTCCGGTCCGTCCTGGGGAATAGGTGTGGGTGCGGCGCCTGTGGCAACAAGTCCTGGACGAGGTGGGAGGCCACCTCTGGGCAGGTACGAAGCCCAGCAGACTACCGTGCAGAGGACACGGAGAACACACCGCCCCACCGTTTTCTGCTAGGGCCCTGGTAGCCTAGCAACTGTGAAACGGAAGCGGGAAGGCGGGGTGGCCCCGAGCTTCCGGGGAGCGAGGCTCTGCCTCCAGGAAGGTTGGGGAACCCGGGAAAGACTAGCATCGTTGCAGCAACAGCTGATTCAGGCTCAATCTTCCTTTCGTACAGTACTGCAGACCCGCTTCTGGAGAATCGATATTGGGTTTGATGAATACAAAGCCAGTAGTCTTCAACCTATTCTAAACTTCTTTGCTGTTCCTTAGCTTTCAGTAACCGTTAAGTGTTGCTCGAAGGGTGCTGCTCTCCTTTCACCTATTATATTCTCTCCTCCTCAGAGCTAGAATTTGAAAAATTACTTTCTACATTGAAAAAAAAAAAATAAAGTTAGCATATTAAAAACCGCACATTTTGACTACCAAATTGCCAGATTTTTAAAAATGCTCCATTCTGGTAGGATAGTGACAGAAGGCACTGGTGCTCTGTAGACATTTCTACAAGTCTGGAATACTGTTACAACAAAAGCTTTAGCAGCTCCATTTCCAGAAATCTGCTCTATGCGATTACAAGAGAAACGATTTATATGCAAAAGGTCACTCCAATATTTGTATAATGGGGTAAAATCCAACACACTAGAATACATGACATTAGATAAAAATTTTAAATTATATGCATTTAAGAATACTGGCATAAAATTCAAACTCTTAATTGTTGTCTTTGGTTAAGTTTATACGAATATAACCATAAGGATATATTATTTTTATAATCAGAGGGAAACAAAGCTCCTTTATTTATTCAAAATGTTAACATGACATTTACAGGATTTCAGTAGATCAAACATTAGCTAATATTATAGAATATAAACTTCAAAATTTAAGTCATGCAGTATTTTCTGGTTCTAGTAAGATTTTTTTTTTTTAAATGCTTACAGGACCTGGTCTTCCTAGGTGGTCGTCTATCCAAGTACTAACTGGGCCGACCCTGCTTAGCTTCTGAGATCAGACATCCAGCTTGTTCAGGGTGGCATGGCCTTAGACCATGGACTGTGGCTCCATTGGGGTGTGAACCCAGGACCTTCTGCGTGTAGAGCAGACATGCTAACCGCTACACTATGGAACCACATCCTGCATTTTCGGGTTCTAGAAGCATTTTTCTAACTCTGTCCTCTTCCAGTCCCTTCGCCCCACAACCAACTCAAGATCCTGCTGCTCCTTTTTCTAGAGGGCTGTTCGTTAATGTTTGGATACACCTTATACTATATTTGATTAGAAAAAAACGATTAAGAATTGACTTAAAATGTCTTCGTTATATAATTGTGGTTTAGAAGAGTAAAAGGATATAAAAGGATAGTCATTCAGAAGTATAAAAAAAGCTTTATTAATGTATATATACAAATTTACAAGGTCAGAAACTGGAGAAATACAAACAGCTTTAAAACACAATTTGCCTTTTCTTCAGTTTAAAGTGACTTTTACCTGATTGTGATACAATAGAAAGTACAGAACAGTAAACTGCTTTTTAAATACTGGAATTTTATGGACAATACGTTCACACATAAAAGGTAGGTGAATCTCGGAAAGAACAATGGAGACACATCAATACATACAGTGGCTCTTGTTACATTTACTGCCACAGATGTGAGGGGGACATTCTCAAAATCAGCTATGAACATCTGCTGCTGCTGCTGCCTGTACTGAAATTTAAATATTTCACCTAGTATATGAAATGACTGAGCTATCAGTTCTAGAATGTGAGAAAGAACTCTATAGTGTGGCCATCTGTCAGCACAAGGTAAACAACTTGATATACCTCAGCACTTCAGAGGTGGCAGACTAGAGGAAGAGGTCAGAAAGAGATTCTGATAATCCCAGGTAAGCAAGGTAGAATACAGAGCTGCCTTCTTAATTGCACTTGTTCTGAAGAAGTTACGAGAGAGAGGCACACTAGGAACTAAATGAGCCTCCATTATGCAGGAAAAGCCTTCATTTTTTGTCAGTGAGTCCTCTAGAGAGGTGTCATACTCATGAGCCACATCACATGTTCGAGACTGATGAGGTTAATGTACCTAGCATGCTGAGTTTGCCAGTGTGAGAATAAAGGCAGCCAAGTGAAAGCATTCAGTCACCTCACCTCAGCAAAACAGAAAAATTACATTTCACAAATGTGAAAACTTTGTATGTGTATGCTCTTGCCCAGGAAATTCATTTACTCTCCCTCATAACATTTATAGTTTATTGACAACAGTAAAACAGGTTAAGACTCTGAACTGAACACACGCACAAAAAAATCAATAATAAAAATTTAAAAATTAAAAAAAAAACAACAAAAAACACAACTATGTGTTTGGAGCCATTTTCCTTCTCTTCAGTCTTGCTCGCCAATCCTCAGGAAGGGCTTCAAAATTAGCATTTCTCTCTGCCATGCCACTGTGAAAACAACACACATTACTTCACTGGAAAGAAAAAGACTGAAACTCTTTACTTCCTAGCAAGTAAAAATCTCTAATTGAAACTGAAAATCTGATATGTCACATTTATGTTCATGAAAACGCTTCAAGTTTCTCAGCCAAGTACTAGCATATTCATCAAATTTCCTCTGATGGGTCAACCAAAGATACACTCACATTTCATACAGTTTCATGTATATGTAATTGCATATTTATTTTTATGTATCTTCAGTATCCATTAAAGTCACATTGAAGAAATAAAACACATTTTTGTAAAAGTTTTTCTTAGTCCCTAGAAGTTCTGATTCTTTAAGGAAGATATATTTAACCTCCAATACACTATAAGGACCTTTGGACCTAATTTTTTTGAGATTCTCTTTTGATCAGTTGTATTTGTAAGAACTGATATCTCATGGTTTTTTCAATTATTTAGAAAATAGGTTAAAACTCAGGTTCTATCTACCAGAATGGATGCACTAGACTTATCAATCTAAAATAATCTAAGATACATTATAGAATCTTTGTGATTTTCCCATCATCTTGAAATAGTCTGTTATTTCATCACTGTAGGAATTAATCATCATTCAATTCCCAGCAATACTAAAAATGACTAAAATAAAAAAATGAATAGAATCACCTACAAGGATGACACAAAAGTAAAATAAATGTCACTAATACCATCCTTTTCTTCTTTTGTTGCCCAAATAGTGCATCATCTTTCAAAGAAGTAAAAATTAAGTCTGGAGACATCTTCATAGTCTTGTTTTCTTTTGCAAATATTAGACAAACCAGAAGATAAATGCAGAGACAGATAGTGGCACTAGAGATTCTAATTATGATAAAATTGATCAAAAAAGTAAAACCTCAGACGACAGGTGTTAAGAGAACTATATTCAAGATGAATTTTCTCAAATTTAAGATTGATGAGTAAATATTTTCTAAGGACAAAAAGGAAATATAATATTCTCATTCAAAACGAACAACTTCAACCAATATTTTGTTACGAGAACCTGAACCATCTCATTTTCCTAAGAAAACACGTGACAGGAATCTTTTCAAGTTTTATGATGCTGTATGATCAAACTTATTTGATAGGATTCATAAGTAGACACCCTGAAACCAGGTGTAGAGAAATAGGTATTTTAGAAACAAATAAAATTCATTAGAATGATTATGCCTATGGTGTTTATATATAAAATGAAAATGTTTTACAGATGTCACCATAACAAAATAAATAAATTAATTTAAAAAAAAGAAAGAAAAACAAGGCAAAAAAAAATATTTTGAATTATGAAGCAAAGAAAGGCTGTCCTCTCCCAGTTGTTTTCCTAAGTACTTCATTTACGGATGTTGCAAGTACAAGAGCCAGAAGTGAGGATAAGCTAGAACCTGTCAAAGATGGATTTGAACTCTAGTTATCACTACTTATGAGATGAGTGTGTTCCAGGTTATGCAGGACAACTGAACAATTAAGTGCATTAGAAGAATGTTGCTCATTTCAGTATGTACACCTTCAAAACCAGGAAAATAAGGAATAAAAATTTAGGTTAGCTATGTTTAAATTCTCATTAAAATTTCTAATGAAGTTTTCTTCTCTTCATTTTACGTATGTAAAATTTATATAAAAGGAATGAAAAAAAACATACATAAAAGAGAATGTCTCTAGGTGGTAAATGGAAATGCCTTATTTTTCCTGGTATGCTGTGTTAAGATAGTCCTTTATCTAAGGTGAACAATCAGTGAGAGAAAGTATTACAACACTGATAGTTCTGATTTTGAAAAAAGGCTAAGCCATAATTTTTATAAATATTTCTATGAATTAACCACAACCCACCCCTCCTGCGGTCTCTTTTCTTTTACCTGACCAGCTGCTGTTGTTTCCACTCTTCAATTCGCTTCTGTGCAGTTGATTCCCGGTCCTCTTCACTGGAACTAGAGTTCTCCTCTTCATCTAACTCACGCTGGATACTCTGCCACTTCTTTACCAGAGATGGCATTTTGGTTTTGCTCTTCTTCGCCTGTAACAAAGTTTAAAGGTCAGAAGGAGTATAAAACACAAAGAAATGAGTCCTCCACATGACATCAGGATCTTCCCTTAGCGCTAAGGAATAAGTGAACTTTAAGATCGAAAGAACAGAAACACAAAGTAAATACCATTCTAAGTTCTTGCCAAACTGTAAATGTGGTTATTTTATGAAATCAGGCCAGAAAACTTTCCTTTAGCCTTATTCTATGGAATTCAAAACTGCGGCCTTTATCTCATCTCAGAAATAGTGTTTCTTTTCGCAAATTTTAAATAGACTGTGTTAACATCAAGTGAAAAATAGAGCTGAGAAACAAATGACCAGCTTTTCTGGAAAGAGCAACAAAGTCAATGCCAACTATTAAATATAAAACAGAGCAAGGAGATATAGCAAAATATGAACGATGAGATGAGTTCTAACGGGAGGGATAATAAATTTTATTTTTCTTCTTTTGGCTTACCTTCATTTTCTAAATTGTCTATAATAAAGGTGCACTCTTGTAGTAAAAAAATATTTGTGATACTTGCAAAAATAGAACTATATATCCCAGATGGTTTGCTCTTTCACGACCTTCAGGCTCTGATCAATGGCATCTTAGCGAAGTGGCCTTCTCTCACCACCCTATCTGAAATAGCAGCACCTCCCAAACACCACTTTCTGTCCTCTTACACTAATATTTTTCACTACATTTTAAAACACTGAAGCTTTACTTGCTTATCTATCTTGACAGCTCTGTTCCCACTTCTCAACCTCATCTGGCCATAAGGGAAGCTCTACAAAATCCAAGATTTTGTTTGTTCGATTTATTACTAAACCCCAAGCTCCTAGGGAGAATGCCTGACAAAAAGTATGCACTGGAAATACACTTGTTGAAAGTGTATGGGAAATTAGAGAGCCACTGTATGTATTAGACACTGATAAAACCAATTTGTATCCCTGTTCAAGCCGTATGCTTAAAGATCTGACCAGGCTACACTATAGGCACAACAAGCAGGCACTCAAATGATAGGTGTGGTTGCAAGTCGTGCTTGTGTGAGAACTGGATATGGGGTCCAGGCTATTTTTCCAGCCTGTGTTTGCCTCGAGGCAAACACATTTCTTGATTAAGTCTCCAAAGATCTGAAAAGAAAAATAAGCTTAATATTTTTAACTTTTTTAAAAATTACGTGGCTCCTTGCTCCATACTCTATTTTTTGACCGTCATTGACAGTTCTTAACTTTCCAGGGAAATGACTGCCCATATACCATCTACCTTCAGCTCCACAAATCTTCCTATATTTCATTGGTCATTTCACCTGTGATACAACCTGACTCACTGCATACACAACCTTCTAGCAAGGCCCATTCTGGGCTAGCATGGGATCAAATGAGTACAAAGTAACATGGATGAATAACGGTCAAGTGTGCACAGAGGGCTCACTGGGGTGTAATCTCTCACTGAACATCTGCAAACATGATTAAAAACTACAGATCTAGGTAGAGTCACTGCTGTTTCACTGAGATTTCTATAAGGTTTCATGTATTCTTAGCACAGTTGATTCATATCTATTATGATAAAATAAGTTTTATTTTAGAAGTTATATTTTGTCTATCACATTCAAAACATGTACCCAGAGTTGCACTGGCTGTTTGAGCACATTTTTAAAGAGGGGAACACTGCAGTCAGAGGAATAAAGATTAAATGGTTAGAACTTCTTTTTCTAGTTTATTTTCTATTAAGCTGCATGCAAAACTTCAGCAAAAAGACTAAAAATATATATTGGTCTCAAATATTCTTGAACATTAAAGGCATTAAGTATACATTTTATATTCTTTAAAAATGCCTTGTAACAACAAAGAGAAGGGTCATCGTTTGTTTTCAGATATCAGGTATGTAAAAATGATATAGCTTACAATTCTGTATTTTAAAAACTATTAGACCATAAAAGCATTACTGGCTAAAAAATTACTTGTTGAATGAACAGAGGAGGAAGTAGTTAACTACCTCTCTTGGAGGACTGGAGGCAGAGTGCCAAAGAAGGCCATAAAAGAAATGATTCCTGAGTACCAGTTGTTCTAATATTTAATTGTATAAATAATGAATAGTATAGTGGACTGGTAGATAAACTAAAGACATGGATTTGATAAAACAGTATGTTGGCTCAAGAGACCTGTATATGCTTATTCACCACAGTGAATACCTTGACAATAGTCTATTCAAGACATTGTCCTAATTGTCACTGTTAATATTTATATTTACTTCACTTCTAGATAATTTCTGGAACCATGGTACCAACTTGGACCAGTGCTTCAATCCGGAAATATCTTGTCTATTTTGTGTGAACTCAAAACTCATTCAGGAAGGTTACCTGAACCACTGTAAGGCAAATGAATTTGTCTTGTTAACCCCTGGGGCAAATGATTACAGTTGAGGCAAACAACACACTACCAACACGGGGAGGAAAAACTGTTGAGAAAGTTTCTTAGGGCAATCAGGGCCCTCAAAGGTGCCCATGAGGATGATGTTTAAAAGATGGCAGAATAGGAAGCTCCAGGCCCTTATTCCCCCATGGAAACATTACATAAACAAATACACAGACCAACTAAAATGGCATTGTGGGAACTCTGGAAAACAGTCAAAGATCTGCAGCAACCAAAAGAAAACAATCAAGAAAAAGCCACTCAAAT
>NW_011888812.1:10811228-10865847 GCF_000151845.1 Pteropus vampyrus
GGATATGGGGTCCAGGCTATTTTTCCAGCCTGTGTTTGCCTCGAGGCAAACACATTTCTTGATTAAGTCTCCAAAGATCTGAAAAGAAAAATAAGCTTAATATTTTTAACTTTTTTAAAAATTACGTGGCTCCTTGCTCCATACTCTATTTTTTGACCGTCATTGACAGTTCTTAACTTTCCAGGGAAATGACTGCCCATATACCATCTACCTTCAGCTCCACAAATCTTCCTATATTTCATTGGTCATTTCACCTGTGATACAACCTGACTCACTGCATACACAACCTTCTAGCAAGGCCCATTCTGGGCTAGCATGGGATCAAATGAGTAAAAAGTAACATGGATGAATAACGGTCAAGTGTGCACAGAGGGCTCACTGGGGTGTAATCTCTCACTGAACATCTGCAAACATGATTAAAAACTACAGATCTAGGTAGAGTCACTGCTGTTTCACTGAGATTTCTATAAGGTTTCATGTATTCTTAGCACAGTTGATTCATATCTATTATGATAAAATAAGTTTTATTTTAGAAGTTATATTTTGTCTATCACATTCAAAACATGTACCCAGAGTTGCACTGGCTGTTTGAGCACATTTTTAAAGAGGGGAACACTGCAGTCAGAGGAATAAAGATTAAATGGTTAGAACTTCTTTTTCTAGTTTATTTTCTATTAAGCTGCATGCAAAACTTCAGCAAAAAGACTAAAAATATATATTGGTCTCAAATATTCTTGAACATTAAAGGCATTAAGTATACATTTTATATTCTTTAAAAATGCCTTGTAACAACAAAGAGAAGGGTCATCGTTTGTTTTCAGATATCAGGTATGTAAAAATGATATAGCTTACAATTCTGTATTTTAAAAACTATTAGACCATAAAAGCATTACTGGCTAAAAAATTACTTGTTGAATGAACAGAGGAGGAAGTAGTTAACTACCTCTCTTGGAGGACTGGAGGCAGAGTGCCAAAGAAGGCCATAAAAGAAATGATTCCTGAGTACCAGTTGTTCTAATATTTAATTGTATAAATAATGAATAGTATAGTGGACTGGTAGATAAACTAAAGACATGGATTTGATAAAACAGTATGTTGGCTCAAGAGACCTGTATATGCTTATTCACCACAGTGAATACCTTGACAATAGTCTATTCAAGACATTGTCCTAATTGTCACTGTTAATATTTATATTTACTTCACTTCTAGATAATTTCTGGAACCATGGTACCAACTTGGACCAGTGCTTCAATCCGGAAATATCTTGTCTATTTTGTGTGAACTCAAAACTCATTCAGGAAGGTTACCTGAACCACTGTAAGGCAAATGAATTTGTCTTGTTAACCCCTGGGGCAAATGATTACAGTTGAGGCAAACAACACACTACCAACACGGGGAGGAAAAACTGTTGAGAAAGTTTCTTAGGGCAATCAGGGCCCTCAAAGGTGCCCATGAGGATGATGTTTAAAAGATGGCAGAATAGGAAGCTCCAGGCCCTTATTCCCCCATGGAAACATTACATAAACAAATACACAGACCAACTAAAATGGCATTGTGGGAACTCTGGAAAACAGTCAAAGATCTGCAGCAACCAAAAGAAAACAATCAAGAAAAAGCCACTCAAATGGTAAGAAATTTTGTGGTATGTTTGCTTGTAGTTGCAGGACCGTCTTCCCCAATGGGGTTAGAATAAAGTGGCCCAGTTCTCAGCTCCCTCCCTCAGGACTGAAGGAAGACTGGAATGTATAAAATGTTCTGGCCTGTCGCTGCCTCATTAACCGAGGTCTTTCTCTATACAGAGCCAGTGTGCAAAGACTGGGAGAGACAGCTGTTCTGTCAAATGCCCAATTTTCAAGAAAAGATCACAAAGCATACGAAAAAACTGAGAAACATTGCCATTCAAAGGAACAAAACAAATCTCTAGAAACCAACTATAAAGAAACACATGCTTCAGACTTACTGGACAGTATTTAAAACAATTGTCTTAGAAGTGCTCAGGAGCTAAAAGAAAACATAGGCAAAATAACTGAAGAAAATAATAAAAATTATATATAAACAAACATCAACAAAGAGTTAGATAATTATAAAAAAAGAACCAAACAGAAATTCTACAGCTGAAAATTCTATTAACTAAATTGAAAAATTCATTAGTTTCAACAGAAGACTCCAATAGTCAGAAAAAAGATCAGCAAAATTAGTAAGTCATTTGAAATTAAGTCTGAGGAACAAAAAAGATAAAACAAAGTGAAGAGTCTAATGACCTATAGGACACCATCAATTAGACCAACATATACATTATGGGAATCCCAGAAGGAGAGAAAAGAGCAGAGAGCTCATTTGAACAAATAATGGCCAAAAACTTCCCGAATTTAAGGAAATACATGGAGATACATATCCAAGTGGCCTAATTAACTCCACCTAGGACAAATCCCCAAAGACCCTACACTTAGATATATAATTAGTCAAAAGCCAAAGATGGAATCTTAAAAGCAGCAAAAGAAAAGTGACTTGTCTGTACAAGGGCTTCTCAATAACATCACGAGATTTCTGGCCGAAACCTTGCAGGCTATAAGGCAGGGGGATGATATGTTTAAAGTGATCAAAGAAAAACCTATCAACTGAGACTTATATGCCAGGCAAAACTGTCCTTCAAAAATGAGGGAGAAATTAAGCCCTTCTTAGATAAAACAAAAGCTGAGGAAGTTCATTATTGCTAGATTTGTCCTATGAGAAATGCTAAAGGACTTAAACTTTAGCATGTAATATAAAATTCCCACAATAATCACAAAGAAAATATAGAAAACACACAAAGGAAACAAAAAAGGAATAAAAATGTCACTGAAAAATCTTAAAAGCAGGCGGTAAGAGAGGAAACAAGGGCCAAAAAAGCTGTAAGACATGCACACACACACACGAATAGCTATAGTAGGTCATTATCTATCAGTAATTACTAATATTAAGTTAGTAATTTACTATTGTAAATGGATTAAATTCTTCTTATGCCGGAAGAATGGATTAAAAAACAAAACAAAACAGAATCCAACTGATGATGCCTATAAGAAATCCATTCTATATCTAAGAACACACACAGGTTTGAGGTGAAGGGACAGAAAAATATATTCCACGCTAACAGTAACCAAGAATAACTATATACCAAGGGTAACTGTAACAGTACAAAACAAAATAGACTAAGTCAAAAACAGTTATAAAAGATAAAGCACATTATAATGATAAGAGTAAATTCAAGTAAATTGAAACAATATCACTTACAATAGCATCCAAAAGAATCAAATACCTGAGAATGAATTTAACCAAGGTGAAACACTTGTACACTGAAAACTATCAAACACTGCTGGAATAAATTGAAGACCTAAATAAATACAAAGGAATCTTGTGTTCATGGACTGAAAGATTCACTCAGTATTATTAAGATAGCAATGTGACCCAAGCAATCAAAAGAGTAAATGCAATCCCTATTAAAATTCCATTGGCCCTTTATGCAGAAATGGAAAAGCTGATCTTTAAATTCATATAAAATTATTAAAGGGCCTGAACAGCCAATATTGAAAAAGTATAAAGTTAGAGAACTCTTACTTCTCAATTTCAAAACATATCACAAAGCTATAGTAATCAAAACATTGTGGTACAGGCATATAGACCAATGGAATAGAACTGAAAGTCCAGAAAAAACCCCATACATCTATGGTGAACTGATTTTAAATAAAGTCTTCCATTCAATGGGGAAATAATGGTCTTTTAAACAAATGGTGCTGAGACAAAAGCATGTCCACATTCAAGAGGATGAAATGGACCTTACCTGACACCATAAACAAAAATTAATTAAAATGGATGAGCAATCTAAATTTAAGTACTAGAACCATATAACTCTTAGAAGAAAACATAGGGGTAATTTTCATAACCTTGGATTTGGCAATGAATTCTTAGATATGACACAAAAAGCACAAGCAAAAATGAAAAAAAAAAGTTAAGTTGGACTTTATCAAAATTAAAATCTTTTGTGTATCAAAGGACACTATCAGAATGAAAAGGCAACGCACAGAGAGAAATAAAATATTTGCAAACCATATATCTTATAAGGGACATGTACCTATGATACATATGTAACTCTTGACAATTCAACAATAAAAGACAAACCACCCAATTAAAAAACAAACGACTTACACAGACAATTCTACAAAGATAAACAAATGGCCAACAGGAAAAGGAAAAGATGTGCAACATAATTACTCACTAGAGAAAAAGGAATCAAAACCACGTTAAGATACCACTTAATAGCCACTAAGATTGGTATATTAATTTTTTTAAATGGGAAATAATAAGTATTGGTGAGCATGTGGAGATATGAAACCTCTGTACATTGCTAGTGGTACTGTAAAATGGTTTGGCCACTATGAAAAAACTCTGGCAGTTCGAGAAGTTAAAACACAGAATTATCATATGACCCAGCAATTCTACTTCTAAATATACACTCAAAAGAAATGAAAACAAGTACTCAATATTCATGTACTCATATGCATGTTCACATTGGTACTGCTCACAATAGCCAAAAGGTATAAAACAATCCGTATGTCTATCAATAGATGAACGGATAAACAAATTGTGGCATATACACACAATGGACTATTGTTATTCAGCTATAAAAGGAATGAAATACTGATACATGCTACAACATGGATAAGTCTCAAAAATAATGTGCTAAATAAAGGAAGCCAGACATAAAAGTTCACATATGCATGACTGCAGAATAGGTAAATCCAGAGAGACAGAAAGCAGATTGGTGGTTCCCACAGGCTGGGGTAAGGGGGTGATGAGGACCTCTAGCCACTGACTAGAATCTAATCGGTACAAAGTTTTCTCTTGAGATGATGAAGATGGTATGTAACTAGACAGAGGTGGTGGCTGCACAATGTAAATGTACTAAATGCCACTAAATTGTACATTTTAACATGGTTAATTTTATATGAATATCACCTTAATAAGAATTTTTAAAAATAAAAATGTAAAGAGAGATTTACATACCTTATCTTTCTTTCCTTTTTTCGTCTTCTCAGGTGGTGGCATTTTGGGAGCTGGTGGTGGTGGAGGAGGAGGGGGAGGGGGAGGAGGAGGTGGTGGTTCTATAATGGCAGTGGCAGGCACAGCACTTCGGGCCTGGACTGGCTGCAGTGTGGGAGCAGTCACTGCCATTGGGACAGAACATTCGGCATAGCTCATAATTGCAGGAGCTGATGCTAATCCTAGGTAACTGGACTGCAGGCTCAGTCCTCTGGCCTGATGACCCATTCCTGTTGCTGGATGGCTAACAGATATTGCCTGGTGTCCAATCCCTGCAGACTGCTGTCCAGTTCCTGTTGTCTGGTGACCTAACAGAAATCAAAATGAAACTTTTATGATAAAGCCATAAACAAGGAAAAGAAAAGGGAAATGAAGAATTTCCTATAATCACCTACAAAATAATATATCTTTTCCTCAAAAAAATAGCCATATTTTCTAGTAGTAAAATATTAATTTTTGAATACTTTAGTATTAAGGTACTTAAACATCAAAATCACTGATGTAAATGTACAGAAAACAATCTGGAAGGATACATGCCAAATAGTTTAGTAACTGAACTGAACTATTTAGTAACTGAAATGTATATAGTTTTACAATGAATAGCCTTCTGACATTAATTTATGATATCTAAGTCTGGAAACAAAGATGATCTATTGAGGAAAACACATTTTAATCACAACGCTTACCCGTAGCTATAGCTGGCTGGCTGTAGAGGACCGGAGAACTACCAATGGTAGCTGACCTTTGAACCACTGCAGTATTAATTTCTGTAGCTTTTCTCTTTATCGCTTTAGTGGAAGGAGAACTAGAGACAGTAGAATCGACTGAACTCTGAAACACAAAGATTCTAGTCAGTGGCTAGAGGTCCTAGTTAAACATTCTCTTCTAAAATAAAACATGGTGTTAATCATGTCTTGGTTCCCAAAAACTCTTCAGAGTGCCAAATGACATTTCTCACCTGGCTAGTTACAACTGTGGTTTGTGTAGAGGGTTTCAGTGGAGTATCCTCCTCTGTTCCTGGGGCAGGAGGCTCCTCACTTCCCTCATCCTCCATCTCTACCTCCTGGATCTCGCCATCTTCCACAGGAGGCGGGGGAGGGGGAGGGGGTGGAGGAGATTCTGGGGGTGGAGGTGGGGGTGGTGGCATTTCCAAAGGTAATGGAGGTTGAAGCACAGGCACATTTGACTGAAGGAGGGTCCAAAATGGAGTAAGTGGCATGAGTGATGAAGAAGAAACTTGGCCAGAAAAAGACTCTTTACAAAGAGAACCTATGAAAACAAACAGGAGTCAGGGAAAAAGCAAGACAAAAACTCCATGGTTTATATTTACAGAAATGTTCAATTGCTTGGTGAGATAAAATCTAACACACAGATCTATTCTACATTGAGGTCACTGAAATATTAAACAACTCAGTTCAAAAATGGTTTCCATGGAAAGATACATCTATAAACCTCATAGTTAGCACTCACTCCAGCTATGAAATACTAGTCTTGTTCTTTGGGTCCAGATTTATGGATGAGTAAATGAAGCACATCGCATCGACCCAATGAGACATTAGGTCATCTGAAAATACATTCAGTTTTAACATACAGAACAGAAGGTAAAACAGTCTGTCATTAAACGTGACGAGGCGAGTGAATGATGTGCATTTGCAATACTGATTCCACGTATTTCATTTTTCAGCGAACTAAATAAGTGAGGATGACCCAGAGAAGTACTCATTCTAAACACACAAATTCAACCCATTTTAATTAACTTGGGTTACTAAAATTTAAAATCCATGTGCAAGGTGCTATCGTCATTCCTTTGCACCTTTGTGTGAATTACATTCATCTGCTAAATCATAGCAACACAAATCAGGGAGGGTAATTTATTTCTATAATGAGAAAAGGAAAATTTAAGAGAACAAATCTTCAAGGTAAATATAAGACACCCACAAAAGGTGTTAGAAGATGCAGAGGATTTGAAATGGCTGTTGAAATCTGAGTTAAGAAATTACAACTGAAAAGTTGTGGGATCAACTTTCCTCTATTTTGCAAAAGCCACAGTTATTTCTATTCCTTTTCTGCCGGGAAAAGCTTTAAGGATTAGAGAAAATAGGAGGATATACTTACTTGTAGCCTTCCCCATCCCTCTTTATCGTCAATAGGGAAGTTTCACAATATATGGGACTATTAGGTATATATCCCAGGAATGCTGAAGGGGTTTTTCTCCCTAAAAACCATAGAATTTAGGAGTAGAAGAGACATGAGAAATCATCTAGTTTAACTCTCTCATTTTAAAGGTAATGAAACCCAGGAGGGATATAACTTGCCCAAGATCAAACAGCTCTTAGTGGCCAGGTATGACTTCTAGTCTAGTGCTATTTTACCAAGATGTTCTGGTGAAATATCAGGAGTCCAAGAGCTTTAGAAATTTTGGTCAAATAAATCTCACTTTTCATGGAGTAGAGATCCAGATGCAGCCACCTGTTAAATTTCACGGTCAAAAGCGGTGGATTAGATAAGAGTTGTATCTATAAAAGGCTCTGGGACAAGGATACGGCCTTTTACTTTACTTTGCTCAAAACACACCACACTGGCACTCGACAAGGTAAAACTGAAGTGACCATGAAGCATTTGGCTTTTAAAATAGCTTTTCATGGAACAGATAAATGATACATTATGTAAAAGACTTTAAGAACATGATTCACATGGTTGGTTACTGAGATTGAGTTCTTTACTACTAAGGAAAAGAGCACTGAAAACATTCACCAGAAAACAGGAATGCAGTTTTCTAGATAAGACTTCAAATGTGTCATTCGACTTTTGTATTTGATCATATCTAATATGAATTTACACAATAACTTTTATTTTTATTTTATTTTATTTTTTAACACCTACAGCACCTGGTATTCCTAGGTGGTCTCCCACCCAAGTACTAACCAGGCCTGACCCTGCTTAGCTTCCGAGATGAGACGAGATCGGGCACGTTCAGGGTGGCATGGCTGTAATAACACAATAACTTTTAGACAAATAAAGTCTGGGTAAGATCAAGCAGTCTACTATATTACATAACAGTACATCAAGATTACCTCAGAACTAAGATAACAAACATTGGAGATTAATATCTTATTAAACTTCCTTCTACTAAACTAACCACAATGGGTAGGTAAATTAAAATGTCCAATTTTATATATTGGTAGATTTCTCAACTAGAAGCATAATGCAATATAGAGACAATTATGATGGTGATATGTTGCTATGCAGAGAAATTCAAGGAAACACAACAGATTCAAGACTAATAATGTGGTTTACGACCACCATCAAAGCTAATTAAACTTTGTGTAAATGTGATAAACTGGACTTGATAAATTTAGCAAATAAGGAGCACATTTTGAGTTAATATCTGAATCCCAAACTACAGTAACTCAAAACATAAAAGCTGTGTCTTAATAGTCATAATTATTTCCTTTAGCTTAAATATGAAAAACTTCAAGAAATCCTGGTCTGAATATCCATAGACATCATTATTATATGTTACTTTTCTTCATTTCTAAATTTAATCCCATTGGTATATTCAGCCATTCAGGAGAATATTCAGTTTGAAGTCCAAGGAGAGAGTAAAATGGTATAAACAGCTTTTATTGTGTGCTAATAGATTTTAAAACTATGAGCTTAAGGACAGAATAGTGTGAGGATACAAATTCTGAATTTTTCAAGAACATATCCTTTCTATGCATCTTTTTTCCCAAAAGAAAATTTTGCTTAATATTTTAAGTCAAGAGACCAGTTTAGCAATTTAAAGCAAGTTATTATATAAATAATAGGTTCTATAGAGACTTTTTTTTTGAAAAGCAGCTAAATTTTTCCTAAGTGACGAGCCCAGTAAGACAGACAGATATACTGGGTATCTTGAAAGATCACTCATCTTTAAAAACATATTAATTTAAAAAACTAAACAATAAATAAGAATTTGTATAAACAGAACTCTGAAACTTCCTTGCTCCTCATAGTGTAGTCATTTTTCTTCTTTAAAAAGTGGTTTTAACCACTGCTTGGCTGACAAAAAGCATGTATTATATCAACTTCATAGGTTTAAAATATTGATTGGTATTGCTCTTGAATCCCAAAGACCTAAGTACAAATTTGGATTTTATTTAGATCAAGTTTATTATGTAGTTTTAGTGGCTTTCAATAAAGAGGCTGAAGAACATAAGCTAGTTTATCAAGGGCTTTTTCCTACAGCATAACTACATTTGTTTTACTCATCAGACGAGAATGTCTCAAGGTCTTTACTTTACCAGACAGTACCAACTGTGTGTATCATCAACAAAAGGAGGTAATAACTTAATACTTAACTAAGGTGATCACAGAACACTTAAGAGTTGGTAATTCTCGAATATTCAGCTTTGGAACATACAAGAAAGGAACATTAGACAGTGGTCAAGAGTGGAATCACCTACCCAAAACCACCATCAAGCCTCTTCAGTTCACTAACCACTAAAAAGCAAACAATAAAACCAACTTACTAGAAATATCTATCATTGCTACCAAAAGAACGGGGAAAAAAATAAAAAATTATCTTTGTGAAAACAGTTAATACCCTGTAACTTGAGAAAATATGTTTCTGAAATATGAAGTAGAATAAAACCATCCTTTTGCTATGCTATAGAATTATCACTGCAGTCATATGTAGCTTTTTATTTAGAGTGATCAGTTAACAATTCCTAGGTTATTTAAGAAGTTAAAATCATTACGAGTTTCACTTGGTACATTATCAGAACTTTTGTACTGGGATCAGAGAACCAGTATGGTACAAAGCATCATTTTTGATAAGCAGAGGACAAAAGAATTTAGCTCTTTACTCCCTATCTTACCACGAATTCCATGTCTTTTTTATCTTCAAAGGTTTATTACTTTAGAAACCACTCCATAGACTTTTGCTTTCATACGTCATCATTTTAATAGCTACCTTTTTTTAGATCAAAAGGTTGTTGATCATAGTCTTCTGACTATGCTTCATTATTCACTTGTTTTTGTCATTCCAAGATGGACTTAAGAGGCAAAAAAAATGAATCCTTTTCCATAAAGTAAAAATTAAGCCATGGCTCTCAAAGAACTATCAGATTCTCAGTTAACTGAGGAGCTATAAAAGCCGCTTTTTAAAGGTACAGCAGGTCCTCGATTAATGTTCTGTATAACGTTAATGAGATGCTGTAAGAACATAACTCTTGTTTATAACATAATTCTTATTTAGCCTGTGGTAAAACTAGTTTCATTATACATTGTTTTGCTTAAAGTCACAGAATCTATTGAAGATGTTAAGTGAGGACTTACTGTATATAACTAAAGTGCTTTAAATGGGTTGAGCCATTCTGTTTGTTTTACACAAGAATATTGTTGGCTATTTGCAATGATCAATTATTTTGCTTCTCTGAAATAAATATGGTCCTGGTTTCATTGCATTTCTTCAGATAATTTTGATTTGTAGCAATCATGCTTCTTATAAGACTTCTTATAAATGGAGTTGAAAAATGAGGTTGCAATATCAATAGATTTCTACAGAAAGGTAAAACAAATCTCACAGTATCACTCAAGGTATGTTGACAATTCAACTATCTAATTCTTAAGTATTAATTAGTATTCCTGTTATTAGAAATCCACAGCTTTGTATGTAGAATGACTGGTTATCGAATAATCTTTTAAAAATCAAAATATATTGGGTCATCATTTTATTTTTAGCAGAGACTGGTATCAACATTATGCTGATTTCCAACTAGTTACTACCTTAGTTTCTTCAGTGTAACTTCTGCACTCTTTTTTTAGGTAGAGCCACTATTTTTTAATCAGAAATTTATATCATGGTTTAAATTTTTTTCTTTTATAATATTAATATGTCTTTTTTCTCTAAAAACATTTCTCTGCAATTAATACAGAGTAAATTCTCCCACCTGTGGAATTCTCAGAGGATTCTGTAGAATGTGAATCGGTGCCAGTTTTGTCTTTCAAGGTCTGTTTAGGAAGAGTCTCGTCTCTACTTTCTTGTGCTTGGCTTTCTTCCTCCTCTTCCTCACCATCTGGGAACTCCCACTGAGATTCGCCCGACTGTTCATTTACATAGAAATATCGTCTATGATCCCTAAATTACAAGAAAGAAAACACATGTTTTAAGACCCATTCTCCTACAAAGACACTTCCATTTGGTCCTGTCCCAGGACAGCAGTCTGCTCTCACAGGGACGAACCTCTTCTTAATGGACTGCTATTCACAAAGGCAACAAAGAGCTTTGACATTTGAGGATGGAGAACCACGGATAATTCAAAGCTATTTGCACTGCCAGCAGCTCTGTGAATACAGCCCTGAACCCTCTCACTCCAACAGATGACTTAGAAAACACCTCTCACATATTTTTTTTTTTTTTTTGGCCAATGCTTAACAGGGTTTCAAGTTTCATTAACGGAGGGATTCAATTTCCTAGAACACTAATTTCCCTTCCAAAGAAGAGAACAACGAAGTTTGCGAAAGGTGACTCTTCCCCTCTTGGACCGTGGAATTCACATTTCATACTCTTGATATCAAACACAGTGAAAGCTAAAGAGAGGGAGAGGATCTGGGAGCTGAAAAATAAAAGAGCAAAGATTTCAAATAACGAAAAAAAAATCAAGAAAAGCCAAATATAAAAAGAAATGTTTTCATCTGACCTGCTGGCCGAAGATAGTAATCTTGTTCTTCATTCACATCTTCAACCACGAAGCTTTCCTTAACTTCACCGAGGTTAATCAGGAGTAGTTGCTTCCAGAGGTCCTGTAAAGCGCACAGAGCTCTCGCATGCGCTTAACCCCCAAGCCCGCCCTACTCCGTGCAACACTCTGGAGAGTAAAAACCAGCTTTGTCCAATCTTGGAAAAAAATCCGTTACATGGAACACTTTAAACATTGTTTTTTGTTTCTCCAACGCGTGGCTGGCCCGAACTCTGTAAGGGCTTGCGGTGCTTTGCCTGCCCAGCACCGCTAACTGCAGCTGCTCTCAGTCTCCAGACAGGCTGTCATGTTGTCAGGTGGTGGTGATCACAAATCATGTTTGAGATGTCAAAGGTGAAAGGTGAAAAGGGGAGAAGAGTGCGTACCTGTCCCAGTGGCAGGACCAGCCTTTAGGAGTGGCGTTTATTTCATACTGTTTTAGTTGTTCTGCTGCATCCTGAAGTTTTCGTTTAAGGTAGTTTCCATTAAGAGCCCCTTCCCGCCAGTCTGCAATCCGAGTCTAGGATCAACAAACAGTCAATTAGTTTTAAAGACTCATTATATCAGGAGGCAGAGCTAAGAAGGATATAAGTCTTCTGATCCATGACAATACTGCTATATATTCTGGTAGGAGTAGACCAACGAAGAAAAGAAATCTCATCTTAATTTCATAAAGAATCTCGTTTGCTCTGCAGAGTTTGAAAAATGAGACTGGATCCCAGTATATTTTTATATTGTCAACTCTCCAATATCTGCGAAATGAGTTGCAGTTTTGCTTTCCCCTTTAGACTATATTAAGATTGGTTTCCCAGTAATTTTACCTTCAATGTGGGTAGACAGTTCATTCAGTTCAGTAATGTTATTAACCAAACTCAAAGGTTCAGTTTTTAGGGAAATCAGCCAGCTTCCTACAGGACTTCCTTACCTAATCCCACCCTGCCATTCTGTTAGTATATTGGTTACAAATAGGACTCAGAACTTTAAAAAAAAAAGATTTCTAATGCTTTAACACTTGTGAAGTACTTTCACCATTATATGGCCTCATCTGATCATTACTAATAAAATTTTAATATATTAGAAAAAAATCTTTATTAAAATATATGCCTATTAAGTTGTACATCTGAAATTTATATTAACCAATGTTACCCCGTAAGTTTAAAAAAATATATCTGCCTATTGAAGGTGGTAAGTTTAAATATCAACATTATATATCAACTCTCAGTATTTATCTTTGTAATTACATTTTGCTTTGGCTAATACATAGTTTTATTTCCTGGTTTGGTGCTTCAAACATACATCAAGGTTCAATATTTAAATTTAGAATTAAAACATAAATGGGACAGATTTCCTCACACATATAGCATTTCATTCAAACATACTATTTATACCAAAAATGGCTAAATTACCTCAGTCTGTAAGAGCAGCACATGAAAGTTGGAGATGGATTGTCTATTAATTCCTAAAAATTCAAATTTACTTGTCAGGGTATTCGCCAGTTCTCCAATCTGAAACTGTAAGAAAAATGAAAGAAAAATGTTAAAATAAAAGTAGAATGAGTACTATTTTCTGTATTATATAAAATCTCTCATTTATTGTTATAGATACTAGAAAAATGATTCTGCCTGTAAATTATACAGCCTTTATCAAATAGCTGCCTCCAAATAGTTAAACAGAAGATAAAATTCTAGTTTACAGTAAAATAATTCACATAACAAAGTGATGACAGAAGGTCTAGAGAAATTAAATGTATATCTAACAAAAGATGAAATTCAACAGCTTGTTCTAAATGACAGAAATCCCATTATTCAAACTATCATTTATCCATTACTGCTTATATTAGCCATATATTGAACAAAATTAGTTCTCCCCGTCCATTCTCATGGCTGTACACTAGCTAATAACTGAATAAACTTTTTCAAATCAATAGAACATGCTATGTGGTTTTTCCAACAAATAATCCTTAAACAGCCACATATTCATGTGGTCTAATTCACATGCTCCTAAAAATAGAAGTGAAATTGGAACCAAATTTGTCTTTGTGTAAGGACATGTAGTTCATGTTGGAATTAAATCTGTGACTTTTAGTTTCTTTGGTACTTTCAAACTAGAGAAGTCTGTTATTTGATAAGCTATTGCTTTCCAAAGGAGACTACTTTTAACAAAGTAATTACACATTTAGAATTTATTTTTAGATAATTATTTTATACCGTCAGTCTTATAATTCCTTATCTCAGCTTTAAATATGATCTTTTCACCTAATCAAGTAAATTATTTATATTTGGAGATAGTAAAGATTACTTTTACTACTCACTAGTAGAAGGTAGTTTAATGGTTAGCCAATTTACAAATATTGGTCAAGTTGCATTAAGTAATATGTATACATACTTTTAAATCCTGTTCTTCTTCTACTTTAGGCGCTGTTTGTACTTTCATCTTCTCTGGAGATTCTTCTACTTCCATCTCTTTGTCTGAATTCTCATCTATTTTTTCTGAATTTTCAGCACCATTTGCTGCAAAAGAAAACATGTGAAATCAAATCAAAAGGACTGATACCAACAGGGCCCCACTTACGTTTTCTTAGTCTTGTAGCAGAGAGATCTGAAAAAGGTTATTAAGTTTCTCTCTGTTGCCTCCTGTTAAAGAAGCCCTGATGACTTATCAACCTGTCTTTATAAAGCTAAAAAACTTCATTCTTAATAATCGCCTTTCTTAAAATGAGTCTATGAATAAAACTTTGTTTTACTATGTTACTCTGTAGTTTCTCCTTTATTAATCTTTTCTAATCCTCTGTTCCATAACATCATAGCTTCAATTACTTACAAAAACTACACCTCAAACTTGGGATATATAAAAGTTCTTTACTAAGTGGATTTGGAAAAAAAGGCTTTCAAAATCAGAGTATTTATAACTACCTGATAACTCCTTTCCAAAACTGGTTAAGACCCGCAGACAATCTATATTGGACCAACCTACTTACTTTTCTGGTTGGTAATGATGTCTGTTGGTAGTGGGAATCTCCAAACGAGAATAGGTTTACCACCAGCTTGAATGGAGTAGAAGATATAAACTCTTTTTGTTATGCTTGCTTTGTAACACCTGCTTACCACATCATATACAATATGAATCATTCTGTCATAAGGTTCACAGAGTTTCAACAGATTAGGCTAAGATTTTATATTAAGTACTTAACCTTATCATATAATGGCTTTGCTCTCTTCTTCCTTGATCAATAATGTTCCTTTGGCATTTTCAAATTGTCTGAAACCAAATCTTTCTACTCTACTAACTAGTTTGTAATTCATTATAAATTAGACATCTTGTATCTGGTGGCAGGTATAAAAAATTATACCTTAGAGCACCGCTAGAGCTCTAACGCTTGGATATTTTGGAGGACAATTAGACAGGATCTATCGAATTAAGATGCATACACCCCCTGACCTAGCAATATACCACTAAGAATCTATACTATAATGATACTAAAATCTGCACAAAGAAGTATGTACCAGAATATTTATTACAGCATTATTATGAAATATAATAAATATTTGTGAAGTATATCATAAATGCATATAATGTAGTTTAGAGAAATATTAAAATGAACACTCAAGTAACTACAACTCAGCTTAACCCAAGACTATTATTAGAACCTCTGAATCTCCCTGTACCTCTCTGCCCTAACATCCATCCACACCAGACAAACTTCTACCCTGAAGGTTATTAGTAATAAGCACCTTCTTTTAGTTTCATCATGCAATGACCTTTAAACACAGAATTTCTCCCTATTTTCCAACTTATATACATAGAATATTACCATATGCATTCTTCTATGGCTCTTTTTTATTCAAATTATTGTTTGTGAGATTAATCCATAACTATGGATTATTCATTTTTTCATTCTTTAAAATCTACTAGCAAGAAATACACCACTATCCATTCTACCTTTGATGGACACTGGAATGGCTTGTAGATTTTTTAATAATATAAATGTTATTTGTTAAAGAAGCTCTAATGACTTATTAACCTACTGTCTTTATAAGAGTGAAAGATGAACACAACTTAAATGTCCATCAACAGGGAAAGAGTTAAATGAAGACATCTATACCATTCAGTGGTTAAAAACAGTAATTTTCAAGCTTTGTTAAGTGAAAAAATGATTTTGCCTAACAATCCACATGGTTAATTTCATCAATGGTAAAATTTACATATGCACATGCACATAAAAACCCACATAACCACAAATTTAAATAAAGAGAGGAAAAGCTCTAGAAGGATCTATGTAGATAAAAGGACAGAGAAAATGAACTTTAGGGGTAGGGAATGAGAAAAGGGAAAAGAAGGTGAACTTTTAGAATTCTACTTATATTCTTCTATACTGTTGATAGAAAAAAAAAATTCAAACAAAGTTGTTTCCATTTATTGCCTCTATTTTTATGTGTTGTTTTTTAACCACAACCTGTAAGGTATCTTCTGCTAGGTATACTCAACTAAGGTTTAGTGTTCAAATTTTATTGGTTGCCAACTACAAAATTAGGACCAAATGAAGAGTTAAAAATTAGTTCTGATAATAGACCGGAAAAATGCAGCAGTGTCTCTTCTACATTACCCTGAATGAAAATAACTTGGGTCCTCATGACAGGACCAAACTACACAGCCAACCAGAGTCTGGGCAACTTGTACAGAGAGCAGAGATGAAGCTGGGCTTGCCTGCCTTGCTTATCAATTGGAAATAGTGAGCTAAATAAGCAGAACCATGGTCTTTATAGAGATCAAGACAACTATTGTGGCAAGAGATTAAAAAAAAAAAAAAGGTGGGGGAGTCAATCTTGTTTTTCTGTTTTTGAGGGAGAAGCAACCCCCCAATCAGTAGTGAATATGCAACTCAATGAATGCCTGCCTTTCAGAATCTTACACTTCCACTAAGAGCTGGGGCAGGAAAAGGTGAAGTAAAAGGAAGCTTCCTTCACAGCGTTTCAGTAAAAGAATAAAAGTGCTGTCTCCCTTTTTGCTGAAGAGGGAACAAAAAACTGGAAAAGAAGGATTTCTCCTCTATATCTTTCATCTCTAAAGTTTAATATAAAGCATGAATTACCGGTTTCTCCATTTTCTGGAGTCTCCCGTCCAGTTTTGCTAGAACTCCGGCTGGTAGATTCTGGACTGGTAGCTCGAACAAACATCTTCCATTTCCCTTTTTTAGACATAAGTCTACGCATCCCGTCTTGAGATGCTGGCTGGCTGCTATCAGAACAGGGACTAGACCCTGACACACTACCATCTCCTTCTTCCAAGGCTCGCAACTCTGCCTACAACAACCATGAAAATAAAGTTAGAGTGTCATTAACTGTTTAACATTTGCGTCTGTGCGTAGCGAGGATGATAGCCATGTGTTCTTAGAATTTAAGTCTTTTAAGAATAGGAAGGATTTAATACATTTTTCTATGAGAGCCGAGCACTATGTTCCATATTCAATTGTTGCTTAATAAATGCTTATTCATAAATATAGTCAACAAATATCAATTTGAAGAAGATAAGTTCTAGAGATCTGCTAACAGACAAATTTTCCAGTATGTGTATATAGCAGATAAAGCTTAACTTAGCTAATCCCTCTCTACAGCTTCGAGATAATACTGTTATACAACTGTTAAAATTCTGCTTCATACTCAAGGCAGCAAATGAAACTGTTTCAAGAAAATCAGGGCTGTTCCAAGAAAATATGTAAAAATCAACTTTTTCAGGGAAGTTTCCTATGAACTGCTTTCTTTTAAATGGTGCTTTTATCTTTTATAAAAGGAAAGCATGAAATTATGGGTTTCTCTTATCTTACGAGGCCCATTTAACTAACTAAACAATATCATGCCTGATAATTGGAATCAACATATACTTATAGCAAGGATGTTCCTCACTGTATCTATCCTTAAATCAGAACAATGTCAGTCTGCATTGGTTGTCAACTACCAAAAGCATCATCAGGGAACAAAAGAACTACAAGTCCATAGCTCAAGATTTTATTGCATATACTTAAATCACATCTAGATGAAAGGATAAGAAAAACAAAATCCCAACTGTGCTGTACACTGAGGACAATGATCTCAGAGTGTGACAGTACTGAGGGAAGAAAATGTACTTAAAACTTTGAATACTTACTTTTTTCCTTTCCAAAACTAGTTCCAGCTCAAGGGTATCTTGCTCCTCTTCCTCTTCACTTTCCCCAGATTGAACAACACTGCAAAGATCCTCCTGAGAAGGGTCTTCCATATTGTCCAATACAATTTCCTGTGGCTTGACTATTGTTGTTGCTTCTTCTGTTGTACTTGTTTCTTTCACTTCTGAAATTGGCTCTACTTCTTTACAAATTACTTTTCTTCTCCATCTCTCTTCTTCCTCTTTTATTCCTTCTGGCAATAAAGGAGCAAGCAGTGATGCTGCCACCCCTTTCTTCTCTTCCTCACTATTTGAGAGAGCCTGAATGCCTTCATTTACTTCCTACAAAGAATAAAATAATCTCACTTAATTTTCAAAGAAATCTCCCTTCAGTATATATTTGTTAAGAAGCTAACATTCTCATGTTAAAAGTGTATTTTTCAGTCACCGGCTATCCTTAAAAACCAATTCCTAAAAGATTAGTAAACTTTTGTACATTTTTCTTACGCATATATAATGGAAACAGTGCTACCTTAGGAAGGCAGTGTAACTAGATGCTAACTGTGGGTGGGACTCGAACACATCCTCATCCCATTCTCCCTATGTCAAAAGACAGACTAGTAAGAAGTACAAGCAGATTTAAAGATCAGAGTCTTGTCAACACCACACATGACTAGATAAATCTTCGCCTTACTCTTCTGTATGATTAGGAAACCTCACATTTATACTATGAAAGTAACTTAGAGAAAAGTGAAATATTTCTAAAATGAAATATGTGATTATATTTAAAATGTTTATTTCCTATATTGGGATATTTATTCTACCTCCCTCCTGGAGTTATAAAGATTAAATTATTCTAAAAGCACTTTCTAATATAATACCCGTCACCTGAAAATTCAAGATAAATGAAAATTGCACATACACTGTAGAATACAACTTACTTTTCTTACTGATGAGGCTACAGAAATGCTCAAGTTTCACTAGTAGTTTTTGTTAAGGTAGCTGATCTTTTTATTAAAAAAAGAAACTTCACACGTCAGAATGGCTATTATCAAAAGATCAGTAACAAGTACTGAGGATGTGGAGAAAAGGGAACCCTGGTGCACTGTTGGTGGGACTGCAAACTGGTGCAGCCACTATGGAAAACAGTATGGAGGTTCCTCAAATAATTAAAATAGAACTACCATACAACCTAGCAATCCCTCTTCTGGGTATTTATCCGAAGAAAATGCAAATGGTAATTTAAAAAGAGATAGGTGCTCCTATGTTCACTGCAGCATTATTTACAACGGCTAAGATATGGAAGCAACCCTAGGTGTCCATCGATAGATGAATGGATAAAGAAAATGTGGTATACGTATACAAGAGAATATTAGCCATAAAAAAGAATGAAATGTTGCTATTTGTGACAACATGGATGGCTCAGTGAAGTAAGTTAAAACCAACAAAAAACTGAAATAGACTCATAGAAACAGAGAACAAACTGATGACTGTGGAGGGTAGGAGAGGTGAAAGAGAATAAGAGGTATAAACTTCAGTTATAAATACATCATTGGGACATTACAGATAGTAATATTCTAGTAACTTTGTATGATGACAGATGGTTACTAGACTTATCGTGGTGAATCACTATGTTGTAAAACTAATTAACAATATACTGTCAACTACACTTATGTGAAATCTCAAAATAGAGCTATTCAGCAGTGGAGAAGGGGACTTGAAGCTCTGCCTAACTGGCTGCTCCCACATCCTTCGCAATGACCTGAGGAGCCTCAAGGGCACCCTAAAGCTCTAAAAGAACCACTGAAATGATTAACTGTTGTAAATGCCACATAATAAACAGAAACATATTAAGGAAGACTTTAAGAAATAGAAGCTATCCTATTTCACAATTGTGTTGTAAATTAACAGAAGGCTTCTATACCTGTGCCAGAGTAACATTCAAGTTCTTTAAATTTGAAAATAAATAAATGAGGTAGTTAAAACACTAACCTTTTTAACTTCTCGCTTGGCTATGACTGGTCCACTTTTACTATTGGAAATAGAAATATTTTTCTCCTTGGCATACATGTCTGTATTTACCACATAACTAGCTTCAGCACCTGTTACAGAACTTTAAAAAAATAAAATGCTTAGCAAGATCAATAGCAGGCAAATATTATCAGCAAAAGATAAAGACGCTAATTTCCCTCTAGATAATTCCTTTTTCAAGTCTATTCTTACCTGGGCTGGTAATGTTGTATTCCCTGAACCTGGGTGGCAAGATACTGAGGCAACTCCCATGTCACTTCATTTGTTTGTGTGTTCCAATAATAATAGCATCCTGTGTTCTCATCCCAGACTTCTTGCCAATCTCCCATCTCAATTCCAACTAGAAGAAAATAAAACAGATTTTAAGGAGCACAAATTCCTCCACAATTCTAACCTTATATACCCAAAGTTATGTCTAACGCCATAACAATCTAACACAGGGTTTGTTATCCTTATCACTGTTAGCACTTGGGCAGGGCAGTTTTTGTTGTGGGGCGGGGGGCAGTCTTCTGTAGTGTTTAGCAGTATCCTGGCTTCTACCCACCAGATTCAGTAACATGCCCCTATTCCCTTTTGTGACAACCAAAACTGTCGCTAGACAAAAGGCTTTTTCAAATAATCGTTTCAATTATTCATCAGGCACAATCTGCTACTGGTTAAAAGGGCAAGCAATCATCTTTCAAAAAATAAAAATATATCCTAGTAGTTTTCAGAGGTAACTACTCTAGTTATAATTTTCCAAATAATGTATTTAAAAAGGGAGAATCCTAAAGTCTGGGGCTAAAGCATATGGGCTTTCATCTTTGGGAATCTCAGTGCTGAGAACGTCTTTAAGGATTGTACTTCATATTCCTTTAAACATCAAAGGATCAAGCTTACCTCCTGCCAGGGAACACTGAGTATCATACTGCCACCCTGATGTCTGGGCTGAGTCTGTTCCATTTGTAGTGGAAGAAAGGGCAGATGTTGCTGATTCCTTTGGCTCTGGTCGAGGCGGAGTTGGAGGTGGAGCAGAAGCTCCTACAGGAGCAGCAGGCTGAGGAGCTGTTATAGCATCGATCTCCTTTAGAGTGATAACAGTAACAAATGTATTAACCACACCAAAACCAGAAAATTGAAGAAATGGCAATATCTTTTTAAAAAATCCTACATGCTCAGTTCTTGGTTTCTCAAATCAAAACCTCCTCTTCCAATTACACAAATTCTTCAAACCCTTCTATTCTCCATTTTTCTCCTTACAACCTTAACAAAGAGAAGAAGGCAAGAGAAAGGGAGGGATTCAGGAAGAGAGATGAGGTAATGGGAGAGAAGAAGGGAGAAACACAGATTGACAAGTAGGCTAGTTGGGCTCTGACTCCCAAGGTGGCTTCAATAACTGAAAAAACAAATAAAGCACCACTAACCGCTAGGAAGTTGGCCAATGTACTATCAATATCAGTTGACTGGTTTCCATTCGACTCTTTAGATTGTGCTGGTTTTTCTGAAACATCACTCTCTTCATCATCACTGTCAGCATATGCACCAAGTAAGCATAAACCTCCTAGAAACAAAAAGGTAAACAACATTAGTTAATAACAATGCCAACATGTCCTAAGTAGTATCCAGGAGAAAAATAAAATGTGGTTCCAAATAGTTTATTTTTTTTTTTAAAGAATTTTTATAAGATTTTATTTCACCAAGCTGACGACAATTGCCAGGAAGCAAGATCTCAAATGCTTCCTAGTCAAACAGTTTACATTTAGTTTACTTACAGATTAGAACAAAACCTCAAAATAGATCATCAATGAAATACAAGAGAGGTATAAATTACATTATGCACTTAGAGCTAATAAAACCAACCTGCATAGCTACTTGACATCTCTTTCAAAATATATGTTCAATTATTCAACTTCATACTCTCTAGTCTTAGAATTTGTTGATTTGTGTCCATTTCAAACAAGTAAACCACTTAGGGTTTAGTAGATGAAATAAAGAGATTGCCAAAGTTAAAAACAAAGTTCTAGAGTGATTTTTCCTCAAACAAGTAGGGATGCATTAAAATGATTTCAAAAATGCTAGAACCAAAACCAAAACCAAAGCCCAGCTAGAACCAATTATCAATGTCTTCCTAAATTTATCAGGTATGGCCTCTGAAATGCTTCTACGTATGCTCTATTTCCTTTTGTATCACCTGTGGCCACTCTAATGTTACAAATTAAGTGAGCATACACTTCCTCTTTATATATCATTAGAATAGGTACATAAAATGTTAAAGCCTCATTAGACTTTTCAGCTTTATTATTAAGACTAAATTTCTCAGTGCCTGGCACATTCTATGTTCTCATTAAATATTTGGTAGATGAACAGATTTATCAGGGAATAAAATTTACTTTTGTTATAAATCCATAAATGAATTCATGGGTTCACATAAAAGTAAACATAAATTACTTCCTTTGTCATACAAGAGTCACATTCAATGTTTTAGCCACATAAATTTTGCCTTTGTTATTTTTTTAGTATATAAGTTAAGTTCTTACACTAAATATTAATTTCCAAAATTAACTAGAAGGATTTGAAGAGGCTATTTGACAGTGTTTCCATTTTCCAGTTACCAAATATTTTATATCTTATTGTTTTGGGGGATGCCAGTAATTTTCCTTATTTTCTGAACAAGAGGTAAATAGCCTTGTAGGGGTAGAGCTACAAAAGGAGACATTTCTGTATGGAAAAAATATGCACTTTGGCACTCAGCATTGATGATTTTTTAGGGGGAAGGAGAAAAATGGAAAATTCGTATTTTTACATAAAAACACTTCTTAGATTCAATCAGATATAATCGTCCAGATCACTGGCCTTAATTTTACATATACCCTTTGGTAAAATGTTCCAATAGGTGAGCTGTGTGGAATTTTGATTACAAAATTCCCCAAGCAGAGGTAATTCCTCATGCTCGGAGAGGGTTTCACAAGCAATAGGTTTAGCCAGCTCTACCTATTCTTCTTTCCTCAGAGCTTTCCATAACACACACATCACACCTCTTCCAAGCTCCTAGCAACATGACTATTAAATAGCAAAGTAAATAAAAATGATTAAACCTAGTATTTGGGGGAAAGAGGCATATGTAATACTTTTAGAGACATCACAAATTGATTCAGTATTTCTTAAGAACAATCTGGTAACACATACCAAGTTACTTCAAGTTTCTTTTAGCTACATAATCTCATCTTTGAGGGTAAAACCCCTAGAAATAACTCAAAAAAATTTTTTTGCAGAAAGCTTCTAGTAACTTTACTTAAATAACTAAAAGCTGTAAATAACTCAAATGCTCTCAAATAAGGGACTGGCAAAGCAAATTACAGCACAGTACCAGATGCAATATAATTTTATGATATTATAATCGGACCATTATAGGATTACATGAAATTATGCTAAGGGGACAAAAAGTAATGTTAAAGGAATAAAAGCAAGATAAAAGCAAGTCATGAAATGCATATAGTTCTAACTACACCTGTGAAAATTTAATCCATAAAAATGGGCGAGAATTTAGAATACTGAAGAAAAATGTTCACAATATGCAAAATTGCTTAACCTTAAAAAAATAAACAAAAGTCTCACAGGAACATGTCCTAGACTACTATTGAGATGATTCTGTTACCTGAAACCAGAGAATGCAAGGCCATTCTTCATAGCCATAGTCCTTACTCTTTTTTTGAGAGAGGTGCTGACTCCTCAAACCTCAATATGCTTACCTTTAATACATGGTGTCACACAATCTGCAAATCAACTATATCAGGCAGTAAATTATTTCTTAGATTATACACCTTTCCTGATAAGCTTCAAACAGTAACTGTGCCTTATACTTTTAGTAACTATCATTTCCTCACATCATCGTTGGAATAGTAGTTTCTAACTCTTTTAGTCACAGAAACAATAATCAATACAGTAAAAGCTACAAACCCCCTCCCAGCAAAACACACTTGAGTGTGCCATTTCAGAAGATTCACAGACCTCTGACACTCACCTGTAGAACCACAATAAGTACCATTTTCTAGAAGATGCTTAAAATACTAATTATTATGGTAGTCACTGATCTAATTTAATAGAGCTTATTTTGAAATTTTCCTTAATTTCACATGCATATACAATGTTATTTTAGCACAGAAGTAGAAGATAAGAGATATGTATACTCTATTATATTATAAAAACAAACTTCAATAACTAAAATTTTTTATTTTTGTGGAAAGAAATCTGATACGTTTATAAATGATAAAGGTAAAATTGTAAAATCATCTCAAGGAAAAAAGTCAATTCTTGAATACCTACTCTATTTGTTATACAAAGCCATGCAAATAATGGAAAATTATTTTCCTCTGTTTTTGTTGGATAAATTTTTTCCTATGTATTATATCAACCAGTAGGTTAAGAACTGAATAAAGCTGATATTCTGCAAGACGATGATGGACGGAAAGGAAACTTTTCTGATCACAAGGTACAAAAAAGGCTAAAGTGCTGACAGACACAGCAATCAAGGAAATTTCTCTTAGAAACACTTAAATTCTATCTTACATGATTCTTTGAAGACTCAAATGAAATAATATACGTAGTTTGCAAATACAAAATGGTATTTCCTAGTTTGGAAATTTCTTACAACCAAGTTTTAACTTTTTTAACCCATGCTATTTGTTTGTTTAAGTGGCAAATGGGAGGAGGGGAGAACAAGCATCTCTTATTTCAGGAGTCATATAATACAGAAAGTACTTCAGACTGAAAAGAATAAAATTACTAGCAATTATAGAATATTTAGTATCGAAACATATTTTAATCTTTCAAGATACATAAAGAGGATAGAAAACTAATCCTTTTGGCACTTGCTGTGTCAAAACTTTATAAACATTAAAATTTGGGCTATAAGACAAAAACATTTGGGCTATAAGATACATTTTACAATGAACTGAGGTCCTGGAGCCTTAGAATGAATGCTAGAGGGGCAATTTGAAACCACATTTATCTACAAAACCATCCACTGCAAATATTCCTTACTGCTTAGTAAATATTTACTAAGAGCAATTTTCAGCTCCACAAACATTTGCTAAGTACCAATCAAAGCAGTGTTAGAAAAGAAATAGGATGAAAAGACATGGTATCCACAAAGAACACCACGCTGGTGGGGGAGCCAGAAAACTTTTTAGAAAATGGCATCAGAACAAAAAGTAAAGTATTTAGGGTACAGATAAAATGCAACTAATTTTACAATGGTTGAAGTATATTACCAATAAGCTCTGACAAACAGATTTAAATTTCCATTTTTATGGGAGAAAGATAAATTAGCAACACTGAAGTATTCAACAAAACACTATATACAAACCTAATGAAAGATACCGTAGAAAAACTTAAAAAAAAAAAAAAAGATCTATACCTGTTGCTTTCACGGCTGTGGGTCTGGTGGTCATGACTGGTTTTGGAGGATTCTGAACAACTCTGGGAACCTCCACCACCACTTCCTGTTCATCTGGATTTAGAAAACGAACAAAAGTAAACTACAGTCAGATTATGAACCAGAGAAAACACTATAGATGACAAAATAATCTTCGATTTGAACTTCCTAATCTAGAGTTCATCAATTTAAAAGCAGGGTGTATGTATAATCCATCACTGACCCAAATAAGTGGAAGATGATAAACAAGCAGAGCTAGAATCTTCCATCCGCTTAGTGACTTTAACATCAAGGATCTGAGCATTATCTGTAAAAACTACATCTAAAACAATTTTTTAAAAATACGCAAACCATAAACCTTCTCTAGTCTACCATAGGGCCTTTACGACAAGCACGGCTATAGCACTTTTTCCCGCATGAGCTAAAAACGCGATATTTTTTTAACACTTGAAATGATCGCTGCTTCCCCGGCGTCTGGCTCCTGTAGTAGCGTTGTGCAGTTACTCTCAATCTAAGTATCACTCGGGAAGAAACACACAAGTACTTGGGAACCCACAAGCTCCACTTCTCCAGGAATTTTTTGGCATACCTGCTAATCAGGGGTTACTTACACTTTCGCTGGAATAATAAAAAGGGTTTGCTCACTTCTAAAGGGTCTCTCCCAGCTTCAACAAAAACGAAAGGAAAAGGAGATGACGTGCAGAAAAGGCCAGGTTCCACTGTCATCAAGCCTCAGACGCGGAAGCTCACACTCTCACACACACCCCGTAAGTTATCCGAAACGGGCGTGGACGCTGATGAGACACGGGGTGCACAGGGCCAACCCTTGCACCACAGATGGCGCCTCGTGGGATCGGCGCGCACGGCTCCGCCGCCTTGGGGCCCGCAGCCGAATTCCTCGCAGGCCCCACGCAGCAGGCCTCGGATGCAGACACCGCCCGCCGCGTTTCTCTTCCTCCCAGGGCCCTGCTTGAGATGTGTAGGCCGCAAGCCTCGATCGACCTCGAGTTTCGGACGCCTCACCTAGGGGTCGGGGCCCCTCGCACACCCTTACCTTCTGAAGGCGAGTCTTCCGGAGCCGCGGCCGCGGGCACCGCGGTAGTCGTTGGTGGCGGCGGCGTCGGCGGAGTTGGCTGGTTGGGGGCCGTCGCCGTCGATTCTAGCTCGGTGTCGGGTTCTGGCTCCGGGTCCCGTCCCGGTGTACTGCTCCGGGGACCCGGAGGAGAGAGCTGTAGGATAGGCCTGCGGCCGGGTACCGCCCGGGACTTCTTCCCCATCGCGAGCCCAAGCGCGAGCCGCAAGCGTCGGACAGCCGAGAGGGGCGGGCGCTTTGCGCCGCGCTGCGTAATCAATATTCATACACCGCGACACCGCCTCCTGCGAGGGTCCGCATTTAACCGGCGAGGCGCGCGCTTGCGTCAGTACCTTGGGTCCTTTACGTTCTTCTGGCTCCGCCCCCCAGGGTGGAAGGGCGGGCTTTACCCATGGCGCTCGGCTATTGGCTATTTTGAACGATTGAAGAAGCCTAAAGCCAATGGGAAAGGAAAAAGAGTGAGAATCAAGCCAATAGTGCGGAAGGGCCTGAGTATAGAATTTCTTCTCCATCACGTAGGGCTCCACCCATGCGACTTTTGCGGAGTCTCTCTCTCTCTCTCTCCCTCCCCCCCTCCCCTGTCACTCTTTCTCGCTCCTCGCTCGCTCGCTCGCTCTCGCTCTCTTTTTTTTTTTTTTGCCCCTTTTTTTTTTTTTTTTTGCCCCCTTGTCCTCCATCTTGTTCCTGTTCTCGACTAGCTGTTCATCTTCGTTGATCTAGGAAGCTGTTTCGCTTTCCGAGCTTTTACCCAAGTTTCGCCCTGATTTTTGTGGCTTACTTTGGGTATAGCATTGAACACTAGTAAATAGAATAGTGGGTCATTTATGGTTTTGTGAAATTTAGAGCACAAAGATGATGCCTCATACAATGTTGCTTATCAGCTGAAAAAAAAAATCGCCAGAAGTTTTACTGCATACGAGGAAAAAGCCTGAATTGTGGTAGAATACAGGAGCCTTCCAAAACTGGCCCACTGGTATCCTGTTTGCTTTATGTGTCTTGTGTCTTTCTTGAACACTCCTCCATCCCCTGTCCCGTGTCCTGGCCCCCCCCCCCGCTCCCCCCATTCTCCGATCCCTTTTCACCTCTATCACCTTCAGTCCTTCACGCAGCTGGAATAGCTACTGCATCACATGGCGAAATTTTTTAATTGCTCAAGACCTAATGCAGGCATTACCTCTTTAAACCTTTTATCTCAATGCTGAGCCCCGCCCCAGCACTTGACATTCCCACTGTTGATATTCCTCTTTCACTTCTAAATTGAGTTTAAGACTAAATTCAGTGGTATTTATTTTTATATTCCTGGTTGCTGACTCAGTTTTTACTAGAGCATACTAATAATATCTAAAACATTTTTTGTGCACTTAACTATGTGTCAGGCAGTGTCTAAGCCGTTTACGTGTAGAATTACATTTGATTCTCACCACCACCTTACAGGTAGATACTATTATCCCCTATTTATAGGTGAATTCTCAGATTGGTGAATGTAAAAGCTGTGAAAGCAGTAACTTGTCTGTTTTGTTCCCTGTATATGAAATGTACATTCCGGAACATAAGCACTCAGTTTTTCAATGAATATTGTGCATGAATATATACAAACTTGAAATAAGTGGTAAAAGTTATTTCCTTTTCTTGCCTATGCAAGGAATATCTGAATTGTGCCCAAGACCTGAAAAATTAACAGCTAGAAAAAAGAAGAATTTGCTGTTTTGAAGCTATTAGCAATTTCTGGATTTATTTCTTGAGGGGAGAGGCATTGAAATACGGAAGTTGTGCCTAGGAGTTCTGAAACCAAACATCTGGATTCACACAACTCAGCTCCAGCACCTTCCAGGTATGATCACTTGAACAAGTTTAATTTCTCTAAACTTGTTTCTGCAACTGTAAAACACTGTACCAGGAACGAAATAAGCAATCATTATATGGTAGCTATTTTTACTATTAATGAGCCTTTTGTTTAAGTAAAAGTCCAGATCCTATTATAAAACTGGCTGGACCCAAGCTGAGATTATGAGCCAAATCACAATGCATAGATATGTGAAAGGCTGTTTTTCTTGGGGTAAACTTAAATTTCTGGAGGCGGCTGTTAGGTTTATAACCAGAGTTCTCAACCCTGGCTGTTCTTAGAACCATCTGGAGAGTATTAAAACAATATAAGAATCTGAATCAGTTGAATGAAGGTGGGAGTGTAGGGCCCATGTCAATTACTTTTTAAAAAGCTCTTAGGTTATTTCAATGCTTAGCCAATGTTGAGAGCCACTGGCTTTATAGGGAGACATGTTTTGCTGTTGTTGGCCTCACAGGTGTTAAGGAACTGGACCAGGGGTGGGCAAATTATGGCTAAATTAGGCCTGCCTTTTAAAGGGTTATACAAAGAAACAAACAAAAATATACATGCCAGAGACTGTATGTAGACTATAAAGCCCCAACTATTATCTGGCTCTTTACAATTTTGCCTATGTCTAGACTCAGAATGGGTAAATGTGGTCAGTCACTCCTTTTAAAGAAAAATCAGGCCTGATCCTTGATTGCCAGGGTCCTAAGCACCTCTGGAATTACTGAGGTTTTGTGTGTGTGTGGTGATGTTATTTCAGTAAAACCAAATTATCAGGACTGACATTTGACAAGTAAAACCTGGGAAGAGCAGTTATTTGAATAAACGTTTATTTTCAAATAAAAGTTTATTTGGTGGGTGATGTCTTTACTTGGTATTTGATGTTAATTTAAAAAACAAACAAACAAACAAACAAAAAAGCTGACCTTCCTGAATCCCTTTTAGAGCTGTAACTCTTGGAACTTCAACAAGGGGTTACCTGTAGAGGTGGACTGTCCACAGAAGTCCCAGCTGCAGTAGGGAAGAGTGAAGTTTTATGTGTATGTGTTGATTTATCTACACTGTTAATTCTGTCTCACCCCCAATTGGGCATACGCTGATCAGCTCAATTCTGATGGTGATCTCTGGACATTAGCCTGACTTCACAGGTTTAAGGGCTCAGTCCCCCAGAGGACTGCCCTTACTTCAGAAGCCAGCTCCGAGCGAGGTCCCCAGGCCACCACAGTTCTAACTGGCTATAAAGTCAGCGGTTCCCATGACCTCTTTGAGTTTGCTAATTCTCTAGAACCATCCACAGAATTCTGGAAAGTACTATACTCATGATTATAGTTTATTAAAAAGGATACATACAGGGCAAGGTCTAGGAGGAAGCACAGAGCTTCCATATTGCCTCCCTGTGGAATCAGGATCTGGTGCCCTCCTAGCACATCAGTGTTCTCCCATCAGGAAAATCTATTTAGCTTTGGTGCCCAATTTTTTCTGAGAATTCATTACTTAGGCATGGTTCATCGAATCATTGGCCACTGTGTCTGTGATTGAACTCAATCTCCAGGCCTCCTGTCCTCCCAGGAGGCTGCGCTGGCCCAAAGGTCCAACCCTATAATTACTATCACAGGGTTGGTCTTCCTGGTGACTGGCCCTATTCTGAAATTAAGGCCCCACCAAGAATCACCTCATTAGCATAATATTCCATCATTCAGGAAATTCCAAGGGTTTTTGAAGCTCTGTGCCAGGAATCAGGGTCAAGGACCAGATACTATGTATTCTTTATTAAACCACATTATTTAACTTTGTATTCTATGATGTTCATTTAAACCGTGACACGTCATTTACTGAAAGAAATGGTCCTTTGAATAATAAATTGGTCTTATGTTGGAGTTCTGTGCAGATGTAGAAAGGTATATTCTTGTGGCTTGGGGGTTAATGATGAGTTATTGATTATATTGTTGCTCTTAATTTGAGAATTTTAGGTACACAGTTGGAAAGATTGGTGATTAAAGGAAACTTTAGAACTTTCTATAATTTATACTGTGTTCTAGTAGAAAAAATGTAGTATAGGTTCAGGTAAATTAGGTTGTCACCTAGAATATGTTCACTGATACTTTTTGTTGACTAATTATGAATCACCCTTATATTTACATTCCTCTTAGCGAGGGGAATGTTGGTATCTGCCCACACCAGAGCACGCTGGGAACTTAAGAGTGGCCAATAGAGGAATCTGTGGGGATGGGCACAGTTGATGGTTTCTGTAAGCTTCCAATCCTGTACCAGGTTTTTAAGCTTTTGTTTTCTTTACCCCTAACTGTTCAGTGAAGTTTTAGGAAACTATACGACCTGGACTTTGGGAGGGAATGAGAATGGGGCAAAGAGAGCCAGTAGTGAACTGGTGAGAGCTGAGCACTAGGGCTCTTAAGCTGTTTTGGTGAGGAGAGCTGGCAGAGGTTAACAATATACTGCCAAGGTGGCTTTGTAGAATGTATTAGCTTTATTGGAAGGTCACAAAAATCATAGTGATAAAGCTGGTAAGAATGGTTAATATGAGACTCAGTATGTCATAAACTGTATTAACAGAAATGATATCTACTTTTATTGTCATAGGCTGGTAAGGTAAGGACTTATTACATTTTGTTAAATTATTTAAGAACTATAAAGTGTTCCTATAAGAGTCACACTGTTATTTAATGGTAGTTAAGTACTAAAAAAGGAAGGAGCCGTTTTAACATTTTTTTTGTATTCAGAAAAATGCCTGAGTTGGAAAAAAACAAGGAATAATGATGCTTACATGGACTATTAAAATATAACATTGTCCAGAAAATAAAAATGCAGACCAAAACAGGTGAGAAAAATGAAGTGAGAGAATGTGGGCACCTTCTGCTTTGGCTGGGAATCAAAGTGAGGAAGGTGGAAGAAAACGGACAGAAGAACTGGGTTGGCTCCAGCAAGGGTTCTAGGTCTTGAACCCAAATAGGACAGGAAAAGCTGGTCAGTCTTGTGAACTGCCCCCATGGAAACCACTGCTTTTATCAGCAACGCACATGGACAGGTTTCTGTAACAGGGCTGGTCTCAAATTACTTTTTGACCTCCAGAAATGGCTACAACATGGTTTGATATTTTCCGGATGTGAGTTTTGATCCATTAGTCACTCCTGAAGACATCAGAGTACATACTAAGTGAGGATACATTTTCTGTGAAACCTTTCTTTTGGTGATAAATGTGTACAGAGGTCAAAATATATTTCTGGCCTGAGTTGGAAGCCACAGGTTCATAGAGCTGGAAGGGCAAGGGCTCTCTCAATTCCCAATTGCCTCAAACGCTTCATATTAATCATGGCAGAGCTAAAATGTAAAAAGAACCATACACCGCGATATCTACCAATAACAGTACAACAGGAAAACTCACATTGTTATTTAAAATATATAATGTAAATATGGTATTGATAGTATAAAAATTAAAGGCTTATGAAAAACTCAAGAAAGGTCAAAGGGCATACAAGCAAGTAGTATACAGATCATTTCCTTAAAAGATAAATTTTAACATACAGAATAAAATACAAGATTTTGTTTTTCATTTCTCCAAATTTGTGGGCATGAATGCTTTTGAATCTGACCAGGAATGTTTATATTTTGATCCAATACATTATTAGACTAACTGTATGATCAAGTCCGGCTTGATTATCGTAAATCATAGAAGTTAACAGAATTCACTTTGAAAATCTGTTATTTTCCAAGACGGAGTTCTAATTTTTTCTTAGCTAAGAGTTTACTCAACTTTAGCTTCAGAACCAGATTCAATATAAGATATCTTCTTTGACAGCTGGTCATCATTTTAAGCTTCATCTAGGCAAATTGTTAAATACTTTATTGAAGATCATACAAAAACTCCACAATAAATAATGAAAAGAGTACGTAAAATCATTAGCCTCTGTTCACAATACAGAAAATACATGTCAGTTTTGGACCAAAATAATTCCGTTGAAATACAAAAAGTGATAAGGAAGAATGAAAGGATTTGCAGTGACTGCTTTTGGTGGTCAGCTACAACAAACCAACAACCATCAGCTACTTTGGAAAGTGAAAGTGGGTTTTGATTTGCAGATAAAGAATGTCTTCGGTAGTTTAAAAAAATATAAACTCTAAAAAAGCTTGAGAATCATATACAAAAGCAGCTGTTTGAGACCAAGGTTGAAACCAGAAATTGTGTTAGCACCACCAGCAAGCACAGGTCCTGTGACTCACGTGCACTCCTCTCCTGCACAGAATGGCGACTTGAATGTTGTACACATCATTTACGGGTCTAAAAATCAGGCTGGAGGACAGGGTTCCTGTAGGGTAAAGTCTTAAGCCCTAAGAGGCACCAAGCGGTTACAAAGGCTAGGCAACCATCCAGATCACAAGTTTCGACGATATAATAAATCCCGTGTTGCCGTATCGACTTTTTGCTGGTAGTCCTCCAATTTGTCAAGTATTTTCTGAGACAGCTATAGGAGAAAAGGAAATCATTACAGAAGTCAAGGACCAACAAAGCTTGAGGTTATTAGTCACCAACCAGACCTCCCTTAATAAAGAGGTTAGTCACTCTGCTTTGTTTAATTACTATTCAGTATAGGAGTCTGCTTTGTGATTCTACTGATAAAACTGGACTTCTCTGTTCTCCTTAATCTTTGAGAACTGAAGAGCAAGCTAAAAGGTGTAATTTGGTGACTTACTGCAATGTTGTGACCGTTGGCACTGTTTTCTCCTAGAGCTTGGAGAAGCTGATCGATAGAAGAGTATGGAAGCCACACCATTGGAGCTGTTGCAGACAGTGGAAACTGAAAGGAAAAATATTGTTTGAAGAAAATCTGCAAAGTGAACCATTTCTCCTGGGTAGTTACTGTCACAGGCCCTGATCACAAAAAATGCTTTACTTATTTTTTTTTTTTCACAATAAGAAACTATGAATGTGTGCATGAGTACACACATATATACACATATGAAGTTTGGACCCCCCCTTCTCTTTTCAACTGGGAACTTGTCCTTTTCTCAGTTAAATCAAATATATTTTTAAACTCATGCCATCTCTTATCTTAAAGGAGACCTAAGGCTCCCAAGTTCATCCTATTAAGGATAAACACATTCAACAAAACTCTAAACTGTCAATGAGTGATACTATTTTTAGTCTAAAATTTAGATTGGAATTATCTGGAAAAATATTTGGAAAAGGAACGTTTAACTTTTGAAGTTCTGAATACTTACTTTCCTTAGAGTTGAAGAGCTTGGCTCTACAGTTAACGAGACCTAGATTTTAGACCTACCTCTTCTATTTACCATCTGTCTAAGCTTTGGCAACTTATTTAACTTCCGAGCCTCTCTTTCCTCATGGGTTAAAAAAAAAAAAAAAAAAGGATTAAAACAATCTCTCATGCACTGTTGTAAGGATTAGATGAGAATACACTGGTAGAGACTTGGCAGGGTCTTTGGCACACAAAAAATACCATTTTGTTCTTATTTACCTCCCTCTTCCAAATACTAACTAAAACCACATTCCTTTGATAGAGAAAAATGAAATGTATTCCCATTTTATAAACAGGAAACTGGATCTTGGAGAAAACTAGTTGTATAACTACTAATAGTAAAGGTTAAATCCACTATTCTATAGTTCAATTTATTTTCAGATCCTGGTTTTACTTAGTGTGATGATATAGAATTAAAGAAATGCGTACACATGCCTACCTCAATTCCAAAGTACTGATGTCCTTTCCCCAGAACAGCATCCACATATTCTGAAACCAAATCCACAGCTTCTTCTAAAAGGTCATAGTTTAAGTACAGACGCAGCAACTCAGCAGCATCAACCTTCTGTAAAGAGTCAGTGAATAAGAACATCTGTTTCCACCTTACCTGGGCAATGACCAAAGGGTGTTGAGTGCCTGTCTCCCTTGCATTTCTATTTCTCAATATGAATAAATGAGCACCTTTGTTTACTTATCTTCGTTTATTTATCTTGGGAATGGGCTGGATTCCCAACAGCCCAGTTACCCTTTAAACACCTTGTGAGACCCTATCTGTTAAGGTATTTCTCCTGTTTTGTGATCTAAGATCCATATTAATTATTTTCAACTGTGTCCACGTTAGTGAAAGATACATATTAATTATTTTCAACTGTGTCCACGTTAGTGAAAGTCAACAAACCTTCCCAGAAATGCTGAGAACTAAAAAGACAGAATGTTCACATTAATTCTCAGAAATGTATGACTGACAAATGCAAAAGAAGTTCAAAGAATCACCACTTTAAAAACCTGAGTCAAATCTGTAATAACTTAGGGTGAGAGAAAAGTGAATAGGGCCTCAGTATGGAAGGGCTCTACTTACATTAATTATGATTTCTATATTCTGACTGATCACAATCAACCTTTACCATCTGATTCTCTATTTTCTAACTTAAAAACGAATCGATTTTCTGGATTTTAAGCTTTACACTCTTTCTTTCCCTATTCTTTCCAATTTATTTCAGATACAAGTAGTTCTCAAACCCATGAGTGCATCAAATCAAATTAAGTGCTTGTTAAAAAATAGATCCTGGTCCTAGATCTGATACTTTGATTCTGTAAGTGCGAGACGAGGCACAATAATCTGTATTTTGAAAAAGCCCATTACCCAAATAATTGTAATGCAAGCAATCCAAAAACCCAATTTTGACAAAAACTGAAAGAAACACTGTTATAACTTATTTGAAAACTACTCCACCCGCTCCTGTGAATTTCTTGAGTAATGTATAGTAAATACTGTGTCATGCATATACTCATTGTTCTAAATATATACTCATTGTTCAGTGAGGGCACAAGCAGACATTAACTTACTAACCTGCAGATCTTAAAATCTAATCACCTGGTACTTCATGTGGAACTGAAGTCGAACTGTTTTGTTTTTAGCTACGATTGAGAAGCTGCCCAAAGTGTATGTCCATAGATCACTCTTTTTTTCTTTTTAATCATCTTATGAGGTTATTCTGAATGATAAAGATCAGCTTCTTAGTCTCTACAAGTGAAGATACCACTTACCTTATAACTGTTTATAAGCCAATTTGGCAGAGGTACTCCATGAGACAAAAGCTTGTTGATTACACAGTGGTGGTATAAGTTGTTTTGGACTTTGTACCTTTCCAGGTAAGCTGATAGTAGTCGCCATGCTTCATCTGTAGCACTTGATAAAAGCAGAAAGGACTAATGAGTTCCAGATTCTTAACAGGTATTTACAGTACCATTCAAAGCACATATTTACAAGGAAAAAAACTGCAGAGGTTCACAACTGAATTGATAATATAGCTAAATGGCAAGTAATATTACTAGGGTCAATGCGACTTAAGGGTAGTACTAGAGAAAAACTAAATGACTTAGGCTCTTATATTTCTCTCCCACTAACTGCATATATAACTTGACCATACGATTCACTTATCTTCTTTGTTCCAAATTTCCAAAATACGAACAATACTGAGGTTGAAAGACTCCCAAACTGTAAAATGCTACATTTCTAAAGTGCTAAGCTGCATAATACAAATTGTAAATGCAATTCAAGGAAGGGAAGTTTACTGAGGGTTGTTAGAGGAGGATACCAAACACACTAAAGTACAGACAGGCAGACACTAACTGGGTGCACCAGGGAAGTATCTGGAGGCTAAGCCCCCGCGGGGTCGGGCGAACACCAAGGCTGTACCTGGACTCCTTCGTGGTGATGATGGATGAGAGCTGATTGGCTGCTAGCCAGGCCCAGGCTTCTGCTTGTGCTGTCTCTCCTCCAAACTGCAATTTGATGCATCTGCCAAAAAAAAAGTTCCACATACAAAATAAACTAATTTGCTGAAAAGCACCACCTTATTTTGTTAGTAAAACTAGAGATAAGACAACTTCAGCTCTAGTCTATTGCCAAATTCACTGCTGGGGCACTGGCTCTTCCCTCCCCTCAGAGCCTCATGACTGAATGACCCACAAGGCCATCAATAAATATTAAGAGATAATTTATTTCAAAGAGAAAATTGATGATAAAAAATTCTGAAAGTTTAAAAAATATTTTCAATTCGCAAACTATTTGACTATTATTTAAGTTTAAAGTAACTTCAATACAGAGGATTTTTAAATAATGCTTACAGAAGCCAAAAGATGTCCTAAAGGACTGAAGAAACATGTGCCTTGTCTAAAATGGACACTACTACTTAACCTAGGTTATCTACTGTCATTTGGGAATGTGGGTCAATGCCAGGTCTTCTGATTTCTCAAGAGAAGCTAGAAATCAAGATTTAAAAAATCACGATCAACTAAAGAAACAAAAAATCTTTGTATTGACTAAAGAAAAACACTTCTTTAGAGCACAACTGGTTTACAGGGTACTGGCTCATGTGACCACTGCTACACACTAAGCAACAGTTATTTCTGCATTAGAAAATTAAGACCACAAAAGACAATGTCATACATACTTGAAAGCAAGTCCCTCAAAGATTGGTGTTAAGGGAAGCTTAAAAGTCTGACAGAGCGATATGGCAGTGTCGAAAAGGCCAGCCTGAACCAAGAGAGTGACCATCTCTTCTGCTGATGAACTTCCTGTGGAAACAGAAAAGTGCTATTTAGTGCAACCAGCGGTCTATGCCAATGAGCCCAAAGACCCCAAAGATGGCTTGTTAATGAATATCTCAGAATAACAATGACATGCTTTATACCCGTCTAGCATCCTAGGTCCACTACCTGACCCTAAAATATGCTGCTGGTACTGACAGACTGAACTGTTACCTGCAACTGCAACTGCTGACGGATCATGCTGAGCCAAAGTGAGGCGAATGCGAGCCAGGGAACACTCTTTCTCCAGATCTGCCAGTTCTAGGATTTCAATCTGCCGATTTGCTATAAGCCAAAGACAAACATTTTCAATTTTAAAAGTACAAAAGAAGCGCCAATTAGACTAACTTGACTTGTCAATTTCCATTAAACATTAAGGAACATTCAGTTTAATTTCCAAAGGCATGAAGATGGGGAGAAAACAGAAGGTTCAATAAAACCTCACTTAAAAAATAAAGCAACATCCCTGCTTTACATGTACAGCTGAGTCAAGTCAAAACAGTGCTCTAATAACAATAGCTGCAGTTGGGGAGGTGTTTACTCGGTACTTTACATATAATGTCACTTAACTCTCATGACCGTGAAATATTGTTATCTCTACCAGCAAAAAAGGAACATGCCCAATGTGAGAGGCAGAACTAAAACCAGGAGTGTCCAGTTCTAGAGCCCAGACTCTTTAAGAAAGGGTTATCATGCCTCTGTGGTAATATCAAAGGAACCTGATTAAACAGAAGTTTGGTACTAAGCTGATTTAAATACAACAAGCAATAAAAACACTTTTATAAAAAGCATTTCATGTCTCATACAGCCAAAATTTTCAAAAGGCTATGAAATGACCAACCTTTAGCAGATTAAAATATTGAAAATACACAAAGGAATTTTGCAACATTTTTACAATAACTGCAATATGTATATAATATGTAGTACGCTACAATATATATAATATAAATACTAAATACATAAATATAAATACTACTACTATAATACCACAATATAATTACTGTCCAGCCAAGATCAGTGTGAGACCCCAACTCACTTGGGGCAGCTGTGCATTCTCCATCATGATTCCTCTTAGGGGATGCTCCGGGGCGATCATACTAAAAATACAAACAACCCATTTGTGAAAACTTAGTATTTTATTTCTGATGTCATTAACTGTGATCCAGCGCATCCATGCTTAAATTCTCTCAATATAAACCATGTTTATTTCAACTAGCACAGCTTTTCTTACAAAGCTACTGTAACTAGCAGACAAAGAAATGGAGTTTGTGCCAAGCTGGCTCACTTGGCTATAACATGCTACTGAGTCCAGGAACATAGATTTGATCTCCATATAAACCACCTGATCTTCCTTGGTTCCAGAGTTATAGTCTCCACCCATAACCCTGGGAAACAGCCTAGCAAATGCAAGAACTACTGAATATAAGCAGCTGGGCATATATAACCCCATCAGCACAACAGGAAAAATTGATTCCAAGTGCATGTCCTTTAAAAAAGTAATTGTAGACTGAATTTACAGAAATAAATGAAGTAAAAGTAGCTACTACCATTTATTGAGCACTTTTTGTAGGCCAGGCACTGTCACTGGTCTAAGCAATTTCTACATGTATTACTTCATTTAATACCCAAACATTCCTATAAGGTAGACATTATTCCAATCATCCCTATTTTATGCAAAAGGATAACTGGACAGCAAAAGATTAATTTACCTGAAGTTAGTCTAATCTAACTCCAAAACCACTCAGCAATACTTGTTTTTACAATAATTCTAAACTTGGGAACTAAAGGGGTAGTAATATATAACAACTGAATTACTGCGAAAAGGTTGATTAAGTTCACAATACCCCAGTAGAAATTTTAAATGAAATGAAGCAAAATGAGGTAATAGTTTTGAAAAGACCAAATCAAATAAATGATCTTCAGATTCCAAAATGAAAGTTTTCATACCACTGCACCAGATGCTGGCTGCACAATCCACGCATATTCTGGACGAATAAGTCGTAAACAATTAATAGCAGCCAGGTAACAGTTGCCTTGCTTCTCAAGTCCCCGGAGAGTTCGAACCTCTCTGCCAAGACGCATTCCGTACTCAAACATCACTGTGCCAGCTATGAGGCAACAATAAATCAGACATTAGAATTACAAAAATGTGTTTCTTTAGAGACACAGAATTTGCTTTACTTATCAAATTTAAATTAAAATTTAAAACAAAATTGAGTTTAACTTAAAGCCACAGAAAATCACATTAGTAAGGATGTAGAAAAACTGGAACCCTTGTGCACTGCTGGACAGAATGTAAATTGGTGCAGCCACTATAGAAAACAGTATGGCAGTTCCTCAAAAAATCAAAAATGTAATTACCTTATGATCCAGTAATTCCATTTTTAGGTATATACTTCACAAAATTGAAAGCAAGATCTTGAAAAGATAGTTGTACACCTTTGTTCATAGCAGCAATATGCATAATGGCCAAAAGATGGCGGGAACCCAAGTGCCCATTGATGGATAAATAAAATGTGATATATGTATACAATGGAATACTATACAGTGAGAGTCTTAAAAGGGAAGGAAATTCTGACATGCTACAACATGGATGATCCTTGAAGACACTATGCTAAGTGAAATAAGCCAGTCGCACACACAAAAATACTGTATGATTCCAGTAGCCAAATTCATAGAGACAGAAAGTAGAATGGCGGTGGTTGCCAAGGGCTGGGGGAGAGGGGAATGGAGAATTGTTTAATGAGTATAGAGTTTCAGTTTGGCAAGATGAAAAAATTGGGGGGATTGGTTGCATAATAATGTGGATATACTTAATTAACACTACTGAACTGTACACTTAAAAACAGTTAAGGGGGTAAATGTTATGTGTATTTTACCACACTTAAAAAAACTGGTTTCTGAATGCTAATAACTCTTGTTTAAAAAAGTAGCATATTGTTTACTACGGGTAATAAATTATCAACTTATGTTTTAACACAAGATTAAAAAAACAATGGGATGTTGTTTAATGAGTATAGAGTTTCTGTTTTGCAAGATGAAAAGAGGTCTGGAGATTGGTTAAACAGTAACACAAATTACTTAACCTTATCGAACACTTAAAAATGGTTAAGATAGTAAAGTTAATGCTTTATATACTTTACCACAATTTTTAAAAAATCATGTAAAATGTTAGTTTTGACTTTTAGGTACTACATTTCCAGACAGGACAGAAGATTAGCTTAGAGAGCTAGTCTCAGCCAAACTGTCATTTAACCCCAGCCAGGATTCTGAGACCAAGAAATGTTGGCATGTTCTGCTCAAGAACACACTCTTATTTTTATAATGCTTTACACAGGTTGAAAAAAAATATTTTTTTGAGACAGCATGGGACTCCAGAAACTAAACAGCATTTAAAAATTCTCTTTCAGTTTTCAAAAGAAACTATTTTCATTCCAATCAATATTTTTGAATGCCTGCAATATGTAAGGCATTTTGTTAGAAAAACAGCCTTGCTCAAGAAAGACCTGGACATTAATCTAGCTAAACTGGTATTAAACAGACTGATGTAATGGATGTTGTTATTGTGGAAGCAAACAGTGGGAGATCTTTAACCTGTATTTCCCTTCCTGTATGAGTCAAGAAAATAAAAAATGTGCAAACATGTTCAGCCATTAGGAATATTAAGAACATGCCTACAAATTATTTCCATCCATTTTTTCCAATGAAAATTAGCAAGAAATCTAATGAAAAATTCTGAGTGAAAATGGTATAAAAATGTTAGACGTTCCAAAAGGGACTACAATGCTTATCTTGTAAAGTATGATCTTAACACAGACATGCAATTCTTTCGTTTTAGCTGTTCTGATAAAGACTTTGGTCATCATAGAAATTCCAATTAAAATATATTCTACAAAAATGACTGGACTATAGTCTTCAAAACTATCAGTGTCCTTAAAGGGAAAGTAAGGCTAAAAGAAGTGATTCAGATTAAAAGAGACTATGATGAATAAATGCAGTACATGATTCTAGATCAGAGAGTAAGGAAAGTAGTGAGGAATGTACTATTAAATAAAAATCATTATGACAATTGGCACAGTTTAAGTATGAGCAGCACATTAGATTATAGCACTACATGTACATTTAATTCACAAAATTCGTTACATTTCATTAATTTGATAATTGTACTGAGATTATATAAAAAAACGTCCTTAGGAGGGAGACACATGGGAAGTATTTCTGCATTGAGTCCTGATGTCTGCAACTTACTCTCAAGAGGATTAGCAAAAATAAGTAAGGAAGAAGAGGTCAATGCAAAATGGAACAGGAACTCAAAAACCAGCCACAAGAATGCAAGATGCCTGTACAGAAAAAGTTTCTTTTATAATCAGATAAATGAGTCTATGGCCATGCCATCCTGAACAAGCCTGATCCCGTCTGATCTTGGAAGCTAAGCAGGGTCGGGCTTGGTTAGTACTTGGATGGGAGACCGCCTAGGAAGATCAAGTGCTGTAGGCGTAAAAAAAAAATAAGGGATTGTAAACTGACAAGGTCCTTGCAATCTGTGAGGTCAATCAATGGTTCCCTTACCTAAAAAAATTAAAAAAAAAATAAATAAATAAAATCAGATAAATGATATATGTATAATGCCATCTCACTGGAAATGCTTCACGAATGTTCTAGAATGAAAGCACGTATCTTTAATGTTAACATGTAATCTTCAAAAGGACAAAGCTTATCTTGCCCTTAAACATAATTTCCCCAAATGCTTGTAGAGAACACTTGTCCAATGGTAAAAATAAGGTAAAAATTACATAGGTCAAACACAATATTTTTGTAAAACATGATTAAACTGATAAGGTTGACTCCAAGTATAACTGTTGGTTTCAACTGCTTACCCTTTCGGTAATTGTGGCGATAGATGTGAAAGGCATATAGAAGCTCATAGTAATTATGAGTCATAAGGTCTACAGCTCTGGCACGTGATTCAATTATTCCCACAACCTAAGGAAGGGGAAGCAATCAGATATCAAAGTTAGAAACTATCAGGACAAGCACCATAGTTGTGTCCGGTCATCAGGGGAGAAATAAAATTACCTCATTATGCAGATTCACATAGGGAAACTCTACAAGATCCTGGAGCTGAGAGCGTTCACAGAGAACCACTACCAGCTGTCGTAAACAATCCAACTGCCTAAGAAGAAAAAAGGGACACGAGGGTGAACTGTCTTAGTGGATTAAACAGGGTTGGCAAATCGCCTTCTCTAAAAGGCTGAGGCTCACTACCTACCTGCTGGAATCAGGAATTTGGGTTAAGGCCTCATACGCTTCGCTATTGTGACCCAAATCCAAATGATGTTTGAAAATGCATGTCCTTAAAGTAGCCTAAAGTATCAAAAATATGGAGAAAAAGGACAACTGAAATTAAAATATCACATCCATGACAAACCTCAAGAGAAAGAACTAGATTATAGTTAGTTCTTACCTGACTTTTCCAGTCATCGCCTGCTTCAGTAATTGCTGATGTAGCCAACTGAATAACCAGTTCAGGCAAACCAATAACATCTAGTAGACGTAAAACCTAAAGAGAAATAAAAGAAATTTCCATTAAAATTAATATGCTAGTGCACTTCAAATTGAAATATAACTTTAAATCAATTAGATAACTTGGCAAAGTCAAGATTAAATCAAAAGTGCTAACAAGATGAACAGGATTATCTGGTCAATATTTAAGATTTTCCTTTAGATTCTACTGTTCAATAACAGGCTTGTTGTAAAAACTTTCTATTGGTCTTTTCTGTTCTCAGCTCTATCCTCAGTGCTCAGGATATAATAGGCTCTCAGTAAGTACTTGTTGAATGAAGGAACAAAGACAATTTCACTACTATTCCTATTGCTGTTTAGGTCACAGATGAATTTAAAGCCTAGTAAATAAATTAACACCACCGCCTTATAAAAACCCTAAAAAATATACATTAATGTTTGATACAACTCATTTCTAATACAACACGGAACAGCGCTCTTCAAACTTTTTAAATTGTCCACTCTATTAACAACGTCTGTGTAATACTCCTCCTTACGTGCACATTTATACACACATTCTCTAATATGTGTATAACACACTCAAAATATAAATTTATAAAGAATGAAGGATAAAAATAGCTTAACATTATATTTATTAGTACTTATTATTTGCTTTCTTTTCTTTATTCACAGTACAAAAACATCCTTTTTTTGTTCTGGATGCTTAGTTTTTTTTTTTTAAGGTTATACTTTTCGTTGAAGTATAACATATACTTAGAAATGTAAACAAATCCTAAGTATATAGCTTGTTGGCTGTTCACAAAGTAAACATATTCATGTTCCCAGAACCCAAATTAAGATAATATATCAGCACACCAAAGCCCTCATGTTACTTCCTCCAGCCACTACTGACTTTTAATAGTTTTGTTTTTAATTTCATGGAAACAACCTTATGGTACGTATTTTTTATGTCTGCCTTCTTTTGCTTGACATGTTTGAAAGACTGATCTATGTTATTACATGCAGCAATTCATTTCATTGAAAAAATATACCATAATTCATTGATCCATTCTGTTAATGAACACTTGAGTTGTTTCTCGTACATGACTTTTATGAATATGCTGCTTGGAACATAATCACATAGCTCTTTTGGTTAGTATGTCTGTCTGTCTAGATATATTTAGAGCTGCAGTTACTCAGTCATAGAGTATGACTGGAGCTACCAGATACTGACAGTTTCCCAAAGTGGCTGTAACCGATTTATACTCCACCACACGTGATTAGGATGCTAAATGTCTTGATAATTTTCATGGTTTTGTACTATCTTGAATTGACATTTCAATTCAAGGTATACTTACTTAGATTTTAAAATAGCATTCCTGAAAAGTTCAATTGTTTCTGGCTGATTCTTGTCAGATCTGATTATAGACTGTCACTGTTTTTACCTTGCAACATGGCTGATGAAGAGCCTGTGTCAAAGGCAGAAGTGTTAGCCCTAAATTTTCTTCATTTGGTTGTACTTTCTTTGTTATTATAATCTTCAATCTGGCTTCATTGCAAACATTTTAAAAGCCACGTCCATATTGTAAAGGTGATTTTCATGAAGATTAAGCAATATAATGTGTAATCAATTTAATCAGGCAAACGTAACCTAATGAAATCAAATGACGAGTATGCCATTATGCACCACTGCCGCTAGCTGTGGCACACTCACTCTTCCCACAGATGCCTAACTTGAGACTAAGTGATAAGTGACCACGTGGTAAAAGGACCAACTAAAGGCACCAGAGTCAATCCTTATATTAAATATTAGCACATCTTGATTTATTTCTGTGAGCGAGAATTCTAGTATTTTCTTTCCAAGCCCCACTGTGGCGTCTACTGGAGCAGTGATTCTTAACTTTTTTGAACTCTAAATCAGTAACTTTCTTCTAATGAAAGCCATCAAGCCTCTCTACAGAAAAAACAAAACAAAATATTTTGCACATAATTCCAGGGGATTTATTGATCCTTCAAATCTATCTGGCCTCCTATTAAAAATCTTTAGAATTCAAAATAATTTTCTCATTAGTAGAATGGTAGAAAGTTATTAAGAGCTACAAATCTATTTTAGTATAAATTCATTTATCTCTTTAACAAGCAATGAACAGCCCTTGGTTGCAATTACTTTTGGGAGGGAAATCCAGATAACAAATAACACGTAGATACTTAAAAATACAATATCAAGAACAGCCAAATGTTATAAAGAAGAATAAGGTGGGCAAGGAGATTGAAAACCATGCCTCAGTCTGCATGTGTGTACCTATGGGAGAGAGAACAAGCAGGCACGAGAGCGTGAGCACAGAGTTATTCCACACAGGTGAGGCAGGGAGGAACTTGCTGAGGAGGTGACACATGAGCAGTGACCTGAATGAAATGAGGGTGTAACAAACCTGCCTATCCGGAAGAAGACTATTCCAGGCTGAGGGAACAGCAGAAAGAAAGGTCCCAAAGGAAAAAAGGTATGTGCCTGGCTTGCAGGAGATGGTAGAAAGGCCACTATCGTTACAGCTGAGTTACCAGAGGAAAGACTGGTCGGTGGAAGGGTCAGGAGGGTCACCCACCCGAGGGCCAAAGCATGAACTAAGGCCACATAAACATCACAGGTTAACTCTTTGAGATAGCGGCAAGACTAATATTAAGTAATAAAATTCTAACGATGACTGGGCTAATAAAATTATATCATGAAGCGTACTTCGTTCAAGTTAAAAACACTTATCAAATTTAATTAAAATGTTTCTTTAATTTCTCTTTAGAGAAATTAAATTCATTTTCTCTTTAGTTGGAAGTTCAGGGAACTATTAAATTTCTATATTATTCTCCAAAAATACCTAAGTAATACATTTCAGATACAGTTCTACATAGGGTGGGGGAAGAAGGGCCAAACCATGACATAAAGCACCTTATCATAATACTGCAGCCTAGGGGTGGACACGACCTCCCCATCCTCTGACCGGATCAAGCGATCCAAGAATTCCTCTTTGCCCACTTCAGATGCTGCCTGGCAGAAACATTCCAGAGCCTGGAAAATAAAAAAACGCAAAGTGACTTATAGTGGATTGTTCTAATTCTAGGTGCCTATGTACGAGGGAAAGCCAAAAAAACCCCACCCCAAATTGTTTAAGACTGCTGACTATATTCACAAGTTCTGCCATTCTAAATTCTATCTGATGCATTACTTAATATTTATTTTATCTTACTTTTAAACTTAAATGCTATTAAGAAGTAAACTTTAATAACTGATGGACAAATACACAATAAAGCAACTACAGCAATATGTTAACATTTGTAGAATTTGAGTGGTAAGTATATGATTGTTTAATGGGGAAAACAGCAGCATTAAAAAAAAGGTATAATGAACATATAATTGAGAAATAAATTTTATTTACAAAAATGTACCCCTAAAAACATTTGCACAAGGGTAGGAGGGCTTTACTGTTTTCTTTATATCTTCCTCTGTCCTAACTATTCTGTAAAGTACATAAAGCCGAACAGTCCGCACAGGTATATCGTGGCCCTCTATGACACTCGTAATCTTCTTTATCCTTATCTAAAGGATTCTATGCATCCCCTCCCACCTAGTTAGGTGGAAACTAAATGTTCTCCTTGCACTAAAGTTTGTTCATCACTCAAATGCAGTTTACCTTCTGTCCCTCTCCTGTAACCAGGTAACATCGTCCCAGCATAAATCGACAGGAACCAACATTGACTTGACACCAGGGATGTAGCAGTTGAATATAATCCTTAAAGATATAAAAGGTGCTTTCTGATTAAGAAAATAAATACTATTTAAGGAAAGGAGATACTCATTTCCAAGTTCTTCACAGAGCGAGAGAAGATAGTGGCCAATCAATACAAAAGTTGAATTTCCTGAAATCGCCTGGAGAGTAAAACCTAATCCCATGAATCAATTCTCCTATTAGCCTATGAGACATTTTAAGAAAGCAAACAGGACCCCAATAACAATAACACATGTAAACACACAAAGGCTTTCTACCTTTTCTAGCCATTTTCTACCTTTTCAATTTTGGTATTTACTGCTTTAATGACTAGATTCCAGTAAAAGATTAATATGAAGACAATGGTATATTTGTTTTACTACAAAGAGAACTTAATAGAGATTATTTTAAAAAGGGGCTCTTTCAGAAAAAATTGTATTAGGACTGATATCATAAAGATGGAAGTAAAGATAATCTCTGGAGTATCTTTTGATGCAATCATTTATAAATTATTATGGTTCTTATTATCAGCACAATTAAAATGAAGGTAATATTTACAAAGAAAAAAATTCCAGAAATTCCATTCTTTACAAAAATAAAAAATCTGAAATATTCGATAGTACTCACCTGCAATTGTATATACTGACAATTTCCCATCAAACATTCTAGAAAGAGGCAACCGGGATTGCTAGGCCATCTAGTCACTAGTTAAGGAGATTTTACTTTTCAAGCAAAGCTTAAACATCCACATTGGGTAGTCGAACTCCATGAAATGGCTTAATTTTAAAAAAAGGTACAGATAAAGTGGCAGAGCACAATTCTTTTGACATAACTATGTAACTTTAATACTAGACAAAGATAATGAAAAGGTCATATACTAGGATACTACTCACCTAGATTAGAACTCAATTATTAACTACGAGATAAATCACGTATTCCACCCCTAGGTGGTCATTTCTAATTCTAGCTGATAAATTGTATGAGACTGCTGTTGGTACTAGTGAACACCCAGCATCTAACACAGTCTCTAGCATACAGAGCCATTCAAATACACTTGATGAATATATGCTTTAAAAGAGAACTAGGTATTAAATGTGTGCACACCAATAAAATGTGGCTCAACTCCTGAGCAAAAAAAAAAAAACACCCAAAAATTGGGATCACATTTGAAAATAAATATTATCTCTTATTGGGGGATAAGGACCCAACCTCGCTAAAAATCTTCACTATGAAAGCAGAAGAAGAGCCTTAGACCAGCGATCCCCAACCTTTCTGGCACCAGGGACCGGTGCTCCTATGAGAATCTAAAGCCTGATGATCTGAGGTGGAGCTGAGGCAGTGATGCTAGTGCTGGGGAGTGGCTGCAAATACAGAGAAGCTTCGCTTGCCAGCCCGCCGCTCACCTCCTATTGTGTGGCCTAGTTCCTATCAGGCTATGGACTGGTACCAGTCCATGGTCTGGGGGTGGGGGACCCCTGCCTTAGACTATTTAGATAGAAGAAACCTTTCTAGTGGCTTTTAAATAAAAGGATACAAGAGCTGCAATAAATAATTGGTGATTGCAGTAATCATCTCAGGCCAATTCAACCCAGTTTGGCTCAGAGGTGCCTTTGGTTGAGAGAAGAGATGAGATATAATGTGTTTTCTGGCAACTTCTTGGAAGAATAATTCCACAATTGTCTGAGGGCAAGATACTTAAAAAGAAAAAGTTATAACAATCACCGACTTGTGATAGTAATATCGATTTTTCAATTAAGACAGTCTACAAATTCATTTTATGGCCATAACAAAGAACATTTATTATTTCAAAATATAAAATGCATCATTGGTATAAATGGCAATAAAAATAAAAGCAGTTTGTAAACTGTAAAGTACTGTACCAATGCAATAAAAAAGCCACTTAAATCAACACTGCAGTCATTTCTTTTCACTAGTCTCTTATATATCTTCCCTACAAAGTGTTGACAATAAGTACAGTCCCAAGTGTCCAAGTGTTATGCCACAACAACACAAAACGAATTCTCCAGAACGGTTCTCAAGCAGGAGCGGGGCTGCTTCTGAATATCTGCTGATTATACGAGATTACAAAAGCTACCGTAAAGTAAATTTAAAAAGGGATTTTGTTAAATTTATCAGTGGAGTATCAATATACAACCAAAAGGCAGCAGTGTGAATACACATACACACAAGATCTTTCATTTATGTCTCACCGGGACTACAGTTTCACAAGACCCCTTGTCACAACCAGGGGTCTAAGGCCACAGCTTACTTATTACACCCTCTCACAGTGACAGCAGCACCTAGCCAAACTTTTTATAGCAAAGATGGCAAAAGACCCGTTCAGTGAATATGCAATAAGTGCCACATTTAAAATCAAATGCATACACAATCCAATCCTTACCAAACTTATTTGCCATTAAAGCACCAGAGTCAGTTAGTTCCAGTACTGATAAGTGTTGGAGATTAGACTCCCTGTGAGAAAAAGGAAAAAAACAGCTTAATAACTTCTCCTATACCAAATATCACTTCAACCAAGTTATCCTATCAAGAACACTGTTATTGTAATTAGCAAACTGAACATGAAAACTCTATTCAAATCATGAAAAAATCCAGAATAGTTATAGTTTAGATTGTTGCCCTCAATATTACTCAGTGATCCTTCAATGAAAAGCCAGAGCAGAAATTTCTTAGATTTTACCTGTCAGAGAAAACGATGGTTTATTTGATTGAAAATGTGAATCCTGTGTTGAATTTTTTCTTCTTTTGGTTATAAAGAATCTTAGTTTCCCTTTAATAACTAGTACAATGTTTTGTGTGTGGCCTAATTTTCCCTCCGAACTCATTTTATCATTTTGCCTTCAACAGGATTTATCTTTATGTCATACACACACATATATAATATATAATAATATACAGTTGTCATTTTCATTCTTGTAAGTTGCCTTTGACCTTTAGAAAATGAAGCATCTAAAAGCTCTCTGAGTTTTAAAGACAAAATATGTGACAGCATAATGTTTATAATTTTTATCTTACAAGACAATGAAAAAAAAAATAAACTCACAGTGTGTCAACTGGAACATCAGTTGCCAAGCACTGACTTCCCCACTTAATGAGGTAATAAGATAAGAGTAGGGGAGCTGTTCGATGTAGTAGGTCTTGCTGAGCTTGAAAAAGCTGACCGACTCCCAAAATCACCTACGTGTAAGAGGTGGGTGGGTGAGACAGTAAACAGCAATTAGTAATAACTCTTACAGTTTAGATGGAGACAAAATATAATCATAAATACAAAGGGCATATAAAAAAGCAACATGTATACATAAATATAAGCACACATCTATTACATTTTGGGGTAGCAGGTGGCAAAAATATCTACCCAAGCAGTAAATATAAAAATAATCAAAAACAGCTCACCAAGTCATGGAAGCTGATGGTGGGGGAAAAAAACCCTTAAAATGCTTAACTTTCATTAAATCTGTGGATTCAGAACTGAAGAAGAGAAAAAGAGAAATCTAAGTCTTTCTGGTCTTGAGTAAAAATAAGTATGACCATTTGAGGAAAATTTGGCAATAAAAGCCTTAAAAGCCTTAAAAACTGCGCCTGTGACCAATTAATTCTAGTTCTTAGACCTATCCTAGAGATATCATCAAAGGTATAAAGTTATAGCTATAAAGGAAAAACTGGCAACAATCTGGATGGCCAGAAATGAGACTGAATTAAAATTGTACTAGATAACAATTAAAAGTAACGTTACAGAAGAATATGTAATAACATGAAAATGCTGATGAAATTTGTAAGGTGGAATAAAAACCACCAGATTACAAAAAAAATACACATAACGTATACTAATTTTATAAATAAAACAAAAAATGACTTGCACAGGAAAAAAGGGTGTACACCAAAACATAAATAGTGGTTATCACTGTGTAGAAAGCTACAAATGAATTTCTATTTTCTTTTTGCTTACATGTAAAGGCTTATAGACAAAAAGTCTACAATGAATTTCTATTACTTCTGTGTTTAGGAAAAAATGACAAAGATTATAATTAAAAAATCCAAAAAACACTAAAGAAATGGAAGAATCTATTAAGACTGAAAAGAACTTAATAAGGGCTGCCCTAAGTGATGGACTTCCAGGAAAGGTCCTGTTGCTCCCTGGTGGCCCTAAGCAAATAATCTTCCTAAATGTTTTTCCTTATTTTCACCTGAAATTGTACCATAAACAATGTATCTGAGTTAATAAATCCTGATTTAAAAAGGATCAGTATCTCCGGGAACTCCAAAGACCTTTACATACTAACATGAAATAGTTTAATCAGATTGCTTGTCAGGCTCAGAAGAGATTACTGATGAAGAGACAAAAGGACTTCTGGCTGTGGGCAGAAAGGTAATTTTTGAGCATGGAACATCCAGCAGGGTGGGAGACAAGGACTGCAGGATGTCTGGTGTACAGTCTTTAGTCTGGCAACTTAAGAAGAACAGGATGGAAAAGGAAGCACAGAATGGCATTGGGAGAACCCTAATGACAAACTCCCCAATCTCAAAACTGCGCTTCGGGTAAATCCTGTATTGCAGAAAGAGAGAAGTTCTTTTCCTTATTCTCTCCTCCACAGCTATCATATCCAAAATAGTACCAATAATACTCAATTTTGGGAGAGACAATTTGCGAACATTTCCCACCACTAAAGGATAATAGTGAGACAATCTGCTTCACCTATGTTCTTGATTTATAATTTCGGATTACGATGCTTACTCATTCCTAATTCAACAACTATTTACAGAGCACCTACTAAGGGCCAAGCATGGGGGACAGAGCAGTGAACAAAGTCAAAAGTCTCTGTGCTGGTAGAGCTGACTTTCCGTTATGTGCCTTAGGGTTACACCAAGTTTCAGATTTCACAAGTTTTCCCTTGAGTAGTACTTACTGCATCTCCTAGCCTCATTAATAGCTGCTGCAAGATCAAAAGGTCTCGGCAGATGAGGAAGCGAGTACTGGCAATTTTACACACGCCTCTGCACACAATATACCCTGCTGTGCTACTCCCATAAAGCTGGGAAAGATTCATTCGAACATTCAAAGGCTGGGCTGTAATTTACAAAAAAAAAAAAAAAGTTAAATTTATCAGATTTTTAGAAATCTTAGATATCTTTGTTGTTGTCATTTACCTGGATTAAAGCCCTTTTCCATTTCCACTTCTGTTTCATAATCCATTTCCCGTATGAGAAGCCCAATGGCATGGACTGGGTTCCTAATTTCCTGAAGTTTACTACAAATGTCCTCCATTACATTTTCTCTATAAGGGCAAGCAGAAAATTCCTATTACTACCAAGACCACATCAGACAAACCATACAAGTCCTGAAAGCTAAATGCTCTATGAAACAGGAAAACCAGCCACATAACAAAGGAGTGGAGATAATCACTCTGACATATAACATACTTTCACTCCATGTATTAAATTTCCCCTCATTTTTTCAACAAATGACAATATGAATGTGAGAAAAATACTTTTGTGCTTTAGAATTTATAGGTCAGTTAATAGTTACTAGCTAGACTATAATTTATGAGTCTGTTTTCAGACCTGAATTCATGTGTTACATTTTATGTTTAAAAGCCAAAAACGTCTATTTAGAATAAGGGCAACTCCCTATAACTTTAAGCCACTACTTTGTACATACTTGAATGTACATGAAAAACCTGACTTGGGCACTAAAAATTGCTAAATTTCCATTAGGAAATGCACTTTACCCTAAATTCTCCTTACACATCAGTAGTGATCAAATCTTCCAGAATCTGTTCTGCAGCTTTTTCTGGAGACTGTAGGTTGTAACAGCTCATCTCCATCATTACTGACATATCCATAGTCACTGACTCTCCAATCAGCCGAAGGCATTTTATAAGACATATGACATCCCGAGCAACATCCACATCTGTGAGAGAAAGTTAACATGTCTCAAGCCAATGAAGAGCTGATTAATATTATGCTAATATAAAGTAGTAATAATTAAATGCCGAGGACCTATGTGAGGTCTTGGAGATGCTTAGGCCTCTTAAGTTTTCCTTAAAATATCTACAATGTGACCTGATCAGGAAAGGTCACAGTGGCAAGCAATGTTTTTTGCATCTATTTGAAATAAAACATAGGGTTCATATAGAACAGGGATTAAATATGGACATAATAACTATTACCATCAGATATAGTCGTCTCATCCTCTGTCAAAAGGCTCTCATCAGGCAGGAGATACAAATGATCCACTAAGGAGGAAGGCACAAAGAAAGACAGGTACCCCTGGAAAAACAAATCTTCCAGTTATATTCTTTTCAGTGAATGTTTAAAGGTATAAAATTATGAACCAAATCTTATCACGAGGAAACATCAGACAATCCAAATTAAGAGACACTCTAAAAAACAGATATAGTCTTCAAAACATGTTTATGTCATGAAAGACAAAGAAAGGCAGACGACAGTTCTTGATTTAGCTAAAGAAACATGACAAATAAACATATGCAAGTTCTTGGACTAGATCCTAGATCAAGAAGAAAAATTATAGGCACAACTGGTAAAATATGAATATGAACTGTATATGTCAATCAAGTTGCCTGATTGTTAAATTGTGCTGTGGTTATATAAGAATATCCTTGATCTTTGATATATACTAAAATATATAACGTCGATGGGGCACAATGTCTATAATTAACTCTCAAGTGGTTCAGGAAAAAAATTATTGAAAGAAGAAAAGCACGTGAAAGTTAACAAATGGTGCATCTGGGAATACAGAAGTTCTTTGTGCTATTCTTTTAACTCTTAAATCTTAAGTTTGAAATCACTTCTGTACAAGAGATAACTAAAATGCAAAAAGGTATAAATAATGCAGAAACTATCTAAGTACAAATAAACTATAATTTTAGGAAAAAAACCAAAAACAAAACAAAGTCCTAAAAGCTAACTGCAACATACAACAGACTAGCATTATGAAAGACCCAGTGAACTGTCTAAAGTTTTTCTGTATGCTTCAGTTCCCTTACTTTTTTCAGCAGGCACACCATATTTGTGTGTGGATTCAAAAGTAGGGCAAGAGGATGAGAGAGGGCTTCTTGATACTGAAGACAGCAGGCATAAAACTTGCACCAGAATTCCCGTTGTAAATTTCGAAACTCTTCCTGGGAAAATTCATACTCTGTTACACTTCCTTGGAGCTGGCAAAGAAAATAAAACAAAACAAAACTTGATACCATTTAAAATCTTTCTACCCCCAAAACATGACAGTCTAGTATTTTACTAAGCTACAGTCAATGAATATTCCTTTAATATTTAATAATGATACATATGCATTATAAGCCATAGACTATATAAATAGGTATCTAGTTCTCTAAATAAAAGGTTTAAACATTTATACTTCCTACTAACAAGTTCCAGTGAATAATTTAACAGTTCCTCAGTATCAACCTGCCAACATCAAAATGGAAGAATATATTCTTCCTTTACCCAAACTCACCTCACTTTCAACAGCTAAAGTAACTTCTTTCTTTAGTTCACTCCAGGAAAGGTCTAAATTCCTCTCAGTTCCTCGACAGAAAATCTAAATTTAAAGGAGAAATGTGAGTGGATTATATAATACCCAAAACTGAATGAAAAATACTCTAGTTTTAGAAGGCATTGAGGCAACAGACAACAATCCAAGAGAGACTGTACATGTGCAGAATACACATTTAGCCCTGACGCTGTCCATATAATTTCTGTAAGTGAAAGTATAGCAAGTTTGAAAAAGTTTACATAGACCAGAGTAACTACAGAAATCCACAAATATAAAGGAATTATGGATTCTTTCAATTCAATAATGGAATTGGGCACATTTGAATCATTACAAAAAGCAAAAAGAAACAGAACAGCTATTGCTTAGCCAGAAGAAAGCTGTAAGACGATACTAAATATATACATCCTGAAACTGGCACAGAGGTAAGCTAAAGGAGTGATGGGGGTGCTCACTACTGGCAATAATTCTGCAAAAGGAAAGCATCTGATTAATGTCTTACAGATAATTTAATGTCTCACTGTGCAAGAGATAGCAAGAGAAATAGTATCATACATTTGATTATTGTTAAAAAGGAAAAAGTGCTGATGAGATGAAAGAAAAAACACCATAGGACAAAGTGACCATGTCATTCTGAAGTTTTTTTTGAAAGAAAACATGAAATAGATATTCGAGAATATACCTAAAAGAAAAGTCCGGGGTCTAGAAACTATATTACCTGAAAGTTACAGAACTGGGTGTATTTAGTCTGGAGAAAGACAGTATATTAAGAGAGTCTTAAAATATCCGAAGAGTTGCTTTATATTAGAGAGACATGTTCCAAAAAGCTCCCAAACAAAGAAGCCACCAAAAGGATGGGGGTTAAATTTCATCCAATACTGAGAAGAACTTTTAAATGACACGATTTGGGAACAATAATTCGCAAGAGCTAGTGAGAAACTC
>NW_011888812.1:10865953-10870385 GCF_000151845.1 Pteropus vampyrus
GGGGTAAACAGATTCCGCAAATACATCTCCTGTTAGGACGTTAAAAATAAAAATTAATGTCATTCTAAAAAGATACAATTTTGAAAAATTTGAAGAAAGAATTCAACACATTAGCTTCAAAGTTGAGTTTCTAGTATATGAACATGGCCTCTCTACATGTGAGCAATAACAAGTAGTAGAGCAAATCTACATTGTCACACTGAACATAAAGAAGGCTAGATATACTATTCTTAAAACGGAGTGCTTCTCAGGGACTGCCTCACTGGGTTCTACTGGAAAACAGCTTGTCAAATCCCAACTGTGGATGAAAAAAGGGATTCTATGGAAGATAACCTCACAGGGGGACTGATCATAAATTCCTGACTGGGCAGGTTGCGGTGAGTAGCCACGCCCTAGGCAAAGAACTTCATTAGTAAAAGGTTTAACTTTGCCTTAATAAACTGTCCATTGTTCCTGTGCATCTAGGTTAACACACTTTAGAAATAAGCTGTAACCACCCTCTACAGAGCACATAATCTTGGTAACTATCCTGCAATCCAATCCCTGACTTGCTTCTCTCTCGCCTCCACGTACTCTTCCTTAATCTCAAATGCAAAACTGTTATTCTCAGGAGCATTTGAAACCTTGTTCCCAGGCATCTATTTGGCTCAAATAAACTCTTACAAAAATTCCACACGGGTTTGGGCATTGCTTAAGTGAACACAATCTTAAATGGAAGAGGTGGATCTAGGTTACTGGCAATATGCACTGGTAAGAGAACAATTAAACTAAACTGCTTTCTACACCATCCACTTCGTTCTATGGCTCACATATTAAAGAAAATGAACCAAGAAAAATGAAAAAGTGCAATAAGCTCTCAAGTGGGGAAATGAAGTAGAGAGAAAAAGATGAATAATCTCACATTGCCTAATTACTTTGACCAAATTTCATAAACCAGATTTGCCAATAAGTAGCAAACCTGAGACTAATCTTCATTCAGGTTTCCTTCCTTCTACTCAGGTTCTGGGGGATGACAAAATGACTAAGATGAAGGAGAAAAACAAGGATTTTAATAATCAGCATATGATTTTGGCTTTTAGACAAAAGTGAAGTGCCAATAAACTTTTGCGATTAAAAACATAGCAATATTCAATTTCAGATCTGGAAAGTGGGATTTCCAATCCAATTAAGAGTCTCTGTTTGAGACCCACAGCCCATAATTTTTAATCTTATTTTAAGAATAAGGTATCAACTGAACACTTTTTCTTCCATTTTTCCTGAGAGTATCCCTGGAAAACAGACTGACCTGTTTTGCTCTCTATTGCATTACCTTTTAAAGTTATTTCCTTCATAGCATATAGCTCTATCAGAATTTACCTTATTTCTAGTTTATATGCATGTACCAACATGGTTATTATAGTGGACAACTAGTGTTTGTGCCTGCCCAGAATCCACTTCCCCTTCTTTTACTAACGAATCCCTTATCTTTCTCTGGGGAACCACTCCTCCACAACTGACTTCACCACCCTCCACAAGAGCCAGGCCCAGGCTGGACATGTTTCCCATGACAAGCCAGACTAGTCTATTTCTTCTGATCAAAGTGAGTGTCAGGAATTAGCACATGACTCAAGTAGGCCAGTGGGTGTCTATTTCAGGACCTGGGACAGAGATGCTCTCTTTCCTCTGGGGTTGCTTCACATTCACAGAATGCACAGGCTCAGGAAGCCTGCCTGAGAGTAAACCCAACAAGGAGAAAGCAGAATACAGACAGAAGACAGATCAAGCTCTAAAAGCACTGTCCAGCCATGGCTGAAGCCAAGTAACTCTGTACTTCTCGGCTGCACAAGCCAATACGTACTCATTTTAAGCTTAAGTCAGTTTGAGGTGGGTTTCTTTCATCTGTAGCAAAAAAGTTCTAATACAACCGGTTCCTCTCAAACTAATGATCAGGGCAAATCATCTCCTTATGTATAAGACTTTAGCATTGCTTACTCTGGGTTCCTGATCATCTCTGATAACGATTTCTTCCCCAGGCAGAGGCTGCATAAAAACCGGATTCCACTGACCTGCAACATTACTACAGACAAAAAAAGTCCATCAGTCTACACAAAAATGATAAAGACGAAGCTTATGCTGTTGGCAGTATCTGGGCAGGGAGGGCCTCATCCCTGAACCTCTGCAATGACTGCTTGATCAATTCTATTAAAAATGTTTCAGAAAAAAGAAACTTATTCTTAGCAGAGTCTGGTTTTATAGAAGTGCTCTTACTAGTTTTAAGTTACCTTTCTGAAATTAAAACTCCAAACCCAAATCTATAATAGCTAATTTTTATTCTGCATTTACTATATACTAGATGTTATATTAGGTACAGTTCTAGTTACTATTCATGTATGCCTTATAACTTTGAAGGATGTATTAACCCCATTTCACAGATGTGGAAAGTGAGGCTTAAGGTATCTCATAACTAGTAAGTTGCATAACCAGGATTCAAACTCTCATCTAACCCCAGATTCTTTGTTTTTTTACTATTTTGTTTGAATGCCATCTATCAGGAGTCCGCTCAGATTTTCTGAGGTGTGGCTGCTCAGGGTCAATCTGTGGGGCAAGCATTCCAGAACTCTATTCTAGAATACAGGGTTATCAGGGACCCCTAAGATTCAATTGATTTAGTTCCAGGCACATCGAGCTATATCCCAGGGAATCCTGCACAGGTATTTCAGAGGTTACACAAGTGTTTGATTCAAAATTGGCTTTAAAAATGCATTTTGTGACTATTAAAAAATTTAAACTGGTATCATATAAATTAAAAATATCACATACCAAATATATCTAATACTTAGAAATTATCAACACATTAAATTATGTTATAATTTCATACTTATTAAACACTAGTTTGGTTATACAAGAGTTCATTATCTTTTGAAGAAAAAGGTGTCCTGTTTTTAAAAAAGTTTGAAAAGCACTGTACTTCTGCAATCTGCTTTTCATCTTTTGATGAAGAAACTGAGAATCCAAAGTGGCTGCAGTGTCTTTTGGACTTTGTGGTTATCAGAAATTGTCTTTTCTTAGAAGCAAAAAATAACCCTCCCAGGTTAGAAGTATTTTGGATACGTGCTATCTCTCCCAAGAAATACAGTATTTTATCTCATTCTATCCCCAAGATTCCTCATTTTGTCCTAAAACTAAAAGGTAAAAAATAATACAAAACGCAAAAGATGTTTCAGAAAACAGTTAGCAATAGGCAAACCCAGGGCTGTATCCTTTAAATGCAAACCTTTGACTTTGTTTCTACATAAAAAAGCTCTCATGTATTCATAGTATGAAACTGCTTGGGGTAAGGCAGATGACAGAGGTAAATGATACATACTGTTCAAAATTGATGTATTTCACAAGTGTTTGGTTCTCAGCATCATGCCACAGGGCCCAGATATCCGTAGGGGTTAAGGCAAAGTCAATTAGTGTCTCCTAGGAGGAAATGTGGGGTAAAAAAGGTAGGTTAAAATAGAAAGGGTAGCAGTTTAAGGCAACTTACATTTGTATCAGTAGAAGAGGTAAAAGCATATGAAAGAGTACCACATGAAATAAAATTTTGTTTGCATCCATTTTAAGGTTTCAATCTATTACAACGTAGTTGAGTCAGCCAATTCTTCTTTCCTATACTTATATACAAAGGATGATCCAACCTACCTGAGAAGTGAATAGGGAGGAAATGTGATCTAGACTGTAGCGGTTATTCTCAGTGCTCACCAGCTGGAAAATGCAGAACTGTTAAAACACAAATTGATAATTTATTATTTGAAATAATCAATGTGCTACTTTTTTAAATGAGTTATTAGCATTCAGAAACTAATTTGAAAAAAGTATGGTCAAATACACATTACATTTATACCATCTTAATCAGTGGTGTTAAGTACATTCACATTGTTGTGTAGCCGATCTCCCAAACTTTTCATCTTGCAAAACTGAAACTCTATACCTGTTAAACGACTCCCCATTCTCCTCTCCCCCAAGCCTTTGGCAACCACCATTCTACTTTGTCTCTATGACGATGACTACTCTAGGTGCTTTATATAAGTAAAATCTTAAGAGTATTTGTCTTTTTTGACTGGTTTATTTCACTTAGCATAATATCCTCAAGGTTCATCTATGTTATAATATTTATCACAACTTCATTCCTTTTTACAGCTAAATTTCACTTTATGCATATACCATATTTTGTTTATTCATTCATGTGTTGATGAACACTGGTTGCTTCCATCTCTTGGCTATTGTGAATAATGTAATAAACATGGGTGTACAAATATCTTTTTGAGACCCCGTTTTGAATTCTTTTGGGTGTATACCCAGAAGTAGAATTGCTGGATCATAGAGTAATTCTATGATTATTTTTTTGAGAAACTGCCATGCTATTTTCCATAGCGACTATAGCATTTTACATTCCCATCAGCAATGC
>NW_011888812.1:10871895-10880092 GCF_000151845.1 Pteropus vampyrus
CTCATAGTAAATACTTTATAAAAATTTTGTTGTTAATGTTCATCATCTCATATGTATATACTAGGTAGCAATGAAAAATATTTCTTATTGCAGATTCTAGCCAAAAAACAAGTTGGAAGAATGTTCGTCTAATGCAGTGGTTCTCAAACTACCTGTAATTAAGGATTAGTTTTGTTTTGGTTTGTTTTTTAATTTCCAATCCATTGCAGACTGATTACTTTTATAAAATATATAAACCCTGAATGTGGATATCTATGGCAATGTCAAATCACTAAGAATTCCTGGCCCAGGACTAGTCCATACACAACACGGTAGATCTATAAGACTTCTTTTTTTTTAAATTTTATTTTAAATCTTAAAAAGTTAGACATTTATACAATCCATGAAGTGATCTCTCTGATTATTCTAGCACCCATCTGTCACTACACACAGCCATTACAATATTGACTATATACCCTATGCTATACTCTAAATCCTTGTAACCATTTTGTAACTACTAATTTGTACTACTTAAAAATACGGAATGCTTCATGAATTTGCATGTCATCTTTGTACAGGGGCCATGCTAATCTTTTCTGTATTGTTCCAATTTTAGTATATGTGCTGCCAAAGCAAGCACTACAAGACTTCTGTTTGAGATTTTTATAAATTTCTTAGATGGAAATACAGATAGCATGCTTATTATATCGGTGAGAACCTACTGAATTAAAACACTTATTAACAGACTTAGAATCCAAACAACCAAAAGAAAAACAAGAACAAATAATATTAATAGAAATGGATGTAAAATATTAGAAATTAAAAAATACAAAGATGCAACTATGCAGATTAAGGAGAAAAAACCATGCTGAAGAGCAGTTTTTGTAAAGAGGGGAAGAGAAAAGACTATAAATTCATAACAATCTGAACAGGCACGAGGGTTACACGGCTGCCGAAAAAGCTTCCCTGATAGAACCACAGTGTTCAAAACAAAGGAGGTAAGAGCTCTGCTCAATCTGACACCACTCCTAGAATACCACATTCAACTCTGGATCTAACTTTTAGGGCACTGGTTCTCAAAATGTGGTCCATAGACTCTTATAGGTGCCTGAGACGTTTCAGGGGGTCAGTGAGGTTAAAATTCCTTTCAAAATAATACTACGACATTATTTGGCCTTTTCGCTGTGTTGATATTTGCACTGATGATGCAAAAGCAAATGGTGAGTAAAAATGTCTTAATGTGAATCAAGATAACCACACCAAACCGAACACACTTTCATAAAAACTAGGAGTAGAAACTTCCCCTACCCAATAAATGGCATTTATGAAAAATTCACAACTAATATATACTCAATAGTGAAACGCTGAAAGCTTTTTCCTTTAGATCAAGGAAGAAGACAATGATATCAGGCCTTGCCACTTCTATTTAACATTGTGCTGGAGTATATGTCCAGGGCAATTCAGCAAAGAAAAAAAAAGGAAAAAAAGAAAGAAAAAAAGAAAGAAATGGCATCTATATTGGAAAGGAGGCAGTATAACCTGTATTTAGAAAGTCCTAAGGATTCCACTATAACACTATTAGAACTAATAAAAGTTCAGTAAGGTTGTAGGATTCATGGTCAATATACAAAAATCAACTGTTTTTCTATAAATTTGCAACGAACAACCTGAAAATGAAATTAAGAAAATAATTCCATTTATGATAGCATCAAAAATAATAAAATACCTAGGAATAAAATGATCAAAAGAACCGCAAAATTTGTATTCTGAAAACTATAAAACATTGTTAAAAAAATTTTAGATCTAAATAAACAGAAAAGCATCCAATGTTCATGGTAAAAGGCTTAATACTAAGATGGCAATATTTTCCAGTATGATTTAAACACACTCTATTAGGAACTGTGAAATAATCACCTCTCTGCCCCTGGTCTCTGCCCCTGGTTCCTGACACTAAGCTCCTAAAACACTTACAATCCCTTGAATGACAGGGGTACCAGGAGCATCTTTTGTTCTAATATTTGGTCTTTGATCCCAGTTCTTGACACAGAGATCCTAAGTCTCTTGGAACTTCCTGGATGATAGGAATGAGGTAACTCCTGGATAGCTTCAGGATGGGGGCTGGACAACAGAAAGACCAAACCATAATTGGAAGCCTGGAACTTTCAGCCCAACCTTCATCCTCCAGGGAAGGGAGAGAGGCTAAAGACTGAGTTAATGGCTCATGCCTACATGATGAAGCCTCCATAAAAACCCCTAAAGTATAGGACTTGGAGAGCTTCCGAGCTAGTGAACATATCCCTGTGCTGGGAGGGTGGCACACCCCACCCCAATACCATGGAGAGAGAAGCCCTTGCACTCAGGACCTTTCTGGACCTCACTCTATATACCTTTTCATCTGGCTGTTTCTCTAGATCCTTTGTCATATAACAAACTAGTAAACATAAGTGATTCTTTGAGTTCTGTGGGCTGTTCTAGCAAATTATTGAGCCCTCAAAAGGGGTCATGGGATGAATCAAGAGCCCAAGGAGGTGAGAACAGTGTCCACCTTTGGGAGTAGCCTGGTTTAGGGTATAGGAGCAGGAGCAGGGTGAGAGGGCTTCCACAAATACGAAGGGCCTGACCGGGTGGAAACTCAACAGGACTAGAAGGGTGTCCATACAGAGTAGCAGCCTGCAGCCTGCAGTGGGGATTAGAGCCCAAGTAGGTGAGAAGGGTGACCATTGCATGTGGGTGGCCTAGTGCAGAGAATCAGGGCCCAAACAGTGTGGAGGGCATCTATATGAAGGGGCAACCCAGAATGGGATATCAGAGCCTAACAGGAATGTGGGCACCCAGGCAGGGCAGCAGCCAGCATGAGGGATCCATGCAGAGTGAGGAGGACGAACCTCATTGGAATGTTAATAAGAGTAAGTGGATAACATGTAAAGTGTGAGCTGAGCAAGCATACTCCAAGCATTTATGTTAATGTACATAAAGGGCCTGGCACTGTGCCAAACATAATATCCAACAAACAGCTGTTTATGATTATGCTATTGTATCATATCCTAAATATCTCATTTTCATACAACAGCTAGTGTTTGATGAGCAAAATTATTTCTAAAAATTAACTTCCCCTATGTCCCTTAAATAACTCCATTTTTTCGTAGACCTAAATTTGCTCTTTCTCATTTCATTTTGGTTAACTTTTCCTGTCATATTCTTTTAAATTCTCTACCTCCTTTTATTCTGACTTCTCTTTCAAGACCTTTTAATTCACATATTAACACAAAACCCACCATCTCAGTGGAAACACAGGAGACATCTAGGTTGGTGTCTGAAATTGACTTAATGAAGCTACAGCTCCTCCCCTACATCAGTACATAGAGAATAACCTGATGTGTCATATTTCATACCTGTCCTCGTTTTGGTGCATGCATGTATATCCCTAGATAGAGTCCCATGGAAGGGGAATAAGCAAGTCGTAATTTGTGTCCAGTCCCAGCCATGAGCCGAAGGTCTTTATTCACAGGGACATATTCCAGCATGTCAGCTACCATCAGGCACATCTGGTCCTGCCCGAGATAAAAGAGTTAATAACTGGTATCGAAGAATATTTAGGTTAGAAAACAAATCCCCTTCCTCTTTAAAGGATACACATCCACTCTTTTTTTTGGACATTAAAAAAAAAACATCACTTTTATTGACAAGTTAGGGACATGATGGACAACTTCACACAACAGAAATAAGGCAGCCCCAAGATACTGGAGTGTAACGTTGCAGCAGACAGTTTGTTTGCTGAAGGACCCTACAGGTTTCTTTTTGAGGGGTAAGATGAAATTATCTCTGATAGATAAAATTATCAGTTTTTTGGTGAATCTTGAAAACTATTTTACGAACCTGAACTTCTAAAGCATATTTGTTCTTAAGTGAATGGTATACTCTGTACTATTATTTCAACTTTTCTGTTAAGACTCATAATTTTCAAAATATAAAGACAAGGGGAGAAATATAAGAAAAATAAAGCCAAACGAAACTGTCTAAATCTGGAAATGGCCTATAATTTTCAAACTAAGTGATCTGATAACCTAAGAGAAGCAGCAAGATTTATTTCAATTCTCTAACAATTCACAGTCCTATTTTAACTTATAGAAACTATAAATGTAGCATTTACCTTGTAAGACCACATTCGTAGTTTATGATCCTGGCACAGAGCAAAGATGAAGGCATCATGCTCGACACAATGAATGGCAAGGCTGAGGGGACGATCTGAAGGTCCCTGATCACCTCTAAAAACATAAGGCCAGTTTAGAGTTTGACTATTGCAAATCATCTGATTGTTAGAATTTGCAATTTAAGATATAAAATTAGAAATGTATACTTTTAATCAACATAAGGAGCAAGTGTTTATATGTTGGTGTAAGACCACTACACTTTTTATTTGATTTGTAATCGATTACTATGATAAATTTTAAAAGGCTCTATGTAACAATGGAACACTGTCCTAATCATCAGAAACTTTCTACTTTGAATATTACACAAAATTGGTTTGGTAAGTCAAGGCAGAGCGCTGAAACAGATATTGGGAAGACATACACAGTAAGCTACTTTTTGCTGTCAGGGTGGCCAATCTCAAATGAGGTGGGCTCTGGAGCGTGGCTCTCCTCAGATGGGACGTGATATTGTGCAGACTCTCCTTTCCAGTGTAATCTTTACCTGCCTTGGAGTAATACTGGAAGCAGTAACAGGTGCTGACCCATGTAAAATTAAATTCTCAGGCCCCCTGATTTACCTGCCAGACAGCACTCACCTGATAGCTGTTGGCATCCAGCCTATAAGCAATCGTTGCATTACTGAACTCTGTTTCAGTTCCACAATTGACACCATTCCTAAAAGATTGAAAACAGATCAATGACATCCAAGACACCTCTTGATGATACTTCGTGACACCCAAAGGCAAGAAGGATGCAACAATGAACAAGCTCTTTATAACAAATGACAGGCTTCTACATTTCTATAAGGAAGTCTTAAGATGTACCTTTTCATGTATATCGCACCTAAAATATTTTGAATCATTATTGGATCAATAAAAATAGCATTTTTAGATTCCTAGGGAAAATTTTTGCCATTTATAAATAACTCGTATTGTTTAGAAGAAATACTTTATTCTTTGACAAAGAATCAATGGGTACCTTTCATGTGTCAGGCAGTGCTAGGTGCTGGAGATGGAGCAGTAAACAAACAAAATCCTGCCTTCATGGAACTTACATTCCATTGGGAGATGGGAGAAGCAAGAAGTTAACAAATTAAGTAGAATTAGCAATAAGAGAAAAATAAAACACGGAAAGTGAAAGCTAGGGCAGGGTGTGTGTGTAATTTTGAAAAGGGTGGTCAGGGAGGGCCTAGCTGAGGGGGGCATTGAGTAAAGACCTAAAGGAGCTGAAGGAAGGAGCCAAGCTGGTTGCTGCGGAGACTATTCCAGGCAAAAGCCCTGAGGAAGGCGTGCCTGTGTGTTCAAGGGACTGCAAAAAGGCATGTGGCTGGTGCTGAGGTGAGGGGTCCTGTTCACCAATGTAAAGACTGTGGGTTGATTCAGAGTGAGATAAGAACCGCCCTCATTCGAGGGCTTTGAGTAGTATACTGACACGACTTGATTTAGGTTTTAAGTATTTCAGTCTGCCCGAGAAGTTTCTGTGTAGGAGTTAAGGACAGATCTGGGGAGATATTGAGGAAGGTGATGCAATAATCCAGGCAAGAGATAGTGGTGACTTGAAGCAGGATATCAGCAACTCGACTTTCTTGTTTTCATTAATTAATTTTAGTTATAGTACCTCAACCTAAAGGTAGTCAACTGATCTCTACAAGAGACCTTAGAATAGGCTGTCTTAGTTATGTTTTCCCATATTCCAGTAAGCTTTACAGTTCCTCATCCACTATATAAAATCATGCCCTCTTGGAAGAAAACAGTGAAGCATTCGGGATGCATTGGGTAAGTGACACTGAATGATCTTTTCAGGAGTGTTATGGAAGCAATTCCTGTGTTGAGTGATGGGTATGGATCTCCAAGATCTGTGTTAATGCCAACCTTCCTTGTTTAAAGTTATATCCACATTCAGTTCCCATTCTTACCAGGTATGTCGTAAGGAGGTAGTTTAAGAACGAAGATTCCTCCAGCAGCAGAAGGTAGAGCAAACAGGGCCTCCCCATCATTGCTAAGCCAGGCTGCCGAGGTGGTAGAATTAGGGGGGAGTCCGGGGACTGCTGGAATTAACTGATTGTTGCAAGGATCTCTGAAATCAACTTTTCCAATGTCAGTGAATATTGATTGCATCTGACTTTCAACTACTAACTCCTGTGGAGTAATTACAAAGAAAAATCTGTTAAATCAGAATAAGCTTAACTTTGCATAGTTCCTCTCAATTGCTACCAAAGCTTCTAGAGTAAAAAATCGTCCAGCTTAAAAAGAAATCTATTTTTTTAAATGAAAACTATTTCTTCAACCTACAATGTGTCTGATCATTTTAAATAGTAACTATCAAACTGTGTGTGGTGAGGGCTACCAAGGAATTCAACTTTCCTTCAATTCCAAAGGCTATTGCTCCAGTACTTATGTGTGACAGCCAGAGGAATCTAATAAAGGACTTAATCAACTTACGCTCCTATACATCCGGGAAGGGTGTGGTAAAAGCAACCTGTGTACTGTTTGATTGGTTAATATCAAGATTATCACATGATTCTGAGTCTCAGAGACATGAACCCCTCCAGGTAAGAGGCTGCAATTTTGGAATTTGAGGCGAACTGCATTATTCAACAAATTTATATCCAGTGACTCTTCCACCAGCTCCAGTGTATCTCCGGAGGTCTTCCTGTTAAAAAAAAGTACATTTCTTTAAAAAGTTTATGCTTTTCTTTCTAACTAATTGTAGCACTGAAATACATGGAAATAGTTTCCTGGTAAACTCTCCCAATTTGAAAATTTTGGATAAACATAGTCAGACCAATTTTTACACCCTGAACCACCTTATATAGATTTACCAGGCATACTATAAAACTCAAATCTTATCATATGAAGACATTTCCAAACTTGACAGTCCACTTATTTAGAACTATATTCAATGCAATTACACTCCACTCTAATGAAAATCATGCCACATACCCTCATTACTTGAGGTGGAACATGGCCTCCACATATATAACTACAGCCTCAAACTATAGTGACCTTAATACATATGGGTATTTCCCCTCCCCTTCCTTCCGCTACTTCTTCCTGCTAGGATTCAGGGCAGACTCTTCTCCAAGTGCAACTGCCACATAGTAGCTCTGGAACTATAGAAGGCACTATATCAACTGGGAATGCCATAACATCTCATTACCTTGATTACCATATTACCCAAAGAGCAGGTCTCCTTCCAGCAATTAAAGACCAATCTCTGACTTTCTCAAGAATATCCCTCCTGCATCCATCTCTCCTTCTTCCAGAGCCTTCTACTGACATGCAAATATGCTCTTCTCAGGCCTTTCTCTTTCCATCACCCCATTCTAGCTCCCATCCAACTATCACATTCTCTTCATTGCCCTCCACGGCCAAACTTTCTCTTATTTCCTCACCTCCTTCATACGCTTCAACCAACCCTCTTCTTACCAAAGTCACCAGACCAAGTCCAAAGGACTCAGTCCTTCTCTTACTTGACCTCTTTGCAACAATCCACATACTTGACCATGCCATCCTTAAAAGTCTCCTCTCTCGACTTCCATACCACCTCTCCTGGTGTGACTCCCACACCTCTGGGCATTCCCTCTCCTTCTCCTTGACCCGACCCCCTACATGCTAGTCCCTCAAACCCTGATCCTGGATCATATTTTCTGCTCACTGTACACATTTTCCCAACATTGCAAGCACCACTGAAGCCCCGATGATTCCCCAGAGCTACTTGGGTAACTCACTGTGTCATAAGCACAATTTTCTGGATCTTCAACCTCATCTCTGAACAATCGCTTTACTTTCCTGCCTTATGGTTAAAATTAGGTTCTGGATATTCCTGTAGAACACTGCCCACACCCCATCCTTCTCTAATGGTGGTAGCTTTCTCTACCATGCTCCTTGTAATGGAGCCTCAGGGCAGAGCACAGATATCTTGCTTGCTTCCTGTTGCCCCCTAGGCCATTATTCCTTACTCCCTGCCCTAACCACTCAGCTCTGAAGCTCAGGCAATCAGATACCACCTGCTATCCTGCATATTAG
>NW_011888812.1:10881207-10883973 GCF_000151845.1 Pteropus vampyrus
CCACAGCCACATTAATCCTTTAAAAATGCAACTTAGATTATGCCATTCCTTCACTTAAAACTCTCAAATGGCTTCTTTCCATCTCAGAGTAAAAGTCAAAGGCTTAAAATAACTGACAAAGTCCTGACCTGGTCCTTGGCTACCTTTCTTATTACTCTACCCTTTGTTCACTCATCTACGGATTCGTGGCCCTTTGACATTCTTTGAATACAACATAGAAGTTCCTGTCTCAAAGTTCTTTGCAGTTTTTTTTCTTGGAATGCTCTACCTGAAATTCTTGTCACCCAGATTTCTTTCCTTCCTCTGCTCAAATGTCACCATATCAGTGGGTCTTGCCCGACTATCTTATACAAAATATTATCTCCCATAGGCATTTCTCTTCCCTCTTAACTTGTTTCCCTGTTCTCTATTCCACTTATCACCTGACAAACCATACTGACTTTTTTTTTTGTAACTTGTTTATTGCCTGTTTCCCTCCATGGGAGCAGGGACTCTGTCTGCTTTGTTCCTGCCGTATCCCCAGTAACTAAACATTAACTAAAACATATTAAATGCTCAAAAACATCTCTTAAGTGAGATTTTTATCTCTAACATAGGTCTTTTTTCTGAGCCTGAGACATGTAAATTTCAATACCTACCTGACATTGCCAAAAGGCTGCTACACAGATACTTCACATTTAGTACATCTAAAAGAATTATTCAAATCTCTCAAAACCCCTGCCATATGTACCTGGTTAGTCACACCAGAAACCAACGAGTTGTCCTTGTTCCTTAATTTTCCCTTACCATCTCCCACCCCATAGTCAATCTATCATTAAGTCCTAGTGAATCTACTTTCTCAGTGTATGTTGAATCCATCTATTTCTCTTTTCCTAGTCATTCCCACAACTCTTTTCCTAGTCATTCTCAGCATCTCTTACTTGGGCTATCATAAAAGCAAATCTTTCTTTTGTATTATTCCCATCCAAAAACCACTTTCCACAAAGTAGACTGATTTTTTTAAAAAAATGCAATTCTGATCATGTTAGCAATCCTTTGAGACTCTTCAATAATTGTTCAATGTACCTAAGATGAAGTCCAAAATCCTTAAAAAGATCTCAGGGTCCCTCATAATGAATCCTGCCTACCTTTTTGGTCTCAGCATCTCTCATATCACTTTGTTTTCCCCATTGCACTTAAGCCACACAGACCTTCAGTTAGTTCCTCAAACCCACCAAGTTCTTTCCACCTCATGGACTTTGCATATGGTGACCCCACTTGCTAACTGTTCTCTCACACAACACCCTGCCTAGCTAACCATTTACCTTTCAGATACCAGGTTAAATGTGACTTCCTTCCTTAAAGGCCTTCCAAACCCCACCAATAAAATTTGGTCCTCCCATGACCCTCTCATAGCCCCTACACTTTTCCACTGAGGCAAGTAGAAAAAATCTGTATTGATATACCTGTGTTGTGATCATTAGTTTAATGTCTCTTTTCTTAAAACTGCCCTGTGAAATATGGGTCCACATCTAAACTGTTACATCTTGCATGGTAGTTTTTGTTCACTATTTCATCCCTAGCACACCTAGCACAGCGCTTGACATGTAAAAGCTCAAACGTGTTTGTAGAATGAAGCTGTAAAGCACTGTGATAACTTAGTGAGTTAATGTTTAAAACTGGTCTTTACGACTCTATCCCCCAAGCTACATTTCCCCTGCTTTTAGTGCAGCCCTGGAAGGGTACCTCTCCTAGAATTCTGGTCTCCTTAGTTTTCTCCTGATTCAGATGTTAGAAAACAATCTTTCTCTTTCTGCCAATTACCGCTTTGGAGAATGTCACTTTTCGAACAGCCACAAAAATTCAGACGCCGAACAACCCGACCTTCCAGGGGGTTTGGCAAACACAACACTTACCAATGGATGAACCTGTTTCTGGTGACAGAGAACAACTTGCCACTTTCCACATAATAGAAGCCTCCAGCGCTCTCACTGTATTTCACGGTTCCGGTCAAGGCATTTGCAGTCCCTACAAAAGGAGAGTGGTCAGCTTTAACGTGGTTCTCTGGGGATAACAGGGACTGAGGACTCCGAGAAAGCAAAGGGTGACAGACTGATAATCCATATAAAAAGAGAAAGACAAAATAGGACCCTAAGGAAGCTCTGATCCCGGGGTTATAGGCATGTGGACTTAGGAGGATGAACAGGGGATCAGAGATTTAGGAACTCATGGTAGGAGCCCGAGGGGAAGGACAGGATGGCGCCCTCCTCGGCTACTTTCGTACCAACGCCGCAGACTGTGAATTCCCGAAAGCGCCTCGGCCTTTCGCGCTCAGCACCGCTGAGCTCCATGAAGCTCCGTTCCAGGGCTCCCGCCGCCGCCATCTTCGCGCCGCCGCCGCGAGGCCCGACGGGACACCAGCAGGACTGGGCGGCTGTCGTCACTTCCGGGGGAGAGGTGGGCGGCGGCGCGGGTTAGTGATGAACCCCGGGGAAGGGAACGGCGGCTTCCACCCTGTCTTTCGGGGTTACCAGCGAGTTGGCTGGAGAAACGGGTAGGCAGGGAAGAAGCCAAAAGAGAAAGGGCACGGGTAGCCAACCCGCAGGAACCTCCGCGTGACGGGCCCGGAGGCCGCCGGGGGCGGAGCCCTTTACCCGGCGGCCCCAGGGCGGGGGGCGGGGCCGGGTTTGTTTCCATTTTAAAAATGACGGCGCGGTCTGAACCTCTGGGGAGTGCGAGGTCCCGGAGGCCTGGCGGGTCAGCGCCCTCTGCCGGCTTCCGAGTTTG
>NW_011888812.1:10886073-10907792 GCF_000151845.1 Pteropus vampyrus
CAAAGTGAAGAATACAGCATCATCTGTAAAGGATTTTCAAACAACTTTATTAAGATATTCACATGCCATACAATCTACCTCTCTGAAGTGTACAGTTTAATGACTTTTGTTCATTCACATAGTTGTGTAACCATCACCACAATCTAGAAGCTGGAAAAAGCACTGAAATGGATTCTTCTCTAGAGCCTCCAGAAGGGAATGAAACCCTGCCAATACCTTGATTTTAATCCTCTGAGTTTTGTTCTTAGCTGGAAGGAGTTACCTTGCTTATGGTTATACCAAGGTTCACTGTGGAAAAGCTAAGGATCCTGCCCCCTAGCCTTGATCTAAGACTGCTCTGGAGGACCATCTGAGCTCTAGAACGCTGTGTAGGATCAGCTGTGGCCTCAACTTCTCTTTCTGCCCAATCTTGTCCCCCTTAGTTCCTTTGAGGCATTGTTCCTGAAAGCATGCTCTAGGGTACCTCCTGAATGCAAATCTCTGCCTCAGAGTCTGTTTCCTGGGGAATCCAACAACAACAACAACAACAACAACAACAACAACAACAACAACCCCACACACACCCCTTGTCTAAGGATGAGGATGGGCAGCCAGGCACCAGGGAGAAAGAATTTGGGAAGGGAAACAGTTTAGGGGAAGATCTATTCTAAAATCCAAAATTGATGATGAAATATTGGAAGACTATAGGTTCAAGTTCTAGCTCTGTTTCAACTAACCTCTTGTCACTTGGCAGGACACCCAACAGCTCTGTGCCTCAGTTTCTCAGAAGAGGGTGTTGTATGTATTCATTTTCAAGCTCTCTTCTGGCACTAAGCTCTAGGTCTGTGGCCTAAAAGCTGGAGACAGGCTGGACCTTTACCTTGATCTCTGCTTAATTTCCAGGCTCTGAACTCAGCCTGTCCCTAGGACTGAGAACAGGCATGTCCTTCCTGAGTCATGCAATCCACGTGCATGTTTAATGTCATATTTCTTTCTTTTCTCTTTTTATTTTTAAAAACTGGTTGCTAAATTAATGGGGCATCTTACAGTTTCCTGGGAATCCAAGAATTACAATTTTTGGCAGTGAACTGTCTCATTCCTCTTTTTATCTTCAGTATCCATCAGAGTTCTCAGAAGTTAAAAGTTCCTAATAAGTATTTGAAGGAATGACTAAATGAATGAATAAGCGCACATATGCATTCCTAGAAAACTCAAATGCCTTTTGAATTATTGATTACGCTGGTTGGTATAGTTGTAACATAAATGGAATCCTATTGCCATCTAGTGGTTAGGTGGTGACTTCATTTAGAAACAAAATGTGGAACGTTACCAAGATTATTGTTTGTGCAGCAAATTTCATCTACAGATACTTTCATAAGATAAATATTTTTAGTACTTGACATTGTATTCTGAGAATGTCATGGTTTGCCAGATCACCACTAATAGGTACGTACGTATAAGTGAACAGTATTGTAAATTGAACTTTAAAGCAAATTTTCCTAAACTAACTTAATAGCTGTTCCTTGAAAGAAGAATTCATGGTTTAAATAAGTATGAGAAATGATGATAAAGTTAAATATATTATTTCCTGCAGGACTTTTCAGAGATATTAATACAAAGTTGTGCTCTGTGAAGCTCCAAGAGGGCCTTATGCATGATGTGTTTTCCAGACTCTATACTCTTTTCAAGAACAACTCATTGGACCATTGTTCTATGGGAAAATACTTTGGGAAACACTGCTTTATTGTCATTTTCACCATATGTTAAATATATCTGTTGGTGCACAGTGTTCTCCTGGCTACAGAGCCTTCTTTGACCTTCATATCCATATCCCAGACGCAGTGAATTCAAGTAGCATCATCAGAAGTCAGTAGTCATACTTACATTTATATGGATCTTAGTTTTTAGGTAATAATTTCTTTAATTGAAATCAGTATTAGTTTGCATCAAATACTTTTTACATAATCTATTTTCTTTTAGGATCTAGGAGTGTGGTCTCCTGCCCCTTGGACAGTTACTTTCAATAACTGCCGTGATAGCAGAAATGACCTGGAATGCAATCACAGTGTAAATGACTTAAGGTTTTCTATTTCTGTAGGTTTTTTTTCGATTGCCTTTTACCTATGTGTTGCCATATTAACCATAGCAACTAAATCTCAAATTCCTGTCAGGAGCTCCATTTATGCCTCATTTATTCTTTCAGTCTTGATTGCATGCCTAGCATGTGCCAGGCATAGGGGTTAGAAAGATCCCTCAGAATAGGAGCTCATGCAATCAGAGATCTCGTCTACTTTGTTTTCTGTCATGTCTCTGGTTCCGAGTGCAGCGATTAGCACTGCCTGGATGTTCATAAAGTATTTGTGGACAGAATCAAAATTTCTCACTCTGCTATTGAGGCTCTCCCAGTTTAACAGAGAGACAAAGGAGAAATGCAGATAACAGTAAACTATGGTAACTAGCATAAAAGAGATATGTACAAAAAAGAGAAAAATTCCAGGCAAAAAAGTCTTGAAAGCATAAAGAGAACTGGGGTGAAGAATGATTGAGAAGGTTTGGGTCATCTTAGAGAGAGCTTTTTCTTTCTTGCCAAAGAATTTAGATTTACTTAAAGGTCTTTTCTTACAACTCAGTCCTTAAAGTACTTAGTAAATTCTTTTTGTAGATTTGATATAAGAATTTTATTTTATCTCACATCAAACTTTGTAAATCGTTAAAAGCTCTGTGTCTCAAGAGAGCCTGCAAAAAATTTGCCGAAAGCTGATCGACATCACTGTAAGGTTAATAATTGCTGGGGAAGCCTGGATGATATCGTAGGTACTTAACAGTTGCCCTCACATACTGTCTAGAATTTTGAAATTCTCCCCCAAAGCAGAATCCTACAGGAAAAGATTCTTTAAAAAGCAAAATGTGAAATAAGCGAAGTATATCGGTGACTTCTCATTTCCCTTTTCATCATTCTTTCTCCCCAATTGCCTCAGACACCAGGGCCCTCTTATGGCCCGTGACAGCCCAGGGTTTCCACCCAGATCTGACTTTCCTGTTCTTTGGACTTATCCTTGGGGACATATGTCCTGGATTTTTTTTTTCACCTTTGACGTAATAGTTACCATAAATTTCAATATGTTGTGATTCATTACATGCTTAATTAAATGTTATTTTTATATCTTTGTAAGAGCTTGCACATAATTTAATTCACAAAATCAGAAAAAAAAATCCTTGCTTGAACCATATGTCCTGAGTTTTGCTTCTAAAAATATAAGTGCTATACCTATCAAAACCAGCTGTGGTGTAATTGGAAGTGATCTGACACGGATCCACACAGAGGTGCCAATAATATAAAATCTTAATCAGTTGCCCTTCCCAGAAGTAGGGGTACTGCACATACATCACCTTAACCCACAGACATTGACACTTTGCCCTTTCTTGTTCATCAGCTGAGGGGTCTTTTCCTACCTCAATGCCATTTTAAACACAGTGAAGCAGCTATCAGTTGACTGGAACTCACATGTGATATACAATTGATTTATCATCTAATACGAGGGAATGGAACTTCAGTGGTGGAATTGGAGGCATCAACAAGGAACCAGATCTGTAGGTAGGCTTAACAGGTACAGTTAAGTCATCTTTATAAAATGTGAATAATATTGACCTTAAAGACTGAGATCAAAGCCAATACAGTAAAAAGTTTTATTTATGTGTATAGATCCCAGAGCTGCTTTTCGTGTAAGAGCACACAATTCAAATAAAAAGCTACAGATTCAGATTTTTAAATATAGATTCTTGGAGCTACACTCGTATGAAGTTGCACCAACTTCAGGTGATCCCTCCTCATTCTGTCTTTTAAAAGCTCAGAGATGTCACTTCTTTTGTTGTCACTCGGCCACAGGCCATCTGTTTAATTCTTTTCTCCTTTCATCTTCTCCTGAAAGTTCTCTAATGTCTTTCTCCCGTTGTTCTCATCCTTCAAAGAGTAAAAGGGTTCAAATCATAAAAATAGGAAGCATTTTTAGAAGTATTAGCTCTTCCTCATTCTGCCTGCCAAGTTTCAATTCAGTGCAGGTGCTGACAGATGTTTATAGGCAAATGAAATAAGTCATTTTCATATCGCAGAGCAAGGATGCTCGTTGACCTGAGTAAAAGTTAGGACTCTGATTAGAGGCTCCAGTTTGAGGTCAGAGGTCAATGCTTTTCTAAATCCCAGACAGTAGTTTTGTTTTAGCTTTCCTTTGTCATAACCCAAATCCTGCAAGAATGTCTGGAAATTCAGTAAGTCAAAATGCCTGCCTGGCAAAGCTTCTATAGGCAACCGCAGGTCCGCGCCCAACGATTGTTTATATTTCTCTTGCATCCTCCAGGATCCTGCTTACGCACCAGTTTCTGTTGAGTAACGGTTTGCGGAGCCAAGTCCGATGGTAATGTTCCTCGTCTGCCTTCTTGGGTTGCTCCTGACGCTGGCCCCTGACAATGCCAGGCTCGGGAACGATTTGTTTCTGATCTCCAGCCAAGAAGTCTAACAATTCTCTCCCTTCCTTTCCATCGCCCTTGTCTTCCTTACCCATGCCAAGTCTGGGATTTTCCTTGTCTAGAGATCATGCAGGCAAGGAAATGAACTTCTTGGGATAGGACAGACCACTTAATAGAAAATATGCCCTTTGTTCTCATTCAGTTGCCTTCTCCTTAAATGACATTTCTCTCTAAGGCTTCTGCAGATATGTCTGCACTAGCTACTCAATTTCTACAAGTTCCCTGTCAGAAGACTAAGAGGGAGCAATGGAATTCTGATTTTTCTGATTGGGTAGCAATAGCTCAGAAAGGAAAATTAATTTGTCCAGGGCTTTAGTCAAGTAAATTCTGTTAGTTGTGTCTGAATCCATTTTTTAAACTTATTGAAAACTCCTTTTAGCTCCTAGCACTCATGTCCAAGATATTGGAAGCAAATCCTTATGTTTACCTACAGAAAACAGAACTACCCAGGTCTGACTGCTGGTCACTGATTACACCATGAGTTAGAAAATCTTAGTTCATTTGGACACACCCAAGGACGGCCCAGCAGGGATTAGAGTTACCAGGAATATGGATTCTCCTTCCCACTATTAACGAGGCACTTGATCAAGTCACTTCACTTCTCTGGGCCTCAGTCTCCTCATCTGTAGAGGCAGGCACTTGGGTTTCATGATCTCGTAGGTTTCTTTCCAGCACCAGGAGACTACAACTAGGAAGATGCTAAGATAAAGGCATATAACTGCACTATCTCTGAAAAGTCCACCAAACAAATATAACACTTTAAAAAGAATCTCAAAATAAAAATAAAAATAAAAAATCTCTAGTAAATAAAAATGTGTATATACTTTGATTCAGTAATTTTACTCTTGGGGCTTTATCTAAGGAAACAGAGATGTGCTTTAAGATACAAAGATGATTGTCACAGTGGTGTGTATGTGTAAGAAATTTTGAATTTTTGGGTAATTTTAGATTTATAGAAATTACAAAGGGTACAGAGAGTTCTTGGATATGCTATCTGCCCTCCCTCCCCATTTCCTCCACTGTGAACAACTTACATTAGTAAAATACATTTATCACAACTAATGAGCTAATAGTGACACATTATTAACTAAAATCCATACTTTATTCATATTTCCTTACTTTTTACCTATGACTTTTTTTTCTCTTCCAGAATTCTATCCAGAACAACATATTACATTAGGTTGTCATTCTCCCTACGTTCCTCAAGACTGTGACAGTTTTTTGTCTTTTCCTTATTTTTGATGACCTCCTTAGTTTTGAGGAGCAATGGTCAGGTATTTTGTAGAATGTCTCTTGATTTTTTTTTTTAATTAAAAAAAAATCATTATTAGACTGAAGTTCTTGGTTCTCAGAAGGAAGACCACAGAGGTAAGGTGCCATTCTTGTCAGATCATCTCAGTGGTACAAACTGTCTGCATGACTCATCACCAAGTGATGTTAAGCTAAATCACATAACACAGGTAGTGTTTGCCAGATTTCACCATGCTATTTTTTCTAAATAATAAAAGGTCTCAAATAAGGCAGAGGTCAATCATAGGACTGTAGACCCAACGAGGGCAGAAATTTTGCCCATTTCACTCCCTACCGTGCATCCAGTGCCAAGCACAGTTCTGATACACAGTAGGTGTTCCATGAATAAATTTGTTGAATGGAGAGATCAATTAAATAAATTAATGTCTATGATGGAATACTAGCAGTCATCATAAATATTTGGTGATATGAGAAAAATACTAATGATATATTCAGTGAACAAAACATTAAAAAACAATTTCTATACATCCTATTTTCTATAAAGTGTGTGTGTGTGTGTACGCACATGTAAAAAACAATATTGTCAACATATTAACAGTGGTCACTGGTTATTCCTGGGTGGAAGGATTATGCAGGATAATTTTATTGTTCAAAATTTTTCACAAATTTTACCAAAAAAAATGAATTACTTTTGAAATCAGAAAAAAATACAATAAAAATGGAGAGAAGTTTTCACTTTCAAAAAGATTCTCGAGCAAGAAAAACAGATGTTCTGACAATGCCCAGCAACCACATTATTTAGCTGTGTATTAGTATCTGTGAAGGAACTGAAATCAGAGGGTGTTGTCCTCAAAATCCTGCAGTTTCTAGGAAACAGGGTACACTAGGCACCATCTGGTTCTGATTTAGAGCATTAGAGTTGCAAGATCATGAGCTGTATCTTTGTTATTCTCATAACAAATTGTTTAAAGTTAAAAAAAAAAAAGTAAAGAGCAAAACCAAATGCACAGGATGCCATAGTGAATGGCATTATTGTATCGTTTGCTTTCTCCTCCCTGGGGCTTTGCATTTTAAAAACACATGTTGTGGTTTTTCTATGATTATCTTCCCACTTCCTGTGTTGTATCTCCCTTACTGTAAATATCCTTTTGTACAGTCATGCTTTTCTTTCCTTGTGTCTTACATGCGTGTCTTTCTTAATACTCACTAACTTTCTCCAAACTTCCATTGTATGTTTTTCCTAATACTAAGTTGTTTGAGTCTAATGATATTTTTATTCTCCGAAGAGATTTTTAGGACCCTGGTTTCAAATCCTAGTTTTATCTTTTATTAGCTGTGTGACCTAGAGGTAAGTCGCTTAACCTCGCTGAGTTTTTCCCTCAGAAAATGAGGACAATGTTATGTATCCACTGTGAGTATTGCAAGGATTAGGTGAGATTTAATAGAAATGTGTAGAGGATCTATCCTACTGCTAGTCACAAACAGGGCATTTAACCTTTGGTGTCTTTTACTCCCTTCTCCCTTTCCATGCCTGCTCTTTACTGTGTTTCAAAGTCTTTCTAAAATGCCCATATATACTAAAGGATCAAGTCTAAACTAAGACTTTCAGGGTCCTCTTCAAATGAGCCCCAACGCATCTCTGTGGTCTCACTACCTCCCAGGCACATTCTATATACACATTATTCTCTAGCCACACTAAATGACTAGCTGGTGCCTAAATACATGTTTCTCTTCTCTCCATGCCTTCCCACATGCTATCTTCTGTGTCTGGAAGTCCTTTGTGCTCCTGCCTGGAAGTCCTTTGTGATGCCTTCTCTGACAGCTTGAGGTCCCCACGTTCCCCTCTGAATACGGTAACTTTTTTCAGAACTTTATTATTACAATTCCTTATTCAACTGTCTATATCATTCAGCCACTAATTCAACAAATAGTTATCCAGCCCCATCTATGTGCCAGGCAACTGCTAGTTAAATTGTGGATTCCTTAAGGACAGGGGTCTTGTCAAACACTCAAAGTTTGTTCGTTCAATACTGAACAAAATTGGAGCATTTTTTTCCCAATGATGAAACTGAAAATCATAATGCTACCAGGTACTTCCTCACTTGTCCTTTAAAGACAAAGATAAAAGACACATATTTTCTTTTACATGTAACATATTGTTATGCTTACTAACAATTCCAGGGGGCTCAGAAATGTTCCTTTGCTTTGAATGTTCTCCATCTGGAAGAGTTTAGCTAATTAAACCAAAGACTGCAGATGAGTTGGCCCCATTTATCTCCAATGGATGAAATCCTTTTCTCTCTAAAGGATTGCTCAGACAAATATCAAGGGTCAATGTTATTTTTAGTAACATGTAGTTCTGAAAGTCTTTAAATTTTTTTTTCAGTTTCTCAATTTGGTAACATACACCCTTGAAACTCTCGTTCATTAAAGAAATTGAATTTACTGGTAAACTGACTCAACTCTAGATGATGATGAATTACCACACTGGAGATTAAGTTAATCATTAATCTACAAAAAATAAATTGAAAAAAATGTTTTATCTTTTTTTTTTCTTTCTAAGTGCAGGATTCCAGTTGGCAATGATATTTTGTGCAGATTGAATGGTGATTCAGAGAAAGCTATTATTATCTTTCTATTTCAGGGATTTTCAATTTTTCATGATTACTATTTGTCACGTTTTCTGAGCTCTTATTCCCGTCTTACCCTCTCCCCTTTTTTATTCTCTCCTAATGCAGAGAAATGTATAGGCTTTGTTTTCTTGGATTCATTTGGATCCCCTTTGTACACTTCACAGGATAATTATGAAAATTCATGTGCCAATTACTTAATAATTTCTTTGAGCTTCAGAGTGAAAATATTTTATAACTTCACATTAACAACCATTAAAAAATGGCCGCAAGTATGAGTTTTACTGATATAATTCAATTTTCTTCTCCAGTTGGAAACAATTTGTCCATCTCTTGGATTATAGCATGAGATTTAAACTGACAGGCCCTGATAAGGAGCTAAATTAGGTTTTAGTGAAAAAGATACTATGTGAGCTTTGATAGTGAATAACTCAAATTTAATGTCTAACACTGCCGTCTTTGCTAGGCGATGTCGGCATGCACAATGAACTCAACTGAGTTTCATTAAAAGCTAAAAACTAATAAAGAAAGTCAGTGTGGGGCCAGAGAACCCACAAAAGTTCACCCCGTCCTAGTTAAGTGAGGCCTTCTTTCACATCCCTTCCTAGGGTTGTCCCTCAGGCTTACTCAGTCAAGACCTGACCTCCTTCTTTTCTGTTCTTCTCGGGGGACAATAGGGCCCGACAAAGACAAGGGTTCTGGGGCCGTGGCTGTGGAATTCAGGTCCTTGAGTTTCATAAAACAAACAGGTTCTGTAGTCTTCACTGCCCCAAATAATAGATCTGATCAAATATTTAATTCCTGAGTGATGCTTGGCATTTTACAATGCCCCAAGCAGCAGAGGGCTGTCATCAGACGCTTTTCTCATTTCTCGTCTCTGAGGCCCTCACAGCATTTCCATCGAGGCCATGCCATCTGCCCTTCTCTCCTGATAGTGTCTGAGGAGGTTAGTCACGTTTTACAGCCTCAGATAGCAATGCTTCTGCTAACTTGTGCTTTGATATTATGAGGGCCCAGGAAATCCTTCACTCTGCTTTGAGAAAGATGTTATTAGGACACTTCACTGAAGACCCATAGGAGACACTGCAGTTTTAGAGCAGTTGTGCTGAGCTGATACAACCAGTGTGTTTATCTTTAGGGACACTGTGCATCTGTAACTTATCATATTTCTCCCTTTGTGTTAGTTACCAGCGGGCTCCGAGCCAACTTTTGTCCCTTCTATAGCAAAGACTTCCTGACTTGTTTCTTCTACACCTTTGCTTTCCTTTTGCTACATGTTTATTTTGATTTTATTTTATCTTGCCAAAGTGTTTGCATTTTTATAAGCAACCTTAAATTCTTCTTGTAAGAAGACAGGTGATAGGTAAATACGTAAAACAAACATTTGTGGATAGGAAAATCCAGAGACCATGAGTTCTGGCAGGCAAAAGACAGCTACATCGATAGGACCTAGGGCTACTCACAGCACAGGGCAGATGCCCTGAGCACCATGGCAACGCCTAGGCCATGGATAAATGTGGCAATGGATGTGAGAATTGCACCTAAGTCATGAAGCCTAGGAATCACTGAATGAATGGTAAAGCAGGGATCTAGCAAGGTCTTTTTCAACTTAGTCGTTAAAAAAAAGATTAAATTCTCCTACAGGAGAAAAACTCAAGTGACCCAAAGGAAATGATTTGCAGGGGATGAAACTAGAGAGTGGTGAAGAAAAGGCTAAAGATGTTATCCCAGAGGGAAAGTGGGAAGTGCCAGGCAGAAACTACAAAAAAATAAATAAGCGCTGGTTGAAAGGCAAGTATCTAAGCCATCCAAACCAGGGTCACAAGCTCCCAGCAAAGTGGCTAGAATTTCTGCTGTTGAATTGAAGGAAATTTGCAATAAGGAAAAATACACCCATCTGAAAAGAAATCCAGTTCATAAGGTCAGCCTGACCCAAACAACATCAGTGAACAGGAATTTCATCCCCTGAACAATACCAATCTTAGTCCAACCGTGGCCAACTCATTCCTTTCCACAGTGCACATAGTTCACACCTATTTTTGTACTGAAAATTTTACAAAGAACTTTTGAAAAAAAAAGTCCTGGACAGTCAGGAACCCTCAAAAAAAAATGTGATTTTGTTTCCTTGTACAGCTGCATGCTGGCACAGGTCCTTTGACTGCGAGCAATTGCCAACTCCACTAGACTGCACAAATGCGGGTAGTGAAACTGCCAGTCACCTTGCACATAGAAACTCTCCCAGGGAAGGGAGACAATGTCACATTGTAATATTTTACATTTAAATTCCACCAAATAACAAACCACCACAACCTCTCACAAAGGACATATAAATAATATCAATCTCTTACAGATAGATGCCCAGAATAACCAGAATAATCAGCTCATATTTACACGGTGGTAACTCTTTGCTGGACAAGGCACTAAGCTTTTAGCACACATCAACTCGTTTAATTGACACCTCACAACACTTCCCTTGGAGGTAGTCACATAAATCACTTCCCTTTAAGGTAGTCACATGGTACACAGGCTTTGCCATTTCAACGTGTCTCCATTTATACGTGTCATTACCATACACTAGGTCACAATGTCCCCTGAGTCTGAATATTTTTCGGCCCCTTCAAATTTTTAGGGCAAGTGGGTAAGGAGGTACCAGGTTGATTCTTTATTGAGTCCCTGCTCTGGGCCCACCATCTGCCAGGCACACAGATACAACTACCATTTGAGGTACTTTCTACTATTAACCCCATTTTACATTTGCACGAATTAACTTAAAAAGATTAAGTGCATACAGAACCTTGCAAAAGGTTACACAGCCAGCAAGTGGTGAAGTTGGAATTCAAATCCAGATTTGTTGAGCCCTTAGAATTTTTGTTCTTGACCATGATTCTATACTGTCACTCTACTAGGCTCTATTTGAGAGGATGGATGTCCCAATTGCTTTCAGGTTTGAAAGGAAGCAGAGTGAGGAGAGGAGCCTGTGGTTAAGTCATTTGAGGCCCTCCCAATTTTACTGCCTGTCAAGGCAGCCCAGAATATTAACTACTGAAACATGTAATGGATCAAAGCCAGGTTATATAGCCCTCTTAACGATAATATGACTCCCAGAGCTTCAGTCTAAGCTGGTTGAAAGTCTTAAATAGAAATAAAGAATGTGTTAATTAAATACGGATTTGACGAGATAAGGAAATGGAACATTTTCTGCTCACTCGAGCACAAACCGAGGAAGACTCAGCCAATATATTTGTAGGATTTCTGCTCCCTTGTTGTGGAAATGGATATATCTGATTATCAGAGCCTGATGCGATTAAGCTTAAAGTCTTGGTCTCCACAGCAAGCACCTTCCTGTTCATTCTTTCCTGCATTCAACAGATTTAATCAACATGTAATTATTATTTGCTGAGGCCTGCTGGGCTCCGAGTGCTAAGCTCAGGCACTAGGCATGCCCTGGAGAAGAAGCGCTGGCCATTCCTGGACTTCATGGGGCTTCTAGTCCAGTCAGGGGACAGATATAAAGCAATCAAAAGGACACTTAAATAAATGCCATGAAGGAAAAAACCCAGGATGCTTTGAGGAAAGTAACAAGAACTACATGAATTGCCTCCTGTCCACTCCTCCTGCATCATCTCATGCCTTTGTCCCCTTTTCCATAAGTTCCAGTCCCACTGGTCTTGTACTTTTTCTCCTTATGTATACTTGTCACAGTTTATAATTGTTTATTCCTTATGTATACTTGTCACGGTTTATAATTACAGTGAATTTTGTCTTAAAAAAATGTACACTTGTTTTTTAACGATCACCCTCATTAGAATGCGAGCTCTTTGAAGGCAATAATTGTGTCTCTGGATACTGTGTCACCGTCACTAGCATATTCCTGGCTCTTAGGAGACGTTAAAAAAAAATCATTTTTCCAATTAACGAATGTACAAGGTGACCTGGATTGGGTTGGGACAAGTCGGAAGATATCTCAGTCAGTTTTTATCCTTCACTTCTTAACTTCACTTCTCTCTCATTCCAGATTTGTGTAGGACTAACGATTTCACGCAGGTGCAACCTGACAGCACACTGCTCCCAGTCTGTACCTTACATCTCTGGCTTCCTGCTCTGGTGCTGCTCTGTGGTGCTCCCAGGAGGCCTTTTCAGCACCCATGGCCCCACACGCAGAGCCTAGAAATGCAGGGGGAGTTAACCTCCCATGAGGGAACCTTTGAGCATCCGGAGACAGGAGCCGAAGGATATCTCCCTTTTGCTTGCCTGTGAAGGATGGTCCCAAGACACAGTCCATTTGACTTGTGGGAGATGTGGTCTTGCAGATTAGGACATCAGTTGCATTTGGAGATGGCCAGCACATCTGCACATTGGCTCTTCCTCCTCCTCTGTATCTCTCCTTCATATTCCTCCCTCCAGCTCCCTGGATTGTCTTCCTCATTAAAATAATAGCCCAGCAGGCTCTTGCCTTGGGCTTTACTTTCTGGGGAACCCAGGCTAACATGGAAACTTCTTTAAGGTTGTGATACTTGAGCTGAGACCTGTCAGATGAGAGGGGAGAAAAAAGCTGGAGGGAGGTGTGGGAGTTGATTTTTAGACGGGAAAACTCAAGACTTGCATCCTCATGCAGTAGAGAGGCCAGTGCATCGGGAAACAGAAAGCCTGTGTGCCATTGCCTGGGGTGAGGAAGGGGTGAATGGGGCAAAGGAGAGAGGAAGAGACGAAGAGGCAGTGAGAGATCAGTTAACGCAGGGCTCATGGGGTTTGTTCTAGTGCAGTCAGAGTCGTTCACGCAGGGGCATGGCCTAATCACATGATTTATTTTAAAAGACCACTTGGGGTGCTATGTGGAAAATAGGCCATTCTTAGCTTTGGGGAAGGGGCAAGACTTGTGAGGTAGGGACACCAGATAGGAGTTTCTACAGTAGTCTTGATAAGAAATGATAATTGCTTGGACCAGGGTAGCATCAGTGGCAGTGGAGGAAAATGGGTCAACCTGAAACATATTTTTGAAGTACCATCCTCATTACTTACTGTGAGGTTGGATGAGGGAGAGAGAAGGGGAGAGAGAGGAAAGTATGGCTCCCAGGTTTCTGGTTGGGCAAGAATGAAGTACAGAAAGGTAAGTTTGGCTTTGGATATGTTGGTTTGGGGATACCTTTAAATCATCCAACTGGAGATGTGAAGTAGACAGTTATATGACACGAAAGGCTCAAAAGAGAAGTCCAGGGTAAAGTTACACATTTGGGAGCAGGACCGGCTACAGTGCAAAATTTGCAGGACCCAGTGCAAAATAAAAATGCAGGCCCCCTTGTTAACAATTATTAAGAATTTCAGGTTGGTGAGAGCAGAGCATTAAACCAAGCAGTGACCTCTAACATGGGGGCTCTGCACAGGTCACACGCCCATGATGTCTACAGGTGGAATTTAAAGCCAGGGAAATGGATGAGATACTTAGAGAGTTAAAAGGAAGAGGAAGGAAGACCTAGGATTGGACCTTGAAAGTCTGTGTCCCTGCTGAACTCCAGATCCCTGTGTCTAACTGCCTACTCAACGTCTCCACTCGGATATCTAATAGATAACTCAAACAAAATGTTCAAAGCCCAACCTTGATTTTCACCCTTAAACTTGCTCGTCTCAGTCTTCTCCAGCTTTGCAAATGACACTCCATCCTTCTAGGTGTTCACACCCAAAACTTCGAATCATCTGGTCAGTCCTTTTTTTCTTATACCTCATATTCAATCTGTCAGCACATTTTCCCTTCAGGAGATATCCAGAATTTCCCACTTTTTATTCTGTCTACCACTGCCTCTCTGGCCCAGGGCACCTTCTCGCACCTAGATTGTTGCTGTAGTCTCCTGCTGCGACCCTTCCCTTCTACAGACCATCTCGACACAGCACCCAGAATGACCCTGTTAGCACACCAGTCAGATCATGTCACTCTTCTGCTCCAAACACTCTATTTGCTTCCCTTTTTCACTCAGACTAAAACTGTCTCCCAAGCTCTTTATGACCAGCATCCCCTACCCCATTGCCTCTCCCCATAAGGTTCTGTTCCAGTACCCTGGCCTCTTTGCTGTTCTTGAAGGCGTTTAACTCTATTCTGCCTCAAGGCCTTTGCACTTGTGATCTGCTTAGAAAGCTCCTTTATGGAACAGTATTGCTCACTTCCTCATTGCCTTCAGTTCACTGGTCAAATGTAACCTTATCAGACCATCCTGTAAAAATAGCAAACCCATCCCTAGCTCTTACAATCTTCCTTATCCTGCTTTATTTTTTTCTGTAGCTCTTAACACCATCTAACACACTGCATGTTTACTAGTTCATTTGTTTATAGATCATATCCTATCCAGTAAGAACATATGCTCCATTAGGAGAAACTGTGTATCTTTTATTCACTGCTTATTCTCAGAGTACAATAGACACTTAAATATTGGTTGAAGGAAGAAAGGAAGGGCCCCGGCATTTCTCATTCAAGTAGAGAAGGAATTGATTAGGAGACTCAGAAATGGCCAGAGAGGTACGAAACGAAAAACCAGAAGCATGAAGTGTAACAGAAGCTTAGGGAGAAAACCCTTTTTATTGTAGTCAAAATACATCACATAAAATCGGCCATTTTAACCATTTTAAAGTGTACAGTTCAGTGGCTTTAAGTACATTTGTATTGTTCTGAAACCGTCACCACCATCCATCTCCAGAACTTTTTTCATCTCCCCAAACTGAAACGCTATACTCATTAAATGATTAGCTCCCCATTTCCTCTTCACCCCGGCCCCAGGCAACTCCCATTCTACTTTCTGTCTCCATGATTTTGACTATAGGTACTTCATGTAAATGAAATCAAACAGTATTTGTCCTTCTGTGATTGGTTTAATGTCTTAGCATAATGTCTTCACAGTTCATCCATGTCGTAGCATGTCAGAATTTCTTTCATTTTTAAAGCTGAATAATATTCCATTGTATGTATATACCACATTTGTTTCTCCATTCATCTATTCATGGACAGTTTGGGTCATTTCCACCTTTTGGTTATAGTGAATAATGCTGCTATAAATATGGGTGTACAAATCTCTTTGAGACCTTGCTTTGAGTTTTTTGGGGGAGTATGTACCCAGAAGTGGAATTGCTGGATCATATGATAATTCTATGATGATTAATTTCTTGAGGGACCACCATACTGTTTTCCATGGCCGCTGCACCAATGTATTAGAGTTTCAGTTCCTACACATCCTTGCCAATGCTTATTATTTTCTAAGAATTTTTTTAAAAATTGCCATTCTAATGAGTGTGAAGTGGTATGTATCTCACTGTGATTACAGGAAAGCATTTTTAAACCCAAGGGAGTGGTTAACTGTGTCAAGAGCTGCTCTAAGATCTAGTGACTCACGACGGAGAGTGTCCTTTGGGTTTGGCAATGGGGAGGTGGTGGTGACTCCAACAGAATGATGGAGGGTCACCAGATCAGAAGAGGCGGCTGAGTGAATGGGTGGTGAAGAAGAAAGATAACTTGAAAAGCTGGTCTGTGCTCAGGAGAAGAGAACAACTATTTATTGACTGTTTGCCGTGCTTGGACATGTGTGAGATGCCAAGGTTGGCAGAAGAGCCAACAGATGTAGCTCCTGTCCTCGTGGGGATGACAGTCCGGCAGAAGAGAGAGACGGTCAACAAATTTATTTAACTCTAATTTGATAAGTGCTAAAAGAGAGAAGCGGAAGGTGCTGTGTATATATTATAGCAGGATGGCTCTGAAGAAGGGAAGGGAGGAGAGGATCAGAGGAGGCGTTTTGAAGAAGTGACACTCAAATGGATTATGAGCTCCCCTGTGGGTCCACCTTCATGGAGAGAATGCCTTGGTCCTGCTGACATGGGTATTTGGATCCCCAAAGCAATTCCTCTCATCCAGTATCACTTCCATTAGAACCAGAACGTGTAAATGGCAGTTGGTTACGTATGCCGAAATTACACTGGCCACGTGCTCAAGTAGGAACTTAGTCCCGACTGCTAAAGTGTTCCCAGATAACGTCTGTGAGCCCTCAGAGAAGTACGTCTCATACACTCTCAAACCAGCCTGTTTGTCATCTTTCTCTTCAACTCTGGATTTCATTTGTCCAGATCCCCTGCCCACAAGGCTAGTTTATGGAGCTTCATGGTGGCCAAAATTGAAGGGTCACAATGTGAAGATGCCCAAGTATGTGCCAATACCTCTTCCCCAGGCTTCCAAAACCACCTGTCTTCCAGGTGAGGATCAGGGCTGGGTCTGTGTGGAGGTGTGGAGGTGTAATGTACTCTACCTATTCCCCAAAGCAATAATACTTGTGCTCACTAAGTCTCTCATTCAAGTTTCCTGTCAACTTTCTGTCCTGTTAAATTTCAGTTCAAGAGCCAAGTGAAGAGTAGACATACGACCTTGGGCAAATTACATTTTCTCATCTGTAATATAAGTACAGTAAAGTATCTATTTCAGATTAAGTGAAAAAAAGTCATATAAAGCAGTAGCACAGTGACTAGCACATAAAAGGTGCTCAGTCAATGTTAACTTCTGTTATTCCTTTTACTATTTTGATTATGCATTGGAGAGTTTGGCTACATTAAGCATCTGAGCCCCAGCTCAGCTAGCCAAAGTCTACTGTTCAAAGTCTACAGTTTAAGAAATTGGCATCTAGTTTCATCCATCAGCCTTACAAACTTAGCTAGTGTATATCTGCTCTAAGAGCTAAAGCCACCCCCCGCCCCTGGGGCACTGACAAGATCTGGATTCTGAATGGCAAGGCTGAGGACAGAGGGGGCATATTTATCAGAGTAGTGGGGTTTCTCAGGAACCAGCTCACTACCCTCTCTGATCTGCCCACCTCCCATTATCTTTCCATTTGAAACTCCTGTGCACTAATGCCAACCCTGCTTTTAACATTCCCACAGGAAAAGAATGCGTTTTTAAGCACAGTGGTACCCACATGGCAAAGACTTGTAAATGTCTCAAGAGTTCAGGGAGATTTTTTTTTTTTTGCACCACTGCTTCGCTTGATTCAGTGGGCCTCCCGTTCTCTTCCTGAGCCGGGCAATGTGGTACTGAGCCCCAGAAAACTCTCAAGGAAAACCCTCTGCCAAAATGCAAACTGAGGGAAAAAAATTAAAGCAACCATTTTGGACCAGGCTGGCATAAACCCTGAGCCCAGTCTGCCATATTTACTTTTTCTTAATCTAAAATAACAGAGATAACATACACAATAGACTTTCTAACTTGCCACTTTCCCCTTATCTTTTTTCCCTTTGTGAACCTAAGACATCATGTTCTTTCATACAATCCTTCAAAAAAAAAAAAAAAAAAACCCACCCTTTGGCCATTCCATTCCCTGCTGCCCATGGAGAAGAACAGGCTCTATCTGATATTTCAGCTGGAAGGCAGGGTGGCAGATTCTTTCCAATGGGGTGGTGACTTCCTCCCAACGTTCAGAACACACCCCTTCCCAAAAATCCGCCCTCTCAGGCAAGCAGCACAAAGGGAGCAGACCCAGTTCTGGGCGTCAGCGAATGCCCACATCCCTTCCTTTTCCTTTTACACCCAGTGGCCTGGGAATGGCACCAGAGCTTAGGGAATGTGCACCACCAATCTGAATGTAGCCCCGTCAAGCCTGGACTTGGCCTTGCTCTCATCTCTCACCTTTCCGGGCTGGCTTCCAAACCAACTGCCATAGTGATAATCCTTCATCCCATATCCGATCATTATTTTATTCCATCTACTTAAGAGCTTGTCATAGGTGAAATGTTCTAGAGCTGGATAGTGGTGATGGTTGCACAGCATTGTGAATGCACTAAATGCCATTGAATTGCACACTTTCAAATAGCTAAAAAAGTGAATTTTATGTTATGTGATTTTTACCACAGTATTTAAAACACGATGTCCATTTGTCGCTCTTTTAACAGCCATTAATGATCATTGCCTAGATCTATTATTTCATCAGGAGTTAGGGGTTATAGAACGGTGGGATGCTAGATCTATAATTCCTTCTTCATTTATTAGCTGGAATACTTCTATCCAAAGAAAATTTCCTGTATCAACCACTTTCGTTTTCTTGAGGTACAATTTGTACCCCCTCATCCCCAATGTCTGTATGTGCCAGTCTATCAGCCCAGAATACTTTACTTTCTCCTCTTTGCCTGAGTGATTCTTAATTCAGACAGATCCTTCATGATCTAGCTGCAGGGTTACCACTATCTCGATCATAGCACTTATTGTCCTTTATTGTAGTTTTTTGTTTTCCTCTGTCTCTTTTCCTGACTTTTAGCTCATTAAGGGCAAGTTCTGTCTCCTGTTCTTCGATTCTGCCCCAATAGAAGAGTGGGTGTTCAATCAGCATTGGTGAAATGAAAGTGAGCTGCTTTATTGCAAGCAATGGCCAAAAGTTAAGAACTAGTTATCTACTTTATATTAGTGTGTTGTCTTTATATTGCTGTGTAACTAATTACCACAGATCTAGAAGCTTAAAACAACACATTTATTACCCCCATAGTCCTATGTATCAGGATTCTGGCATAGTTTAGCTGGGTCCTCTGCTCGGGATCTCATCAGGCTGTCATCAAGGTGGCAGCTGGGCTGCATCCTAATCTGCGGGCTCCACTAGGGAAGAATTAATTTCCAAACTCACTCAGGTTGTTGGCAGAATTCATTTTCTTATGTTGGTATGACTGAGGTCTCTGTTTTCTCGCTGTAGCTAATAGAGGCCACTCGCAAGTCCTTGCCACGTGGCCCTATGACAACATGGCAGCTTACTTCTTCCAAGCCAGCAATGGAGAATGGCTCTGTAACATGCTAGTAGGATGGAACCTTATGCATATTTTTGTAACTCCTACCATGCTAGCCACATTCTACTGGTTGCGAGCAAGTTGAAGGTCCCATCCGCACCCACACAGGGAATGAACCCAGGGTCCGCCCTAAGGCCTGTCTTCCATAATTAGTTATGGCTTACTGAGAATCTACTATGTGCCAGAAACTATGTGAGGCACTTTTCATTATTTCATTAAATCCTCAAACTACCCTGAGATACATACTGTTTTTACAGTCTTTAAGTATAAAATTTATACTGTTTTTATGATATTTATTTTATAGTATAAAGAGTCATTTTACAGATTTGGAAATTAAAGCTCAGAGAAATTACTGTTTAACTTGTTCAAAGTCCCACAACCAGTAAATGACAAATCTGGGATTCAAACCCAAGTTTGACCTTACAATCAATCACATTCTGCCCTTTGAACCTCACTTTTTAAATAGTTCGTCTCAGAAAACTCTTTAAAAATTGTCCCCTTCTTCCTCTTCCTCCAAGATAACAACAGAAATAGGAAATACACGTCCTTTGCTTCTTGGATTCATATTTTCGAGCATAGTCAGAATGAATGCTTCCTGCTAAGAGGGAATGTTCACATCAGAGCTGGCCCTTCTAGGAAATGCTATGTTGCAGAATTAGGGCGGGCTGCCAAAGCAGGGAGTGAGACCTGGCCTGGATTTTCTCCATGCCATTAGAAAATAACCATAATCATACCTCATAGCTCTATAGTGAGTTATCACGTCCTCTCTCATCCATTCTCAGTATCCTTGAGAGTCAACCAGAGTAGGGGTTTTACATATACAGTGTATAGATCATTCTGGATATATAATTTTGTATTTTGGTTTTAAAACTTCGCATGAACATTTTCCCATATTCTTATGTCTTCTCCCCAGACATAATTTTAAGTGACTGCTTAATATTCAACTGAATGGATATATCCAAGATTACCGAAGCTTTGTTTTTCCCTAATTTGGGCCATTTAGGTTTCTTCTTATTTTTCACGATTACGAAAAGTATTGTGATGAACATTTTTGATGGTCAGAATTTTTCCCACACTTGTATATGCACATATACTAAGGACAGAGTCCCAGAAAACAGCTGGCAGATGAAAATCTCATTATAATCCCCATTTTTCAGATGAAGAAACACATTTAAAGTGAAACTGACTCAAGTTCACATGGCTCATGAATGCATAACTGAGACTTGGATCTAAGTCTTCTGTTTCCTCGTTGACGTTCTTCCTTTAGTTACTCAGAGTGTGCTCCCTGGACCAGCAGCCTTGGTAAACCCTGAAAGAGTATTAGAAATGCATAATCTCAGGCCCCACGTAAAACCTTGTAAATCACAATCTGCTTTCATCGTGATTCTAAGATGACTTTATGCACATTCATTTTTATTTTCATTTTTTTTAGACAATGCACATTTGCTTCTGAGAAGCGCTGCTTTGAAATGAGGCAAAACACCGCTCGCTGACTTTGGTGTTACCATTTCTCTCCAGCTTTGAGATGCCTTCCTTTCTTTCTTTCTCTTTCTTTCTCTCTCTTTCTTTTCTTCCTTCCTTCCTTCCTTCCTTTTTTTTTTTTTTGGCAAAGCAACCCTTCATTGACCTCACAGATTGCAAGGACCTTGTCAGCTTACAATCCCTTATTTTTTATTTTTTAAGCCTACAGCACCTGGTCTTCCTAGGTGGTCTCCCATCCAAGTACTAACCAGGTCCAACCCTGCTTAGCTTCCGAGATCAGACGGGATTGGGCTTGTTCAGGGTGGCATGGCCGTAGACTGAGATGCCTCTTTTACATTTCCTTGTTTAAGGGCTGCCTGCAGTGTGTCTACCTCATGAAGGGATTTGTTAATTTCATTGTAAAACATCAGAATCTTTAACTTGCCTCCATATTATTCCTGCATATGGCCAAATCCTCTTGCTCAGAATTGTATAAATAGCATTTAAAAATAATTTTCAGTAAGAAATTGTTATGGCGAGGAGGAAAGAGCATCACACCGGGAGTTCTGGTCCAGGTTCCACCATTAACAAGCTGGGTGACCTTGGAGAGCTGTTGAATCATTCTTCATTGAATTAGAGACAGTGATGAGAGCACGCTTTGTACATCATAAAGCACTGGACGCATCCGTGGGAGGGCTATATTTAGAGATCATCTTCCTTGTGAGAGAAAAGAAGGCATTTAGACCAGCTGATCCTCGGGGCAAACATTCAGAAGACTGAATCCTTCTGAGGAAGCCTCTTTTGGGTTGGATTCCACCTGTGCTCTCCAGGAATATAATGACAGAGTGATATGAGTCAAAGCAGGAAGGGTAAGAGTGAGAGCTTGGAGTTACTGATCTTCAAAGTCCCTTTTAGATCTAAAAATTTATGATTGTCTACCATTCCAACATGAAAAAAGAATCATAGAATTCTAGCCTCAGCTGGTCATTTGGTGGATCTAGAAGCTTAAAACAACACATTTATTACCCCCATAGTCCTATGTATCAGGATTCTGGCATAGTTTAGCTGGGTCCTCTGCTCGGGATCTCA
>NW_011888812.1:10909077-10957256 GCF_000151845.1 Pteropus vampyrus
TGGTGCAGCTACTGTTTCCTGGAAAGAAAGCAGCCATTCTATTCTTTAAGAATTTGGATTTATTTCAAATCCCATTTCTGATATTAAAGTAGTATTTCTTTTTGCATGTGACTTGATTAATTTTCCTCGAGCACATTAAGCAAGCAGAGAAGGAGCTCAGGTCTTCTCAGTCAGATGTAATGACTAAAGACACTGACCTCTGGTCTGTTTTCTTTTTTCTATCCACACATTACTTTTTCTAGAGGAAGAATATTAAAAGCTTTATGTAGACTCTCTGTTTTGTAACCACATTTCTCAGACTTGGAGTTGAACATTACTATAATAAAATAAGTAGCCCTGATTCAGCCTCCTGGAAAACTAGATAGTTAAAGCAATGTATATATCACATGCAGCAGATTTCAAAGAAAGGTCAACGATGGCCATTTCTGAGGACACCACAATAATAGCCTCAGAAAAAGGAAACGGATTTTTGAGGTTTCCTTTTGTTTTTAATGTATTACATAATCTGTTTTCTTATAATAAATCAGATTATTTATCTTTTCTTAAAGCCCCTTTGATATGGACAGGGGTGTTAAATTGAGCTTTTTGATATTGAGAGGTCAGTAATTCTAAAATACCCAGGTTCCAAGAAGAAGAAAAAAAAAGGAAGAGAGATTATTTCTATTACTTTCAACAGCAGAATAGTTGCACAAGAGTCTATTACTTAATGCTCCTTATCTAAGTACTGGGAAAATAACCACTCGTTCATTTTACACATATTCAGTAAAAGCCTATTAGGTGTCAGGTACATTTAGAGATCCCCGGTGAAAGACATGGATCCTGCCCTCGAGGAGCTGAGAGTGGAAGGATGTACTGGCTATTAGGATAAGGGTAGGCACAGTATAGTATAGCATCGAGACGTCAAGGACAGACAATTCTTCCTAAGGAGTTGAAGGATGCTCCTTAGAAGAGATGTCTATTGGGCTGAGGAGGAGATAGCCAGGAAAACAAAGGAGTGAACGGTGTTTTAAGCAGAGGGAAAAGCAAACACAGAAGGAAAAGCACATGCAAAAGTGTAGAGGCAACAGAGCATGGCGAAGAATTAAGCACGACGGGATCACAACAGGCATGGGGAAGACTGGGAAAGACGCAGGAGTGGACGCTAAGATACAAAGCAGCGTGTGCAGAAATAAATCAGACACATTGATCCGAAGCCTTCATCGTATAAAGATTTCGGAGAGTAAAGTTACTTTTAGGCACTTTACCAATAATACCTGCGAGGAGTGAGCTTTAGTTTGGAGAAGGTGCCATGATGAAAAATCCATCGACATTACTCTAAAGTAGAGATTATAATTCTTATTTTGCCTATAATTCTTATTTTACTCTCCCCCCCGCCCCGCCCCTCTGAGCGTAACTGCTTCGTCTTTCTCTGGAAGAGAATAGTTTCAGCACAGGCAGCATTTGATGCAGTGCTCATTTGATCTGGTTGATTCAGGAAACAGATGCATCCTCTTGGTCTCAGCACAAATCGTTGAGGTTTTTTTTTTTTTTGATTTCACCAAAGCCAGATCTATGTCTCGATCAGCACAGAGGAAAAAAGTAATTACCGAAGTATTAGTGTGATTATTATTTCCTGATATGAACTGCTGCATTTCTTCTTTGTATCTGGTTCTCTCCCTGGTCCAGGGGTAGAAAATTTAAAACATATTCTTTTGGGATAAAGTCTATATTAATTATCTTTTAACCTTGTTTGCATTGGAGAACTTTTTGAGAATTTAATGAAAAATATAAACCCTTTCCTTAGAAAAATTCATATTTTTCTCACAGCTACAAAATGAAACATGGTTGCAATAGATTCACAAGCCTCTTGAAGCCCCAGAGGATCCTTGAGGAATTCGTAGACCTTGGTCAAGATCCATAGACATCTGATCTAGACATAAAATGGAAGAACTGCTTTTGAAATTGGACTGTGATAGTTGTCTGCTAATTCTGGCAGTACATTTTGGGAGGTCAGAATAAACATGAACCGCACTGGCCATATGGATGCTCAAACCTCTGCTACAGCATTGATTCAGAGGGTGGGCCTCAGCTTCCCAAATGTCCTCACCTTCATGCCAACTCAAACATGAGTGAAGGTCCTTGAGAGGAGGAGGTGGAGTAGCAAATCACTGGAGACTTTTCATTTTCTAAAGTTAAGTCTCCTTAGCCTTGGAGTTAGAAGACCAGGTTTTAATCTTAGTTTTACTACTTTCTACTTGAGTAATCTCGTCGAGTCATTTACATTTTTTTGAGTATCAGCTTCTTCATCTATAAAATTGGGGATAATTGTAATACCCACTTCAGGGCTGTTGTGAGCGCTTAAGGAAATAATGAGTGTGAAAATGTTGTTGACCTTATAAAAATATAGTCAGATATTTCTCCAGCAAAATGGGTATATTTGGGAACAACAAAGAATTGCAATTCAGAACATGCAGTCTCATGGCGTACCACATACAAGTCCGGAGAAACAAAGGAGAGAAATCTCTTTTATGAACTTGGGAGGTGCTGTTGTAAGCCAAGAGTCCATTGAAGGACCTGAAAATTCGAAGTATAGTGACCTTTCATTGGCCGAATTGTGGCAGTCTCCCATTGGTTGAGCTGTTACTGGGCGAGGAGGAATCTTCTCTTCTTGCTGAGGTCTTATAGCAGTATCACTTCCTGTCGGAGATGCAAGGTACAATTTCTTCCTGTTGGGGTCAGTGGTGTGCATTGAGAGATTAGTGCATGAAAGTTCTCTCTTCTTCTAGGCTCTGAACTCCATTTTAAATGAGATTTTTATTTATTCATTTTCACAGGACTTAACAGACATCTGGCTCATAGACAGTGCTGGATAAGTATTAATTGAAATTCAGTTCTCCCAGGGCAGTGCAAGACCTTTGAGAGACCCTAAGCACTGAAAAAATTATGACGAGGCACCTCCAGTTTCCTATCCGGCGTGTAAGGAGCTTAGAAATTGCTGCTCTGTCTTAACAACAAATAAAAAGCTGAATGAAATAAAAAGTTGAAATTTTTCTTAGATCCATCGGAAAAGCGAGGTAACAGGGCAAACTGCTGCCCCCCAAATTGTAAAGACAGATGTATGCAGGCGGATACAGAGAATCACGATCTTCAGGTATAGAAACCTCCATGGGACTCAATGGTAGAGTAGGAAAACCTGAACTGCAATTGACAAATTGCTGGAGGCTCAGTGTGGGCGACTCTGAGAGGTAAGAACTCGGGGGGAATCCAGTCATTGGGGGGCTCCCATACTTTTATGAGTTCTACCTGCAGGACTTCTACCAGGTCCTCCCAGTGAACACAGGAGAAAAATACTCATACTTCCAGCAGGTGGAGGTGAAAAAAAACAATTTTGAAATATGCCAGAGCATTCTGATTTTTTGTTTGTTTGTTTGTTTGTTTTTTAACAAGGCCTGCCCTCAGGAGAAACCACCAGAACTTAACCTACTAGGGTTTAATCAGAGCCTAACCTAACTGAGGAAAGGGGAAGTACCCAATTCCAGCCCCATCTGGACTTCCATGTGGGGAAAGGGAAATACATAACTCCAGACCATCTAAGCATCTGGTGCCACCTAAGGTGGAGGAAAAACAGATGCATTGGTGAAGTTGCTGGTCCAGGGGCAGAGGCTCACCAGAAGGACTGAGATCTAATCATAGAACCATGAAAATGATATGGGTGAGAATCTTGGATCCATACAAAGAAAGGAAAAATTTTGGAGAATGAATAAGTGAAGGTAGAATGAAAACAGTTATTTTTTAAATTCTTAAGTGATCTAACAGATAATATTTTGTTTAAAAATAATAATAGCAATACTGTATTTGATTATGCTTATGTATCTACATATGCTTATGTATGCTTACGTATGAGTGAAGTGAATGACAGCAATGATACAAGAGGTAGGAGGAAGGAATTAGAAATATTTTATTTTTATAAGGGATTTGCATTACCTCTGAAGTGACATAGTCTTATTTGAAGGTGGACTTGGATTAGTTATAAATGTGTATTGCAAACTCTAGGGAAACCACTAAAAAAAGTTTAAAAGTATAACCGATATGCTAAAAAGGGAGAGAAAAGGGAAATATAAAATGCGTAGTAAAAACCATAGAAGGCAGAAAAAGTGTGGAAGAAAAAAAAACAGGAATAAAGAACAAAAGCAACAAACAGACAACAGTAACAAATATGGTACCTAATAATCCAACTATATCACTGGTCACCTTAAACATCAATCGTCTAAATACACCAATCAAAACACAGAGATTGTCAGAATGAATGAAAAGCAAGACTTAAGTATCTGTTATCAATAAGAAACCCATTTTATTTTATTTTTTTAACGCCTACAGCACCTGGTCTTCCTAGGTGGTCTCCCATAAGTACTAACTAGGCCCCACCCTGCTTAGCTTCCGAGATCAGACGAGATCGGGCACGTTCAGGGGGGCATGGCTGTAGACAAGAAACCCATTTTAAATGTAAAGAAACATATAGATTAAAAGTAAAGGGATGGAGAAAGACATATTATGCTAACACTAGTCAAAAGAAAGTGAGAGCAGCTCTCTTAGTTTCAGACAGAGCAGACTTCAGTGCAAGGAAAGTGAATAGGAAGAAGGGCATTATGTAATGATAAAGGGGTCAATGCTGAAGGAAGACAAGCAATCCTTAATGTGTATGCACTTAAGAAAAGAGTACCAAAATATACCAGGCAAAAACTGATAGAACTTCAAGGAGAAACAGATGGATCCACTATTATAGTTCGAGAGTTTAACATCCCTCTATCAGAAATGTATAGATCCGGCAGGCAGAAATTCAGTAAGGACATAGTTGAACTCAACAGCACCACCAGTCAACCAGATGTAATTGACATTTATAGACTACTTCAACAATAGGAGAGCACACATTCTTCTTAAGTTCACATGGAACATTCACCCAAAGAGACCACATTCTGGGCCATAAAACACATCTTAACAAATTCAAGAAATATAAATCATATATGATCTACTTTCAGACTATAACATACATCTAAATAAATAACACATGGTCAAAGAAGAAATCTCAAGAGAAATTAACAAATATTTTGAACTAAATGAAAATGAAAACACAACTTATCAGAATTTGTGGTATGCAATGAAAGCAGTGTTTAGAGGGAAATTTATAGCATTGTATGCATAGATTAGAAAAGGTCTAAAAATCAATAAAGTGGAACTTCATCAAAGAAGATATATAGATGGCAAGTAAGCATATGAAATGATGTTCAGTAACATATGTCATTAGGAAATTGCAAAGTAAAACATCAAAGAGATATCACTAGCCCAAATCCAAAACACTGACAACACCAAACGCTGGGAAGCATGTGGAGCAAAAGGAATTCTCATCCTTTGCTAGTGAGAATGTGAACTGGTACAGCCACATTGAAAGACAGTTTGGCATTTTCCTACAAAACTAAACATATTCTTACTATGCAATCCCACAGGCATACTTCATAGTATTTACCCAAATGAATTGAAAACTTATGTCCACACAAAAATCTGCACACAGATGTTTATAACAGTTTTGTTCATAACTGTCAGAACTTAGAGGCAACTAAGATATCCTTCAATAGGTGAATGGATAAACAAACTGTGGTCCATCGAGACAATGGAATATTGTTCAGCTCTGAAAGAAACGAGCTAGCAAACCATGAAAAGACATAGAGGAAACTTAAATATATATTACTAAGTGAAAGAAGCCAACCTGAAAAGCCTACGTACTGTATGATTCTAACTATGCAACATTCTGGAAAAGACAAAACTATAAAGACCGCAAAAAGATTAATGGTTGCCAGGGGTTGGTTGCGGGGATAGGGGAGTAAATAGGCAGAGCACCGAGGACTTTTAAGGTAGTGAAACTAAACTGTGCACTGGTGGATACATGTCATCTTACATCTCTCCAAACTCACAGAATGTACAACACCAAGAGTGAGCCCTAAAGTATAGCGATGAAGATTCATCGATTGTAACAAATGATTCAGAGATGTTGATAGTGGGAGAGGTTATGATTGTGTGAGGACCAGGGTATATGGGAACTCTCTGTACCTCTGCTCCATTGTGCCGTGAACCTAAAAGCGCCCTAAAAAGTAAAGTTTATTAATTACAAAAAAAAAAAGGCAAAAAAAAAAAAATTGTGTTCACTTCCACTCCCACAAGTAATTCTATCTAAGAACAATATATAATAAATAAACCAAAGGTAAAATATTTTTTCCATGGAAAAAATCAGAGCTTTTAAAAAAATATATCAAGCTCTTTTCTTTTCATTCTTGTGTGTGCATGTTCGTGTGTGCGCCTGCCTTGCTGGTGTCCTAGGAACATACTTCATCTTCCAGTTCAGTACCCAGCACCAAATTCCCCAAATCCATAGGTCATAACCAAGGAGGTTACGAAGGAGGAGTCCTTCGGTGGGTGTGGGCACAGGTGCAAGAAGGATTTGTCATTAGGACTCCTGTTCATGGGCCACTCTCTTGGCCAGGCTGCCCCCTTCCCTCTGCCTACACCTTTGCAGTGGCCATCTTAGTGGATGGATGGTGCTCACACAGCCCCATGTAGCCACCCGTTGGATGAGTCGGCTACCTTGGGTCTCAGAGGCCTTTTCTCTTTCTAAAGCAGAATTGAAATCTCACGTGGGCAGTCAGCTCTAGCGACCACAGAACTTTCATTTCCTTTTTATTGTAGGGAGAAAGTTCTGAGCACTATTATTTCACCAAGAGAAACTGGGTACTAGGTGGTGAGTAGAGGCTGGGTGGGGGCTTGGTTCACACCTGTGGTTCCTAACCAGCAAATCACCGGAATTATGTGGGGGAACTCTTTATGATGCAGATTCTTAGGCTCCACACCACTAGCGGGGGTGTCGCAGACAGGAATCTGTAATTTCTTTATTCTGTTTTTTGTTTGTTTGTTTAGTTTTAAATTATTACTTGTTTTCTCCCGGTTTTATTGAAATATAACTGACAAACAGCACAATGTAAGTTTAGTGTACAGAATAATGATTTGACTTACTTATATTGTGAACTAATTACCACAATATAGTTAACATCCATTATCTCATATAGATACATGTTATATATATGTATTTTCTCTGTGATGAGAACTCTTAGGATTTGCTCTTAACAACTTTCCTATAAATCATACAAGAGTGTTAATAATAGTCATCGTGAGCTACATTACATTCCTAGTATTTAAATAAATTTTTGTAACTGGAAGTTCGTGTAACTGGCCCCTGCCCCTCTGGTATCCACAAATCTGATCTCTCTCTCTCACTCTCTTTTTAAAAAAAGATTCCACATATAAGTGAGATCATACAGTATTTGTCTGATTTATTTCACTTAGTGTAATGCCCTCAAGGTCCATACATGTTGCTGCAAGTGGCAGAATTTCCTCATTTTCTAAGGGCTCCTCAAGTGATTCTGATGACTTTCCAGGCGTGGGAACCACTGGTGTAGAAAAATAAAGCTATTATTCCATTCTGCCCAAGCACATTCAGTCTTCCCTAAACTGGCCACATGTTTTCATGCCTCATTATCTCTGATCACATCTCCCTCTCGCTGCTCTCTCTCATAATATTTAAACATAACTTTATTATGTTGCTTATAGGAAATTGTATGTGTTTCCTTCTTTCTTTCCTTGACCAAATGAGCTCTTCAAGGGCAGAGATCATGTCTCGTTCATCTCCAAGTTTCCTGCGCCCAGAGTTGGCACATATAGTGAGCAGGTTGTTCACTGTACGAAGGAGCTCAGCGTGAGGGGTAAGTGGGGCTAAAAGCTTGCCTGACTCACCAAATTGTGAGCCCTGATATTGACCTCTGACAGTCTAGAGGACAGATGCCTTTTCCAACAGTACAACAGTGCTATTTGGGCTAGTGCTGGCCCTGTCTGCACCAGCATTGTAATAATAGTGCATCAGCAGAAAGAAGCTCTCCTTAGGGCTAAACTGGAATTGCAGAAACGCCTTCTGAGTTAACGACTAAAGCTCCTTAATGGAAGAGATGGTGCTTATTCACCACTGGATCTGTAGCACCTGCCACATATGGGCACTCAGAATAAGTGTATTGACTTTGCAAATGAAATAGATAAAATATTCAAATCGAGGTGGTATTATCTGGATAGACTGAAGCAATAGAAGCCCCTGGTGAATGATTTGAAACTAGGATGTGGATCACTTAATTTTTAGCTACATTTAGGGAGTGTTTTTGGACCAACCTGCCTACACAACTTCGGATCTGCGGAGAAGAGCTCCCATCAGGATCTTACATATACGTTTTCAACTCCACTCAAATATGTTGGAAGTGTTCCATTTTTGCGGAAAGGTTTTGGCTCAGGGCTTTATAAATTTCTCATCAGTAATATCCTCATCACAAGAGAACCCCAAGCCGTCTGACTGAGTACCCCGGGATAGCCGCTTGTTTCAACACTGTATCCCATGGTTAGTTGGACCTGGCCATGTGCATGAACTCCTCAGACTCATGATACTGGCTTGTTAAGCAAGTCGAGGGTTTATTTGGTGTTTTACAGATGTGTCATGGCCAAAAGAAAGGCTAAAGATAATAATCTGTTATGAATACCGTTATGAATGCCGATAAAAAGAAAATGAAGCAAAAACCTTAGAATGCTTGTGTCCTAAGGCAAATAGAATAACTCCATTTGTCTTTCCGTTTTGGAGGCAGCAGTGAACAATGGAAAGAGCTTTGAAGTCAGTCAGTCGTGACTGTACATGTTAGAGAACCACGGCCTTGCATGGTTGACTTAATCTTAGTTTCATATCTCAAGGTTGTTGACAGAATAAAATGAATCCACGTAAAAGAAAGTATCTAGCACAGTGCTACTGGGACCTATGGGTGGGTGGGTGTGGGGGACGTCTTAAGAAGGGAGAAATTATTGTGGGATGGGTAGCCTCCCCCACAGGGCTCTCTGCAATGGCTTTCTTCCAGGGCTTTGCCTTCTCATCGTGGCTGAGAGTAGATGAAAACTATCTGATCAAGGTATGAAGTGGGGAAAGGTTCCTGGACGGTCTTGGAAGGAGTGACCAAAAGACCAATGGACAGGGAGAGAAGTCCTGAGTGCCCATCCCAGGGAAAGGAGCCACCAACAATGTCCTTTTTGTTCATTCCCTATTCACATTTCCCTCTGTTAGCTTGTATAATAAGAATTTGTCTGTATCGAATGTAAAACAGTTGCTTTAGAAACAATTTGAGAATATGGAGTGCTGGTTGGGGGAGTCAGCTTTACACTTAGAGTACCTGTTGGCAAGTTAGCTGTTTCTCTGAGTCTCTACTTCCTTATTCTTGAGGATAATAGTGTTCCTTCTCTACCCTCTGTGTCTTTTCCTTGTGTTGTGGCTTCTGCCTCCCCGTTGCAGCTCGCTCAGAGCCTTCAAGGCCGATCACTGAGGTCTCTGGGTAGAAATGATCATTTTGGACTACTCGGAAGCTGCTGGCCAGCCTATGGTTGCCTGTCTTTGGGTCAAGTGCTCAGCCCAGACGTAATCAGCACGACCAGCAGGGAAACAGGGTGGATATGGTCATACGAAGTAACCCAGAGCTGGCTGCTTAGCCAGGGGCTGTGGACAGGGCCATTTCTGAGAGGAGACTGTAGATGTGGTATGCACCATGATTGATGTCCAGGACACAGAGGTAAGATGGAGAGCTTTAATACAGAGTAGACAGCAGTCACTTCATTAGAAGAAATGCTGATAAAGAGCTTCACATGTTCAGATGAGAAAGAATTTCCTTCCTAGCTAGGGTAGTAAGAGAAAAGCTTCATGGAAGAAAGAGTCTCCAGAGCATCTACTATCCTCAGTCAGTTAGGGTCTATCCCTGAACTTGAAGGTGGGGGTCAGTTTTTCCCAAACCTCATGACTGGGTAATTCAGAGAGTTTCTAAAGCAGCCAATCTCATCCCATGGCTACAAGCAATAATTCAAGGATGGGTGTATGAGCAAAGTCGGGCCAGTCAGGGACAATGAGATCTACCAGGAAACAGACATTTTTCTTTTCTGCTGACTGTGATCCTGAAAGCATGTGGCCTTAGAAACCACTGGCAATTATCTTACAGGCGCAAGGGGAGAGACTTCTGCAAAGAGAACCCTCACTGAGGAAGTAGAACTAGGAGGGAGGAAGAGGGGGAGGGGGAAAATTGAAAGAGAGAGAGAGAGAGAGAAAGAGAGAGAGAGAGAGAGAGAGAGAGAGACGCTGGGCTGTGGACATACCGTTTTGAGAAAATATGGGAGAGTAGAGAACAATAGTGAAAAATACAACTTACTGGGAGCACTGGAGCAGGGATGTCAAAATTGGAAAGGCAAATTAGAAAGAGATCGTTGAGGGTCCTGAATGGGGCCTAAGAGGCTCTTTTCTATAGGCAATGGGAAATATTGGAAGTATTTAAGTGCTGTGGTATGAGTAGCGTTGGGGATATATTAATCAGCAGTGTGTACAAAATAGATTGGAATGGAGAGAGGATGCAGGTAGGGAGCCATTGGAGTTTATTGCAATAATCTAAAGATCTGAACTACAGCAATGTCAGCTGGGCTGGAAAGAGGAGAAGGATGTGGAAAAATAAGACCACAGAGGCAAGATTTTAGAGTAAGATTTTGTCATTTGTTAAAGACTGCATGAATGAAGGAGAGAGGGAGAGTACCCACACACAAGCCGAAGCTGGAAGAGCACCATGCCTCCAGTTTTTGGATGGTTCCTTTAGGCCAGCAGCTTATGACCTTAAAAGATGCATGTTAAAGATTAGATGACAGAGAAGATAAAATATTTTCTTTAGGTACATTGCCACAATGCAAATGGATGATGATGAAATTTACCACTTTACAAAATAGCCTGTGGTGTTGACTCATGAGCCTTACATTCAGCAAACTTCAGGAGCTATTTATAGAGATTGCTAGCAACATACTTTTGAAAGAGATGGCACAAAACACACGTATCTGTTGAAATTTGAACTTTTCTCTAACGAGCTGTGTGACTCTGGGTAAATCACTTACCCTCTCAGAGCTGTAGTTTCCTCAACTGTAAAAAAGGGAAAGATAAAACTTCTTCCCAGGCTTATGGTCCTCACCTCATGATCTCATAGACAATGCCCCTGTCAGTTTCTAATAAATAAAAGATAAAACAAATAAAAATATTAAAAATAATAAGTAAAAGGTAAATGTTTTCAAACCTCCCTCCTTTCCTTTCTCCTTTCTTTTCTTCTTTTCTGAGTATGCTTTGTATTTGCAGGCTGAGCTTCCACAGGTACTTTTTGTGTTGTCACAGCTTGTTGATAGGTTTCATGTAGCTTTTCTGGTTTCTTGTACCATCTGCATTACAGAATTGAGATGGCCTTTCCTTGCCCTATATTCTATAGCGGTGGAATAACTAATACATAGTATTTTATTACGATGATTTGCTTAAAGAGCTACAACTACCCCTATCAAATGGGGGAGAGGGTAGTGGACCTCAGCAAGGGGCTGTGGGTATGGCTGGCACTGTGATTGACATGTCTAGAGCAGGAAGTAATGTGGATGGCCAAAATGGAAGGGAAAGTGATGAGAGACAAAGAAGAAGCATAGATGAAGTACCATGGCGAGGGGAGAGCCACGATTGTGGATCCAGTGTCATTGATCTGTCCTCATTTTCCCTCTAGTACCACTTATTGAATGCTTACTATGTGTTAAACATTTGTACTATTTTGTTCAATTATGAAAATAACCCTATGAAATACATAATCATTATTATGCTCATTTGACAGATGAGGAAACTGAAGCTTAGGTCACTTGTCCAAGGTCATAAAGACAACTAGTAAATGACAGAGCAAGGACTTAAACCTGGGCTTTATTGATTCTAGAACCCATGGTTTTAACTGTTGTCTCAGATTGCCTGTGCTGAGGTTTCCCAGGAAACATACTCTTCTCTTTTCTTTTATAGGCACATGATTTATATCATCCATCTAGAATGGATTGAAAAAGGGGATTCAGGGAACTATTGTCTCTTCAGGTTTACTCAGCTCTTTGATTTCTCCCCTGGGAGCCACATTGCCTGTCAGCTAGAAGGTGCTGGATAGAATTAGATTGCTCCAGGGTGTTCACTTGCATGCAATTTATTATTTCTAAAGATAAGGCCTAAGGAGACCTCTACGTTGCATTATATTTCTTCCAATGAGTGAAAGCAGAAGGGCATCTGTTTAGCATTTGAGACATGCACCTGGCTCACTTTGGTTAAAACAGAAAAATAAATATTAAAATATAGTAATCTAAAGAATCACTCCTTCTGTGGCTGGTTTGCCCACTGCTTTGAGTATAAGACTCAGTGGTGATCACTTAAATTTGAGGCTGCCAGGAAAGGATGTCCTTGCCGTTGATCGATTGGGAAGACTAAAGGTCTCCCTTGGAGAGGACTTGGACTTCCTCTTGGGTCTAACTCTCCTAGGGTCTGAATCTGAAGCTTGGAAAAAGTCCTGAGAATCTATCAGAGGGTGGGATAGAAGAAGACATCATCTCATTCAATACCTTCCTTTAACGGTGGAATACACTGAAGTGCAGTGTGCTGGGTACCTGTCAATTGCCCCTGCAGACGTGCTCCCCACCATTCTCTACCCTGTGCTGTATCTTGGGAGGCCACCCTGTGTGGGCTGCATCAATGGGTTCTCTCATCCTCTGGCATCCAGTTTAGTTAGGCCACAGGGAAGCACCCACGGGAGATCAGAGGGCAAAAGGAGAGTGGGGAAAGGGTACTATTTTTTCAACTCCTTCCCAGTTTGAGTGCCCTGAGTGGGCTGCATCCCTTCACCAACAGCCAGGATCCTAGCACGTGGCCCTCTCCATATAGCTGCCCTTTCTGGTCCAAATGACTGCTTCTCCTTTGTTCCTTTAAGGCCTAGGAGTAGTAAGGGCTCCTTGTGGTAACTAGCACTGAGATATCCTACTGCCCATTTTGTGCACACATCTTTGGAAATAGCCCAGTTATCACACTCTAATCAAATTACTCTGTTAGGATGCAATTGTTTCCTGCTGGGGCCCTGACTGATATACCCAGAGAGGTTAATGACTTGTCTGAGGTCTCAGGAGGATTTGATTCATCTCAGGATGTGCTAATAAGGAGAGAAAACACTGGCATGTTTTACAGTTTACGAAGCACATTCACAACCATAATCTCGGGTGCAGGTCAGGGCTGAACCTCTAATTTTTTTCTAGCACAACTCCACACCTGGAGCATCAGGGAAGCAAACATACCCAGAATTCCATCTTCCAGGCCCAAAGTTAATGATGCTACATACGCAATCCGACAACTTGTGAGACAAGCAGTGTTATCTTGATTTTACAGATGAGGAAAGTGAGATTCAGAGGCTAAGTATCTTGCCCAAAGTCATGCAGCTGAAGTAGCTGGAATTTGAACCCAGGCCTGTCTGCCTGTTCTTTCCACTACTCACACTGCCACTGTGTGCAGAGATGTGGATTTCTGAAGGTGCTGCAGACTGCACATCCTCTGTATTTTCTCACATCAAACGAGTCCCAGCCTGGCTTTCATACTGACTCTGGGACCTCGGCCTGGCTTTCTTGTTGGGCAGCCAAGGAGTCTTTCATGGATAAAACATGGCAGAAAATGGAGCATAGCTGATTATGACCAAAAGACAACAAGGCCAGGCCAGGCGGGCCCTTTGTCTGAGATAGCCTGGGAAAAATGCAACCAAGGTCAGAACCACCTCTGCTCTTACTCCTCAGGGGTTTGGGGTGCCACAGCAGCTATCACAAGCATTCGATCAGCAGGGCTGAAGGGTCCATCTGATTTACCAACCTAGTGGCAAAAAATTTTTCTGGGCCCATCAACTTTCATGACATAAAAGCAGAGTCAGGGGCTTTTATTGGCTACACACTAACCTGGAGTCACCTACTCTCTGTGTGGCCTGAAGGACTCACTTCCTCAATTTGGGCCTCAGTTTCTTCACCTGAAATGTGGGGGAGATGGGTGAATTCAGTGCTCAGCTACTTGTCTTCCCAGTCTGATCTTTATGAGTTTGGGAGTCTGAGGAAGAATGTGATCCTTCCGTGACCTCTCCACTGGTCCGCTGTTCCACCTCCCTTGCCTGGTCCCTTAGCAGGACATCAGGGTTGTATTATTCATGGATTTGCATCAATCAATTCACATGTTCTTCCTCATTTACTCACATCCATAAACAGTTCTTCCTCATTTACTCACATCCATAAACATAAGCGGTGGCCTGTGATTGTGAAGGGGGCAGGATGGAACTCGAGACTTTTTCTCTACAGCATTTTCACCAGCTGACAATCCTTGAGTGGTGTTCTGCAGTCTTAGAAAGTAGTATAGGCGAAGAGCTGGTCCAATTTCCCCTTACTTTTCAACAGTGACAAACATAGCCTGGGATACTAAGTGACTTTCCCAAGATATGCAGAGACTTGGTGATAGAACGGGGCCTCCATTCTCCCCATTATGCTGTACTCTCATCACCAAAGAAAACCATTACTATGGTTTTGGTGATGGTCTCCATTTGAAGTTACTGCTTTGAGGAAGAAACAGATGCAATAAACATTCAACATAAAGGGAAAAACATAGAAAATAGGTAGCAAAAAGAAGAAAATGAAATGAGATGATTCAATGCCCTGCCATTTTGGTTTCAACAGATCAGGGCTATTTGTGAGATGAACTGGAGCCTGGCTTAAAACCCAAAAGAGACTGAACTTCTTGTTCTTTTGGCAGGTTCAAGGGATAGTGGTCACTCTGCTTTCTGTTTTAGGAGGGCCCCTGGCCAGAGTTTCTGAGTACACAACTCAAGCCAAGTGATGAAGCAATTACCAATAGACAGAGAAAGGGAGACTGCTTCTCCTGGCCCCGTGAGGATGGGGTGGTGCTCTGGGAGGGTAAATCTTCAGGGACAGTTGCTATGTAGGAAGATGTGCCTCTCTCTAATGCTTACCTTTAGATATTAGTCTTTCTTTCATACATCCTAAGAAATAGATGCTCCCAGATGTATTTTAGCACTGAAGGCTGTGCTTCCTATGGCCAATTTAAAAACTCCACTCAAGGCTTAAGGCATAGAATTTCAGAGTGTGAAGGCCCAGAAGGACCTAATAGTCCTTGTAGTTACAACCCACTTATTTAATACATGGGGAAATTGAAGTTCATAGATGGCAATCGAGTCAGTGAATGTCATGCAGTTATTGGCAGTGCCAGGCCTCAGACATAAGCCTTCTGATTACATTCTGTGTGCTCTCATGCTGGACATCAATTTCAAACACATGGGAAATGTGTTCCAGCCAGCATGAGACGATGAAAAGAAGTCAGTGCTTATAAATAAGTAATAATAGGCTTAATTCCATAAATATAATAATGAGCTGAAATTTATTGAGAGCTTATTATATGCTAGCAATTTTATAGTCATTATCTCATTTAATGTCCATAGTAGCCCATGAAGGAGATGTTATTACTGGGCAAATTTTTCAGATGAGAAAACTGAGGCTCAAAGAAGTGACACAACTTGACCAAATCACACACAGGGTAGCTGAGCGAGGGTTAGAACTTAAGTTTGTTTGATGCAAAGCCCTGTTTCCAAATCACTAGATTAACCTAAAATGATCCTGTAACATTCGGTCTGAAATGAGATATAACTTTTAGGCATCTTTTCCCTTCATATCTGAATGTTTTAAGTAAATCTGTATAGGACTGAACTTAATGGTTTGAAGCAATAGTTTTCAAACTCTAATGGGCATTGGAATCACCTAGAGAGTTTCTGAAAATCCAGACTTCTGGCCTCTCCCCCAGAGTTTCTAATACAGTCAGTCTGTGGACCACGCACAGAGTCTCTGATTTAAAGACTTCATTGTCAGCTGAATTTTCTTACATTGGGTCCCTTTTTCCAAGTAACTTCAGGAGCAAAGCTGTTATTCCTCAGTGAAAGAGATTCTTCTCAGAAACTAAGGGAACGAATATTATTACTTGATTTTCTAACTTTCATCTCAAAAGGATTGCTGAAGGGTCTTCAGTTGGGATGAATTGTTAGGAAGGCTAAAGATTTAGATTAAAAAGCACAGGCTACTGCAGCATAAAGGAATAACTCCAGCCGTTTCTTTAGCCCCTGTCTTACTCCTGGGAGAGAAAGTGTGACTGGCTGAGCTCAGGTCACATGTCCATTCCTTAGCCAATCACTGTGGCTTGGGAAATGTGATGCTCTGATTGGCCAAACCTGAGTCACATGCCTACTCCTAAAGCAGGAAGTGAAATGCACTCCAGAGCCTGAGAAGTGGGTATAAGTGGTCCACCTAGAGGATGCCTGGGGATGAGGATACCAGAAAGAAAGGTAAATGGATGCCAGGGAGTAAAACTACACATGCCCACCTTCCTAGTTGCCAAGCAACCTTTTACTGTGTTCTGGTTACTCTTCCCTCAAAAGCTCTTCTGGCACAGTAGCTGACCCTTCTGTAGATTTAAGAGGGCCAAACCCGGGAAGCCTTGAGTGAAGTGGAAAGAGATCTGGGCTAGAGATTTGAGTTTTAGTCCTGGTTCTGCCATGAACTTCCTTTTCTCCATGCCTCTGTTTTTTGCTTCAGCTGTAAAATGATGAGACTCTGGGCCCTTGCAACTCTGATAGGCTGTGGTTCTGGGCAGTGTCACAGGCCATGGGCCCCTCTCAGTGCTTTTCGCATGATATCTCAGAAGTGAAGGCAGCTTTCTCTAAACATGGGTTGTCTCTACAAAGGAATAACATGGCTTGATAGAAAGAGCCTTGCACTTGACATCAGATAGACTTGTTTTGATTCCTGACTATATGATTCCTGATTCCTCTATGTATTATCTGTATGACTGAGGCAAATTAGATTAACCTCTCTGAAACTCCTTATATAACGTAGAATTAATGATCATTTCTGTCTGGTCTCAAAGTTTGTTGAGAGAATGAGACAATGGATGCGAAGTGATTTGTAAGCCCCCAAGTGCTGTGATGATGGAGGACGCACCCACCCAGGGCTCCTGCCCCAGGCCAGTGTGATTTAGGGACTACTGTGCTTGCGAGAAAAGGCTGCTGCCCACATTCAATGAGCATGAGCCCTTCTACAAGGCACATGTCTGCTACTTGGAGTGCACTTGTCCTAAACTTCGTTATTTTGCACATGAGTGCCATATCAGGTGGTAAACTGAGGCAATTGAGAGGGTGAGGTGAAGGTAAGAGAGACAGGGCACTGATGATTCTAAATCCTGCAGGCAGAATTTCTCCTGGTGTCTCAGTGTAGGGTCCCAGGACCCACTGGCTGGCAGCGAGGGAGCAGGAAGCTTAGTTCTGCCCTTCTCTTCTGATCATCTCATACCTCCAAGTGGGCAGAGGCCTCCTTCGGACTTGTCTTGTGGGGAGTGGGATAACCATCTCCACTCTGATATCTCAGAGTCATCTCAAATAAATATGTTCTGGATGGATATTCCGATCTCAGTCCCCACCTCCAAAATTTGTTTTTTCCTAATTCCGTAAATGTCACCTGCAGCCATCCAGTCTCCCATGCCAGATACCCATGGGCCATAACCCTTGACATCTCTCTTTCCCCTTCAAATTCCCCTCCCCCCAACCCATTATCAAATCCTATTTCCTCTCTAAAGTATATTTTATTTCCAATCATTTCCTCCTATTTCCATGACCACCACCCCATCTGAAACACGGTCATCTTTTACCTACAACTGCCTCCTAACTAGTTTTATCATTTGAGATTCTGTCCCCCTCCATTCCTATGTACATATGTCAGCCAGAGTAAGCTTTCCAAAATGCAAATCTACTGGCATTATTATCCATCTTACAAATCTTCAAAGACAATCTGTTGCATTTGGAATGAAGCCCAAGGTTCCCAGTGGGACCTATCAAGTCCTCCTGGAACTGGCCCCTGCCTACCTCTCCAGCCCAGACACCTCTCACTGCGTTCCCCACCTTGCTCTTGACACTCTGGCCACACTGGCCTTTCATCTAGTTCATGGGCCGGCCAGATGCCTGCATATTCTAGCATCCCAATGTCCTTTCCAATGCTGTTCCCCTTCCTTGTCGGCTCTTTCTCCTTTCTTCACATAGCTGCTTCTGTTCATCTTTCAGGTCTCAGTCGAAGAGTTGAGTTTTCAGAGAGGCCTCCCTAGTCACCCTACCCAAGTGTTCTCCCTGCGCCTCTCCACTGCTCACCAGTTATTCTCTCTTGAGGTCTATTTGTTTCCTTCACAGTACTTACTGCAATTCATATTTGTCACTGTGTTCATTTAGTTGCATACTGTCCAGCTCCATTACACTATAAGCTTCATGAGGGCAAGCAATGTGCCTTCCAATTGTATGCCTAGCATCTATTTGCTCAATAAACAGTTCTTGAATCAAAGAATAAATGCAAAAATTAGAGGCCTTACCCCTGTTACTTCTTTGGATTTTCCTCAAAGGTGCTACACTGTGAACCTGTAATTTTAGGCACCCTGTGGGAGCCAGGAATAAAGAGAAATGCCGGCAGTGCCTGGTTGTACCCAAGTTGGTGGATTCCCTTAGCTCACCCCATCCCTTAACTTTGACTTTGACCTTGACTGTGCTCTTCCCCTCCCACATGTCCACAGGTGCACAGCTTGACCCTCAAGCTTTCCTAAAATGGCTTTCAGGAAAGGATCTGATAAACTCAGGTACATTGAGAATGAGAATAGACACTTTTTTTTTTTTACAACAAACAATAAACCAGGATACTTGAGATGACAAGGATTTTTGTGACACTTCTTGCAGGACTAATTACATCATTTGCAGGGCCCAATACAAAATGAAAATGTGGGCCACTTGTTAAAAATGTATTAAGAGTTTCAGATGGTGACAGCAGAGCATTAAACAGTGCAGGGACCCTCCTAAATGTAGGTCCCACACTGGGAAGCTGGCTCTGCTTGCTGCCAGAGGCCGGTCAGATTAGTTTGGATTCTCTGGGCTGGCCCTGCTGTTGTAGGCTTCCAAGAGACCCTTTTCCATCAGCTCAAGAATTATACTGGTTCTAGACAGGACTCCCAGGATATACCAGGCACGGCACGCATGAGGCTACTGCCACTTCTTTATCTCAAATTTCCCCCAGGATCCGTGGTTTCTAGCTAAGCCAGTCAACTCAGAGCAAAACCAAGTTTATTTTCTTTTATCTTGTAGTTTAAGGAAGCAGGAAAGTTGCTTTTGTAAAACTCCCTAGAAGGTAAACATGACAACATTCTTTTATTCTATTTACTGGAACACACTGGCACAGAGAGAATTTCTGTTGCCACCACAAGCCATTGTTTACCTGTCCTTCACATACCTCCCGCCAGCATGTGGGACAGCCTTGTGCAGGGGCTCAACCTTCAGGAATTTGGCCTTATTTTAGGGGCAGGGAGAGGCAGGGAGAGGAAGAGTGTGGGGTGTGACCCTGAATGAGAATAGGAGGGGACATTGGCTTACATTTCCTGCAAGCCACCAAGGGAAACTCTGAACTACATTCATCAAATTATTCAATCAAGATATGTTGTAAATATACGAATATACTTGATTTAATTGATTTTATTTTTGAATAGGTAGTACGTTCTTATGGTTCAAAATTCACAAGTTACAAACAGGTTTATGGTGAAAAATCTTCTGTACTCTCCAATAATCCAGATTCCCTCCCTGTGGGTAGTCATTATAACTAGTACTTTTGCACCTGGCTGGAAATACTGTTTGCATAAACAAACAAATATGAATACAGTTTCCATGATTTTTTTTTTTACCAATGATAACATACTTTGACATTGTCCTGTGCTTTGATTTTTTCACTTAAGATTATATCTGGGAAATCTTTCTGTACTAGTTTACAAAGAACTTCCTGTTCTTTTATAGATATGCATAGTATCCTCATTGTATAACTGTACTGTAATCTATTTATCCATAAGGACATGTAGGTTTTTCCAGCCTTTTGTGATTACAGACAGTGGTGTAATAAATTACTTAGATGATCGAGGTTCAGAGCTTCTCCTGGTTCCTTTGAGGAAAACAAGTCAGATTCACCCTCCTGATCTCATCTGCAGTCACACTGAGTTGAGGGCATGTGCATTTATAAGTTTGACGGATACTACTTTTCAGCTCTTCACGGATTTCCGTAAATGTTTATCGAGTGCCTACTTCATGCTAATACTGTTGCAAAAACACTGGGGACACTACAGTGCCATGACAGACTCTGATTTTCTTGGGACACAGTTTGGTTGGGGGCTAGGGAAGGAGACCTAGGATCAACAAGAACCCAAATGAATGAACGAGAGAATTCCAGATAGTGATCAGTGCCAGGGAAGGAAGCGGGTCCTGAGGCGGGGTAGAATCAGACTCAGGTGATGTAATAGAGTATGTGTTTCAGGGAGGGGAGCGTGACAGTTAAATGAGGACCAGTGATGGCCTCTCTCAGATAACTGAGATGTGCTTGGCGGGATGGTTCCAGAAGAGGTGCCGATCAGCCCCGCACTTAGAATTTGTGCGATCTGTAAAGCTCTTTCAGACTTTCCCTATTAATTGCTTGTATGAATAGCAGAGATTATTTTATTGAGATGGAGAGGTTGGAGGCATTTTCTTTTCTCTCTCTCTATAATTCTGTTTTTGTGAGAGAGAAAATAATCTTCAACTACCTACTCTGAGGAGGGGAGCATTCAAATATTTGGAGAGAACAGACCATGGGCCAGCAGCCTTGGGCTAGTTCTGGGGAGACCTGGGTCTCGGTCATTCAAGTCACCAGAGCTCTAGGTTTTCATCTCTTCCACTGGCCCGCAGGCTGCAGAAATTGGGTCTCGTGGAGGTGCCCATGGTGGCTGCAGTTCAGCTGCAAAGATCCTGAGTGTTTCTCGGGCTCACTTCCCTCAACAGTGTGACTCGTCTTGTTTAGACGCTGTCAGAGCCAGACAGGCGTAGCGTAGGAAACATGGATGAGCATGGAAGGTGATGATCCTTCCTTCTGTTTAGGGATCATATTAAAAACTTCGACCCATCAGCCCAGCACCAGCTCTGACCAATCAGGCAGAAGGTGGCTGCTGAACCAGATGGGAACACCCCTCCCGCTCCTTTGTGACGTTTTTTTGTTGTCCTTTACATTGGCGAGGCAGGCAGTTCCTTACTATTTCTGCCTTTTAAAATCTTTCCCATCTTTCAAGTCCCAGGTCAAATGCCCCTCCTCCACGAAACCTCTACTCCTTACGGCCTGGTTGAGAGCTTTAGTTTAGGGCAGACGTCATCTTTATTCCCTACAGGGTCCCTTGGGGTCGAAGCCTTGACATCCATGTCCACTCTGTCTCTCTGGAGGCTGGCACAATAGAGCCTCTTTCGTAGTAGAAGCTCAACACACGCATATTGTCCATGGATTAGAAGTGCTGCCCGGGGTTTGTAAGGTGACACAAAGTCCATTTCGGGGTTTGTAAGGTGACACGAAGTCCATAAATGGAGGAGCTAGGGATGCTTAGGGGAGTGCGATTAGCACATTGCTGTTACTTGAAGTTGTTCTAGCCAGTCTACTTCCCATCCCAGTCAGCACTCTCTTGTTTTCTATTTTGGGTCCTATTTCACTAGAATGATTAAACAAAGGGGAAATAATCAAAAACCACATCAGAGTCTTACGGGTCGGAGGAAAAGGCAGAAATGAGTATGCAGGGTGTAGGGGAGGGTGATAAAAATACAGTCAGTGAGTGAGGATACCAGGGACCGGCAGCCCAGACTAGGCTGCAGTGAACGGTGGATGAAAAACAGGATCATATGGCAGAATCTTTGGGGAAGTGCTTTATGGGAAGAGGCTGAGTCCAAATAACTTCACCCTGGGAACTGGTCAATTGTCCTGACTTGTAAGAGAAAGAAGACAAAATTGCTCCAGAATCTTTTTTTCCCCTGGAAAGTAGCATGAACAGAAATTCCAGCTGAAGGGCCAGTTTCCCGCTTCCCTCTTCATTTTTGGGGTTGGGCAGGCAGCTCCTTTCTCTAGAGAAGAGGAACTGGTGTCTGCATTCTGTTCCTGGGGTGGCAGAGGGGGCTGATGAGGGATACCCCCCTGCAGAGGGTCTGGGACCCTAATGGGTCATGGTTGTGTCATGGGGGGCGGGGGATACCTTGATGTAGAAGAGACCTGAAAGGAGCAGACACCCACAGCACCCAAGAGAGATCCAAGAGCCTAAAGTGGCCTAGTGCAGGGGCGGGGGGAAGGAGAGAGGAGGAAGCTTGGTTGCCACTGGAGCTTCTGCTGAGGCGAGCTTTTTTACCAGCCCTTTTGGTCAGAGGCTCAAAGCTCCTGCTCTGGCACCATGTACCTCACACACTCTCCCCTAGGTGCCACTGAGCTGCTGTACCTACTGTGGCTCCAAGTGGAGATGAGCTATAGGTATGAAATGCATCCTGAACTTGGAAGTCTTTGTACAAAAAGAGAATGTAAAATATCTTTATCACTTTTATTATATTGATTACATGTTGCAATGATAACATTTGGTTATATGGAGTTACATAAAATATATTAAAATTAGTTTCGCCTATCTCTTGTTGACTTTTTTCAGGGCTACCAGAAATTTTTAAATTATATATGTGTTTTGCATTCTATTTCTCTTGGCCAGTGCTGGTCCAGAGTGTCTGTGTCTGAGGATGAGTATGATAGGCCTGCAGAGGGCCAGATTTTAAACTGGGAGGTGTAACTGCTTGAAATAAAACAGAAACAAAAACAAAAAACCCCATCATTTTACTAAATCAGCCACCTGTGAGCAATAACAAAAATCAAGGGGTCATAGGAGGAGGGGGTTCTGTCACATTAACTGTGTCAGGAGATAGACCCCAAATCTGGAAGAGGACCCATAAGAGAGTAGAGCTCAATGTTCATTCTACATTTATTAAAAAATAGATACGTTGCATGCTTTGCTGTGTGTATGTTCTAGGGGTCGGGCATCCAGCAGGCAACAAAGCAAGGATTCCTGCTCTCCTGGAAAGGGTAAGTCTAGACAGGAGACAGGTGGTACACAGTCTAAATGCACACAAGAAATGCAAGAAAAGACACCATGTTAGAAGGGGATAGAGAGAAAAGCAAGAAACAGGGCTTTGAATTTGAATATGGTGGTCAGAGAAGGCTTCATGGAGAAGGTGACATTGGAGCCAAAACTTAAGGAGGTGAGGGAGTCAACCACACAGACCCTGGAGAGGAGCATTCCAGCAGAGCAGCCTGGAAGCAGCAGTGCGTCTGAGCATTTGAGGACAAGGAGGAGGCCAGTGGTGTGGAGCGCACAGGGGAGTAGGCAGAGACAAGGACAGGAAAGCAGCAGGGAGCAGACTGCTTAGGGCCTTGTAGGCCATCACCCATCATGATGCCTTTGGGTTTTCCTCTGAGTGAAATGGGCAGCTGGGGGGTTACAGCCTGAGGCATGGAGCACTGATCATTGTGGCAGCTGAGTAGAGAATAGACTCTGCGGGGGAAGGGGAAGCCCAAGTGGAAGCAGGAGGCCAGGTAGAAGGCTATGCTTTAGGGTAAGATAAAATGGTGGTTCCAGTGGGTGGTCTGAGGAGAGCTGTCAGGGTGGCCCTCTGGGATTTCTTTTCTCACCCTGGAGCTGAGGTGGCTCTATTCCCACACCCCAGGGCTTCCTCCCCCACCTCAGGGACTCTGTGCTGGTGTCCTTGCCCATCTTCTAGCTCACCTCAGGGTGCTGGAACTGTCAATGACTCTACTCTCCCTAGGGCTGGTTCCTCCTCATCATTCAGGTCTCAGCTTAAATGTCAACTCTCAAAGAGGCCTACCCCCACCCCCCAGTGCTTCAAGGAGCCCCTTCCCTTTTGATGTCTGCATGACCCCAATTTATTCATTTCTTTGCATTGGTCACTGGCTGAAATGTTGCCTTTATCTGCTTACTCGGTCAGTCCTCTCACCTGCTTGGTTACATTGAGTTCTCAGTGCCTAGGGCAATGCAGAGAAGATGACAGCACAGGTAGGGTCTACTGCAACCAGCCAGAGCAGAAATCTATCTTGCTCCTTAAACTTGAGGAAAGGAGTCAATAGGCATAGACACTGGTGCTGGGTAGACTGGGTTTACTTGCTTGTTGTGTGATCTCAGACAATTTCACCTCTTTAAGCCTCAGTTTTACTATCTGTAAAATGGGGATAATACATGTATTTACCTCATGGGGATGATTTAAGGAGTGAGTAACAGAATGCTCATAAATTGCTTAATCCAGCAGCTGGAACTATTATAATCATTAACCTCTGCCTTTTACATCATCCCCATAGCCTTATTGTCTAATTTGCTCTCAAATGTTCTGAACTCCGTTTCCCTTAGTCAAACACTCTACGACAGTGCCGTCCAATAGAACTTTCTTCAATAATTAAAACGTTATATGCCTGCATTGTCCAGCATGGTAACTACTAGCTTCATGAGGCTCTTGAGCCCTTGACATATGGTCAGTATGACTGAAGAGCTGATTTTTACATTTTATTTCTTTTTAATTAATTTAAATTTACATTTAAATAGCCACACATGGTTAGTAGCTACCATTTTGGACAGGGCAGCTTTAGAAACTATGAGTGATGGGAAGAAAAAGATTTTCCTTTAATGAAAACATTTGGGAGGATTTTAAATACATGCAGTAGCTTTAAAGTGTGTTTTACAGATTTAAATTCAATGTATGCAATTTAGAACACAGGAATATATTATGTAGACTTGGATTTGCTTACACAATGTTGGGATGTGTAAATATATGAAAATCCTTAACAAAAAAGGACATCTTTTCCCCTCACTTTGTTTCTGCTCCTCCACTTTCTCAACTCCAATTACTCTGCTTCCTTTCCGTTTTACTTTTTTCTTTCTGGGGCCGTATTCTCTGGCTGAGAGCTGAGTGCAGCCTCAGTGAATGGAGGGTTGACAGCGAGAAAACAGCCTTGATTCACTTCTCTTCTGTTTTCCAGTGACTTCTCAGGACTAGGAGGGGACAGCTACTTTGGTTGTTCGTTAGATTCAGAGGATACGGAACAACACAGGACGGTCTAGTTGTAAAATGAATTTTTGAGCTGGGAGGTGCCCTAGAAATTGCCCGGTTTGCTCCCTTAATTTTATAAATAAAAAGCCAGAAAGGGTAAGTGACTTAACTGAAACCCAGGACTCTGACCCTTAGTCCTGTGCTTGTCCTATAACTCACACTGGGCAGCCCACATATTTTTCCAATTCCTTTTCTTAAAAACAAAAGCAATTAAAACTCGACTCCATTAAACCAAACCAGACTTTTAGATTTTGTATTCTTACTCTTGAGTCTTTTAGACAAATTTCAGTAAAAATTCTTGGTCTTGATGCATGGGAAAAAAAAACATTAAAGATATTTGGAGAATCCAGGTGAAGGATGTAGTGTAATTCTTGTATTATTCTTATATTATTTTTGTAAGTCTGAAATTATGTTAAAATAAATATTTTAAAAAAAGCTAAACTTTTACAAGGTCCTAAAAAAATAGGAACAGTATGTTAAAATGTAAAAAAAACCTTTTTGCTTTGGTAAAAATAATCCATATCTGCATGCAGAGAGTTGTTAAGAAGAGATTGCTCTCGGAATATATACAGTTAGGGAGGTGTGGGCTTCTGTTGGAGCATCTGCTGGCTTAGGGATCCAACAAATGCTGGTGTAGTACCTCCAATAGAGGGCGCTGCAACATTGTGAAGAATACATCACATCACCTGGGTTTAGGGTAACATTACTTAAAGTGGATTCTAAAGCGTTATCAAATAGAACAGAGGCATTGAGAATCCTAGAGCTGAGTTCTGTCTACATCCCGTTTTACAGATGAGTAAACCGAGACTCAAAGAGAGAAAACAACTTGCCCGAAGTCACAGCCACAGCAGCACAATTGACTTGCAAATAATAGCTATCGCTATCATTTACAGCTTCCTACATGCCAGCCACCGCATGTCCTAGACACTTTATATGCTTTTTCTATTTAATCACACCTCTGCCACCTCCACCAGCGCCCTTTTTTAAAAAAGGTTCTGAAGCTGAGGCTCAGAGAAGTCAGTAACTTATCTGATGTCACTAATACACGAGATCATGGCTGTGCTCATGGCTAACACGGCATTTTGTTCCAAAATTTTGCTGGCGTAACAACGCTTAAAGAATTGATGACTTAATAGGGGAAGACAGGACACAGCCATCAAAGGAGAACTTTATCTCAGTGCCTACTGGTGGATACACACATACAAGCAACCAGAGATTCAGTGAAGGAAGATTTCTGAGCCTGGACATAGCAGAAAAGGAAGGTGCCACTGAAATGGTGGGGTGTGAGAGGCCTATGAAAATGGGTAGGTTTCGAGATGGTGAAGAGAAAACAGAGAGTAGAGGTGAAGAGAAAGCAGGGGGAAAGCATGAAATCTGGTTGGGTTAAGACAATAAATCTAAAATCTTGACTTCTCCTCTCTCAGCTACCCATATCAACCTCTATAAGTCCCTCAGCTAGTCTCACTATCTCTGCTTCCAGAAACATCCGTGATCCCTCCACTTCTCTCCACCTGCACTGCCACCCCGTGGTTCAAGCCACATCATTCTCCTCACCTTGACTCTTCGAAAGCCTCCCAAGTGGTCACCTTGCTTCTTATACTTTCCGCAATTCATTCTCTACACAACAGCTAGAGTCTAGAGTCTTCTTTTTAAAACATGGATCGGATCATGTCACTCTCTTATGAGCATCTTCTAATAGCTTCCCATGCACTTGGAATAAAATCCAAACTTCTGACCAGGCTCAGCTTGAGCTGGCCCTTGCCTACTTCTCTTACCTGGTCTCCTGCAAACCTCTTCTTGCCTATGTCGCTTCATCCATAGGGGCCTTTTTTCTGCCCAGAGGACATGTGAAACTTTATGGCCACCTTAGAGCCTTTGCACTTGCTATTTCTTTTGTCTGGAGCGCTCTGCTCCCAGGTCTCCACGTGGCTATCCCTTTCTTGCTCAGGCCTTCCCTAAAGGTGACTCCATAGAGAGGCCTTCCTGACCACCGAGTCTGAGGCAGTCCCATTGTCTTTCTATCACTGTATCTTACTTTGTTTGTGCTGTTTGTTGTATGTGCTATTGTGATCTTAGCACAATAGTGATGTTATATCTTCATCACTATCTGAAATCATTTTGTTTCCTTGTTGGCTTATTTCTTGTCCATTTTTCCCCTCTAGAATGTATGCTTCATGAGGACAGGAACTTGTTTATCACAGCAAAGCCTAGAGCTGTGAATGCCTGGCACATAGCAGGGATGTAATACATAGTTATTGAATGAATGAATGAGTTGAATTGATTGGAGCAGAGAATTCTGGTGCAACAAAGCAGGGTGGGCAGGGAGATAGATATGTTTAAAGGGGTCAGGGCAAGAGTGAGTAGGCTAAACCCTTCAACTGTATTCTGTAGGCAGTAGGGAGCCACTGAAGGTTTTGATTTCCTGAAAGCAAAGTTTGTTCATTTAGTTTTCAAGTAGTGTGTGAAATGGATTGAAAGGGAGAGCCTGGAGACAGGCAGTTGAGTTAGGGGACAAGTGGAAACGCAGCCAAATGCACAGAGATTTTTAAAAAAAACTAAATAAATCACCTGCTTTGATCATGTATCAACAACTACCATAGCTTATTACAAAGAACTTACAGTGCACTTTCGTTTGAGTGTCTCAGCAGACCCAGCAGGAGTGAGGTCCGGGATAGAACTGGAAATGGAATCAGGGAAACAGAGGTTTCAACTTGTCCTAATTCTGCAATTATGGTTTGTGGATAATATCATTTGACTCGGTCTTTAAAGAGTTAATCAACAGGCAGGTCATAGGATTTAAGAATTTAAAAGTCTTAGCCCCAGAAGGCAGATAGTCCACATCTTTTCATTTTACAGATAAGAAAAGGTGAGATTAGAGGAGGAAAGTGACTTGCCCTAGGCCAGGAGGCCAGGAGAGCTTCCTCTGCCTTCCGAAGTTTAGAAACATTTCATCCCTCTGAGTTAGGTTTCTTCACATAGAAAATGCAGAGACACAGTCTTCTGCACAAGGTCAAATAAATGTCTCGTGAGAAGGCTTTGCAAACTGTGAAATGAGGGTTCATGTGATGTCTTCTTATTATTTGGCCACGACTGCCAGCTTGGCTTTAGTTTGGCCCCAGATTCATTCTTTCAATAAATTTTTATTTAGTGCCTACTATTGCAGGTCTTGTTCTCAGCACTGGAGACACTGCAGTGAGCATGGCCCCTAATCCTCTTGGGGCTTACATTCTGGTGATATGTGTGTGTGTGTGTGTGTGTGTGTGTGTGTGTGTGTGTGTTCTGTGTTCATGTTCTGTGGTGTTCTCTGGTGATAAGCGCTATGGAGAAAAGTAAAGCAGGAAAGGGAATGGGGAGTTGTCAGAGGTGGGAGAAGGGCTGGAATTATAAATGGTGGGTGGGTAGGAGGGTCAAAGGGGGCCTCTCAGAGAAAGTGACCCAGATTCTGGACTACACTGAGCACTCAAGGGGGACTTTTTAAATTTTTAAAAACATTTTTTTAAAAAAATAAATATATTTGTTCTTGGGCAGCAGAGTCTCGAGGAAAAGGCAGATTTTGCTAGGGTGTGCGGTGGTGACCATCTAACTGACACTGACTGGGACCGTAAGCTGCAGAAATGAAACCTTTATTATCAGCACTCTTTTAGACCGTCAGCTGCAACTTTCTGTTTCTTTCTCACAAACCAAACCCAAGTAGAAAACCTCAGGGGTTAGCAGAAATAATTTGCATAAAGATTAATCCTCACACCTTCTTTGCATAGTTTGGGAAAGGGGCAGGAAGTGACATTGGTTGAACCCCACTGTGTGCTGATCCCTTTTTACCCATCCCTTTTTACCCTCTAGGCAGCCCTACGAGGGAGATGTTATTGTACTATTTCGTGGGTGAGGAAACTGAGTCTCAGAGTGCCCATGTGACTTGCCCACCGTCAGCACAGCTGGAAAGTGGCAGACCAGAGATCGAAACTCGGTTTGGCCTGACTGCATATCCTGTGCTCTCTGTGACGTCACAGCTCCTGCCCTGGACTGTGAGCTGGAGGTTTCAAAACCTTTCCCAGAGACGATCCAGAAATTACATAGGTCAACTCCTTCGTTTTAGAGATCAGATGTGTTAACAGTATGAATGTGGGCCTATGAGCCTGGTAGCATGGATGCAAAGAGTGTTGGTTCTCTTTCTTTGCAGGTTTGAAAACAGGTTTAGAAAGATGACCAAGGTACTCACCTGAGGTTACACAGCAGGTTAGCTGCAAAGTCATACTCTAAGGCAGCTCTCTCTGGTCATCTAGATCTTTTCACTACCTTCTGAGTCACTTAAGGCTTAGAGGCCAAAGGCTGTAGAGTCAATGACAAAGAAAGAAGGAGGACTGTGGGGCTTACGGAGGTGCTAATGTCCACTCCACAGGCCCCATGGGGAGGTGGAAATTGAGAAGAAAGTCTGGAAACCCCTCCTCCCCTCAGTCCTGTCCTCCATTCCCCCTAGGTAGGGAGGGTTGGGGATGCAGGAGGAAACCTCTCTGTGTGGCTTTCATTCAGATTTACAGCCAAGTAGTATTACTTAGCCCTCCTGGGCGCCAGGCACTCAGCCCCAGCCCTGCGGCCCCTGGCAGATTTGTGCAGGACATATTAGGAAACGGACACTGGAACCTGCACCTTGAGCGCTTCCACTGACTGGGCTCAGCACTAGGTGCTGCGGGGCTCAGAAAAAGAGGCTGAGCAGTATCTTCAAGGCCACTGGAGCTGCAGGCACTTCCTGTGATATCTTCATGGGGTTGTGCGTCTGGCAGAAATTCCCTAAAAATATCCACTCCTGTGTTTCTCAATAAGCAGTTATCTTTTAAGGCTTCTGTAAAAATGATTATTACAGGGGAATGGCAGGGTGGATGGGGGTATGAGGCCACTAACCGGAAGCAGCCACGACCTGGTAGATGATGCTGAAGTCACTACTGACCTCTGGCTCTGCTTGTGCTGCATAAACACACATCTGTGGTTGTATCAGATTTGCTTTTCCAAGTGCTTTCTTTGAGCAGCAGGGTGGTGGTGGGCACTGAGGGCTGATGTGTGGGCTGGTTGTCTTGGCTCCAAATTCGCTGGGTGAACCGAAATAGTGATAATAATGGCAATAGCAAACATTTAGTTGGCCTACATGCAGAGGCTAGGGAACTGGAGTGTGTGTGTGCGTGCGTGCGTGCGTGTGCGTGCGTGCGTGCGTGTGTGTGTGTGTGTGTCCCACTGAGTGCCTTGTGGGGAGGGGCCCTCCTAAAGCTAGGGGGAGGAGCTAAATCAAGAGAAGGCGTGGCTCACGTTTACTCTTCCCAGTGCCAAATCAGGTTACTCGATTTTTCTTCCTGGTTCACAGATGATAAGGCAGAGACTCAGGGAACTTCAAGGGCCCACAGCCTGTGAAGCTTAGAACTCAAGTTTGTTTAGACTCCGTTTCCCCATCTGTACAATGTGTGTGTGTGAGAGAGGGGGATTCGATTCCTTCTATTTTAATGAGAAAATGCCATGGGCTAGGGGGCGAGGGGCGAGGGGTGAGGGGCGAGGGAGGGATGCTGCAAACTTCCTTTCCAGGAGTAAAGGCTTCCTACTTTTGGAGCTGTCTCTCTTTGTTTGGGAAATTCACCAAGGTGGGCCTTTGTACAAACATGAAGCCAGTCCCCGCCCATCGTCCTTGGGGAGGAGGATGAGGTCACTCCAATCTCCACACAGATGCAGCGGACTGCCTTGAAAGTTCTTTTTAATGAAGCAAACCTTCATCCTTGAGTGGAGTGGGGAATAGTCTTCCTGGAGAGACATTCCAACTGGACAGTAAGTGCCTCCCTGGAAGGCTATTGAAAATGGAATAATGGAGACCAGGAAGGTGCTTTCGGCCTTCGTGACTCCCTAGTCTGAGCCATCAAGGCATTCATTCATTCATTCATTCATTCACTCATTCCTGTGTATCACCAGCTCGGCGAGGCTTTGGGAATACACTAGTCAGTAGCCCCAGCTGAACTTTGGAGAGTTAAAAAGTCAGTAAAACAACTCCAAATATGATATCTAAGATTGGTATTGACTGTTGGACCTGTGAAGTCCACCTGCGGTCTTGGTGTCAGGTGGTAGGGGAATGGAAGGCTCCAGGTCACGTTCATATTTGGATATTTTAAAATCAGGATGATCAACTGGATGATAAATTTATAGTTAGAGTCTGGAGTTGGGGAAATGAAGCTTAGAGATGGGTTTGGCTAGTAGAGAGTATCTTTTAATTTGAGTTTAAATGTCTTTAGGTGTGGACCGCATTCTCAACTTCCTTGGTTCTCACCACTCCCTATTGGCCCCATCTGATTCACATATTTACATATTGGCCATCTGCCCAGCCCCTGTGGCTAAAAGCATTTTCCACCCTCCAAGATATCTCCAAGATTGGAGAGTCTATTTATTCAAGTATTGATGAACCAAAGGTAGATTTGCAGAATGCCGTGTGGTTTTAAACTTTGAACCTTTCTGATTCTATTACACTGATTCTCATTGTAATAGAATAACCATGGTGATCTTTATGCTTGTGATCTTCATGATGACAGCGATAATTGGTGATAAATAATGATGAATAACCTGACATTTCCATTCACCCCACAAATGTTTGTTGAGAGCTGCTGTGTGTCAGCACTTTTCTAGGTCTAGGGAATACAGCAGTGAAGAAAGCAGACAAAAATGGAACTGAGATTCCAGTAGGGGTGGAGAGATCGACAATAGAGACGATACATGATTAAAATACATAGTCTATTAAATGATGGTAAGTGCTAAGGAGAAAGACTGGGGAAGAGAGCAGGAGGTGTTGGAAAAGGAGGGGTTGGGTAGGATAGCCATTGGAGGCTTCACTGAGAAAATGAATATTTAGTAAAGACCTGAATTAAGTGAGGGAGCGGGCCATCTGAGACAAAAACACTTCAGAAAGAGAAAACGGCAAATGCAAAGGCCCTGAGGTGGGACCAGGCATAGTGTGTTAGAGAAAACTTATCAACATACCATGCACTGTTCTAAGCTCTTTCTCCCTGTGAGAGAGGTACTGCCATTGTTCCCATTTATAGATGGGCAAACTGTGGCCAGAGACTCTAAGAAAGTTGCACCAGGTTAAATAAGAGGCAGAGCCAGGCTTCTAACCCAGGCAGTCTGACATCCCAGCGCCCGCTCTTAACTACTAAGCTATGTTAAAGATGATTTTATTGTCCTGGGTAGAACCTGGTACAAAGATTTACACCTCCAGCTCTAAGCAGCCTTCCCAGCCCTGGAGGAAAACCCTGGGTGTGGTGGTAGGGGAGGGAGTGACTCAGGCCTTGGCTGGCTTCCTAATGAGTCACTGCTGATGCTCCTCGAAGAGAAGCAAGTGACACTAAGCCTTCCTCCTCACACTAGCAGGTTCCTGCCCTTTGGGGGAGCTGCCGGGTGATAGGCCTTAACCGCAACACCTTTGTGGGTGAATCCTCCTGACTTTCCTAAGAGCCCTGTTGTGAAATTGTGGGTGGGCTCCATTTCCTGGTGTGGCCCCACTGCCAGTAAGAGGGAACAGTCTTGGAGATTGACTCCCTGTACTCTCCAACATGTCCTGGATGGACACATTCTGTCCCTTGTCAGGCTGTCTGTCTGTTATGTCGGGTGAATTACTTAAGAACAGCTGTGTGCTTGGCAAGCCACTACAAAGAAGTACAAGAAGTAGAGGGCAGCCACACACATCCCCCTGGGCCTCATGGCGTTCACCGTCTTGACATATTCATTCACAAATACAGCAAGGAAGGAATGTGTAGGTACTATAATATGTACATCAAGTTTGTTCAGGTTTCAAAGCAGGAATTAGTGCATAATGACAGTTAACATATATCAAGCACTCACTATGTGCCAGGAAGTATTCTAAGCACTTAACATGTTTAATCTCATTTCTGTAACTTGAGAGTTACACATAATAAGGGAAGTACTTCCCATTTTATAGATAAGGAAATAGAGGCTCAAAGAGGTCACAGCTGGGAAAGGGCAGAAGGGACTAGGGGAGCAAACTCCTGGAACCATTGAAGATTTTTCAGCACGTTTCTCTTTGGGGCCCCAGAGCTGGAGCTGTGTTGCTTGGTTTTGGGTTGCCTGGGAGCACAAATGGTCGTAATGGAACAAAACCAGTAGAAGGAACTCAGGCTCTTTGTGTGAAGAGACCTCTCACTTGTTTCTTGCTCACCAAGAACTTCTGTGTTTGCGGAACTTCTGCTCCAGAATAGTCTTAGATAAGAACCATGTGTTCCAGGAAATGCCCTGACAGGTGCTGCCCACAGCTGCCTGGTCTTCTCCCTCTGGGCCACGCCCCCTCCCCTGATTCATCTCTTTTCCTGGCTTTCACCTTCTTGCTCCCCAGTTCTAATGTGCGAAGTAGTCGTATGTGTCTAGCTGGCTTCTCTACTTCTGTGCAAAGCTTCTCCTTTCTGTTCTTATTATGTGATCTGCTAAGGTGACCTCACAACACCTTTTTGTGGTAACACTATTAGTTACCTAACCAATCTGGTCTCTCTTCTTCTTGGCATAAGAAACCCCACTTTTGTTCAGAGCGACCACATGGCTAGCCCTAGTCAATGGATCATGATACGTCTAAGCCAATGACAACCGTGTTTCCTACTTTCCCAGACTCCTTTGCAGCTAGGGGTATCTATGGGACCCCGCTTTTGCTAATGAGACCTGAGGGGAAGTCTGCTCTGGGGCTTCTGAGAAAGCTGTTGACGTTTAATAAAAAGAGAACAGTCGTAGCTTCCTCCCCTGACAGGCCTTTCTCCCTGCCCCCAACTTGGACAGAGTTGTAATGGCCTGAGCTCTCTTTGACTGGAAGGGTGTCACCTGAGGGCTGTGGGCAACCGTCATTTGAGAAGGCCTGCCTTCAGAGGAGAGAAGATGATCAAACACAGAGAGAAAAGCAACAGGGCAGGGAGAGAGAAAGAGTTGAGGCCTTATTTGAATGTTGGGATCTATACCTGAAACCAGCACACCCATGGAATTCCAAGTTATGTGACCAATAATACATGCCTTTCTTTTTTCCTTATGCTTGTTTGGGATGGGTTTCCGTACTTTGTAACCCAGGTTTTCTATCTTGACAGTGAATGTCTAGCAGTGCTCCCAATCTTCTGCCTCCAACACTTGTAACTTTGACTGAGTGTTAGGATATGTATGAGGGCTCCAGTCACACACATCATCTACCTGCCCGCCCCCAACCTCCTCCCCAACACACACACACAAACACACACACACACACACACACACACACACACACACACACACACACACCCTTCCCTCTTTACCCTCTTGTTCAAAAACTGGAATGAGGAAACCACGGTGTCCCCATAGACCAAAGCCACTCTAACTCCACCATACCTTCAAAATGCCCTCACAATACCCTTGAGAAATACTGAGGTTAAGAAATGAGAGTCAAAAGCAAGCGGAGTAGGCTGGGGTGGAGTGGGCAGGGTCTGTTTGATCTGGGAGGGACCTTAGAGATCACACCCCCATTCTCTCTGTTGGTGGTTCATTCATACAACACATATTTTTAATCTTTTTATACAATTATTGCGATATAATTGACATATAACATATTAGTTTCGGTGTACAGTATAACAATTTGCTGTTTGTATATATTGCAAAATGATCAGTGCAATAAGTCTAGTTAACATGTCACCAAACATAGTTACAATTATTTTTCTTGCGATGAGAACGCTGAAGGTCCACCCTCTTAACAGCTTTCAAACATATGGTACAGTGTTATGGGCTGTAGTCGCCACGCTGCCCTTTGCTCCCCATGACATTAATTTTATAATGGGAAACTTGTACCCTTTGATCCCCCCACTTCACGTCTTTCACCTGCCTCTGGCAACTATGAATCTGTTCTCTGCACAACACATTTTCATTAAACAGTCACTTTATGCCAGGCTCTAACATGGTCCCTGCCTTCTCTATATAGGTGAGATGTGAAGTACAGAATATGAAAGATACAAAAGAAAGAAACTGGCTTATGGGTTTCCATCTTCCTTCAGGCTTCCCAAACGGAGATGACTTTAAAATAAAATAGATGAAATCCAGACTGGCAATGAGAGCGCCTCGTTTTAACTTTTGGGATTAAAATGAGATATCACACTGGGATTTAGACTCTCCTTTCCTGGAACCTTCAGGAATGAAGACCTAAACCACTGACTCATCTTTGATAGGCAGCTCTGTAGGTCAATGCTTCTGAGTGAACAAACTGACGTTTGCTCCTGATTCCTTCCTTGAAATGTGTGGGTTTAGACAAACTGCTGAAGTCCGAGGCTCGGTCACCTTAGTGTCTTTGTGAACATTGTATGAAGCTTATTGTACTCTGGTTCTAATCTAAACTCTATTTGTGTATTAACTCATTTGATTCTTGCAACAAATAAAGAAACGGAGATATAGAAAAGTCAAGTGCCTTGCCGGTCAGTTGCAGAGCCTGGCTTTGAACTCAGTCTGGCCACGGAGCCTGTACTTGTAACCAATTCACTTCCCGCTGCCCTTATTGGTAAAATGGAGATAACTGCCTTCTTCTAATCGCTAGAGAGGACAGTGAAGGGCAAGAAGCATGTGCCCTAGAGCCAGAATGCTTCCATGGTTCAAACCTTAGGTTTATCACTCATTAGCTGTGTGACCTGAGTTATTATGAGCAAGTCATTTATATTCTCTATCTCTGTCTTGATTTCCTCATCTGTAAAATGGAGCTGATAATATATATTCTTAGGGTTTTTATGAGTGTGTGAGTTAACACAATAAACTTGGAATTGTACCTGCTACCTGCTAAGTTCTCAATAAATGCTGCCTACTATTATCTTTCAAGTCTCATCACTTCTTCAGGGAGGTCTCCACTCCCATTCTGAATTATGTTCCTCTTAGCACCCTATTCCCTTTCTATATAGCACTTAGGACAATTTACAATCACATTTAAAAGTAACCACCTTCCAGAGTTGTTATAATAGTTCCGGGAGTAAAGCACAGAGCTGGGTGCATGTTTGGCTCTTGGCAAGTGTAAATTGTTATATCATTATCATTATTTACACTGGATTCCTTTCTTGGTTAAAATCGCTGACATATCTACATATTGATAATTTCAGCAAATCTAAAGCATCAAATGTAACCCACACCATTACTGATGTATTTCTTAAAAATAGGAAACCATGACAAAGCTTTCCTATCACTTAGAATTTTCATTGTATGCATATTGCAAGAGCTCTTTTAAGTCTTAATTAGACATGGATTTTTATCATCTATGGAGCTGCTCTGTTTCCTTGTCTTTTTTGCACACAATAACTTTTCGGTTCAGTCCCTAATTAGCATGGAATCTTTTTGAAGACAGTGTAAGTACTGATTGAACTCCACACCTGCAGTGCTAACAATGCTCCAGGCTCAAGGGAACCGACAGGATGGAGAGCCGTGACCAAATTTATGCATGAGCCGAGGATGATGACTCCATCACGACTATCTCCTGGCTATCAGCAATTTGAGATGCCATCAACCCACAATGTTATTTCAGAGGTGTAAAAATATGAAAAAGAAAGTGTTATAAATGTGATGAAATACAATATTAAACTTTAAATGTTTCCCCTAACAGTTGTATGGTTCCTTATTTGGTTTTCCAAAAGCCACTGTGGTTTAAATGAAACCTATTTAGGTTATCCTTCTAAGTAATGACTTCATCTTTCATATTCGGCTTTGCAGTGGTCAAAGCAATGCTGGCCGCTGTAAAAGATAAACCCTAAAACCACATCGGTGAACACTATATGGGTTTATTTCTTCTTGTGTAAAGTCCAAATCAGGTATTCCTCACTGGCAGCAAGGGCTCGACCCCATGGTTTCAATGGGTCATTTCAAGGGTTGCCCTGGGCCTGTATGTGTAGAAGGATTTAGGGGCTGAGGCTGGAGGTGGCTTCCACAGCATACTTTTTCTCACATTCTGCTGTCAGAACTTGATCCCCTGGCTTGATCAAGTTAGCTTGATCACACCTAACTGCAGGGGTGGCTGGGAAATGCCTCTAGCCCTGTCTCCAGGGAGAAGAGGAGCTGAGTTTGGTAATCAGGTACAAATTTCTGCTCCAAGCTCTATAGAGAATCAAAGCACTGTGACCGGCATGGTGTATAAGTTAATTTATTTCACCCTCACAGCAACCCTGTTAGTGGGTATTATCCTTATTTTACAGATAAAGAAACTGAAGCTCAAAGAGGTGAAATGACTTGCCTGAGGCCACGTTGCTCCACAATCATGGAGTTAGAGTTGAGGCCTTGTCTACCTACGTTCTTCTCCTTATATACTTGCCTGTTTGAATTATGCAAGAAAGGCGAGGGGAGAGATTGAGACTCGAGTCCTTGCCGTACAAGGCTGAATCACATAAAAGCCATCCTTTGTTTTTTTTTCCAAGGCCGGAGATTTCACATGTAGTCAGTCAGTGGGTGGGAGGGGACAAGGCTATGGTGTTTGTTACCCACTAATAGCGTGGGCTTCTTTTGGCTGGGTCTGTATGGTGTGTCCCTTTCTGGGTACATAGCATTCGGGAGCCGCCATATTGACAATAGAGCAGATGCATATGCAGATGTAAAAAAGAGACTTAATCGTAAAAACAACCAAACTACACAATATGTAGATGCTGATTGTATCCCAGTTTGAAAAACCAGCATTAAAAAATCTTTGAGGAACAATTGTGTATATTTGAGTATGAATAGGATATTTGCTTATATTAAGGAATTACTGTCAATTTTGTGATGATGGTGATGTGGCTAAGTAAAAAATGACTTTTTTAGAAACGCATACCGAAGTATTTAAGGGTGAGATGTCATGATGTGTGTACTTTAAAACACAACAGCAACAAAAACAGCAACAGGAAAACTCATGAAACAAACTAGGCAAAGTATTGAGAACTGTTAAAAGTCAGTAGTAAGTATGAGGATGTTCATTATATTATTTTTTCTCTGTGACATACACTGTTTGATGTAAGACATTGGGAATATCTGGATGAGGCTTAAAAATGAAGAATGCTTATCACTGTCTGCCGTTTTTCTTGTTATGTTTATTTATTGATCGATCAGTCAATTTTCTCTACCCTTTTTCTCTTGACCTGCAACTCCATGAAAACAGAGACCTGGCTAGTTTCAATTATTTCTAGCACCGATGTCCCACCTAGCACAGTACCTCGTATAAAGTTGCATTTTTAATTTTTCTTTTCTGTTAAGCTCAATTCTCACTGATAATATAGGGTCTTCATCCATCATTGCCAGACTTTGTTTTGGTTCTCCCCGGTTCTGGTTGCATCCTGGCTCTCCCACTTCCCCCAGCCACAGCTCTCCCCTGCCTCATCTTGGTCATAGGAAGCAGAAGGCAGCCCTTCGTGCCCACCACAGTCTCAGCAGGAGCTTGCAGTCATCTCCCTCCTCTGTGATTTGCTGCCCTCATGTTGCTGACTCCTAGACGGCAGGGACCTTGCCTTCTACTTCTTGGTAGTTGATGGAGCAGCAGGTGCTGCACACAAGTGGTGCTCTGAAATCATCTGTCGATCGATCGCTTGCATTCATCTCCCTCTTGGACCCACCACACTCTTTATTGATGAGGAATGTTTTCATGTATTAATTTCTTTTCTTCCGTTATTTTTAATTATATAAGTAACACATGGTCATTGTAGAAAAATTAGGAAATGCAAATAAACTAAAAGAGAAAGGGTTAAGTGATCGGAGATCTCATCTCATAGTTATTATTATGGCGCATTATTAATTTTTGTCTGTGCCTATATTAAAATGTGTTTCTCTCTATAAAATGAGATTATTTTCATCTTCCTCCCTGCCAACAAAATTTTGAGAACATTATTCCAAAGCAATAGGTATAAATCTATGCCATTATTAATATCTGTAAAGTATTCTCTTATAATGCTGTACGATACTTTATTTAACTAGTCTCTCGGCAGGCATTTATGTAGTTTCTAATTTGCTGGTGTGCTGACTCTCCTTGCATATCTCTCTCTTTGCGTACATGTCATTCGTCTAGTCATTTATTCAGTAGTTTTTTTATCGAGTCCCTTCTCTGTGTCAGGCTCTTTTCCAGGCAGTGGAGATACAACAACAGCAGATTATCTGAGGTAAAGATGCCTTTATTATTATTGTTGTAATTATTAAAGGCTTCTAATACATATTGCCAAACTGCCTCCAAAGAGACTGGATTGGTTTCCATTCCCACCTGCAACTTGTGTGGTCCTGGGCCCCATCCTACCATCGTGCTTAGGGGCCAGCCTCCGAAGCCTCTGCAGGGAGGTGTGCAGCAGTGTTTCCCGCGTCTTGTCCCTGATCTCCCCTCCTTTGGCTATATCCCCAGCCTCTCAGTAGCAGCTCTGGCTCAATGACCTCCCAGCTTCCTGCCTGCTTCTGAGCAGGCCTTGAATTTTGAGATTCCCTGCAGATAATCCCTCCACCTGCCCTGGCCCCATGCAGTGCTCCCAATAGATTCAGCCACCACTCTGAGGCCCCATTTGGGGCTCAGATAATGGGAGGGCAAGGAGCAGGCAGGAGTCTGGGGCTCCAGGCTCCACGTTTTATCCTGCCTTATCTCCTCTGCTTAATTTTATCAGTATTCTCAGGAACCAATCAGGGGATCGCCCTTGACTTAATTGCAGGAGACCTAGCCACAGCTGGAATTGAATTTCCCTTGACCTACGCCCTTCCTGGATAGCAGGACATCCCTTGACTCCCAAGGATTAGTGCAGAGTGAGCAGCCATGTGTTTGGGTGTGGCCTTGGAACAGAGGGGTCAGTGGTCCCATGGAATGAACTTTCTGTTCTGAGAGCCCAGGGACGGGGGCCTCGGTCCTGTCTCTGCATGTCCTGTGTGGCTATAGTAGACAAATTTTGGGGTGTCTGCTCAGCTCACTGTCACACTCCTTGACTGTGCATCTGCCTCCCAGTGGGGATGGTCTTTGGTAGCCATCATTATACAATATGACCCTATCCCCTCGGCCACATTGATTGGACCAGGGTGGGCATGAGATCCAAGCTAGGCCAATCAGATTCCTTCTGGGCCCTGGGATTTGAAATGGACTAGGAGTCAACTGTCGGAACCTGAAACAGAGGTGAGGAAACTGGGAAGAAGTGCACAGAGACACAGCGAAAGGTGCCCTGTGGGGAGAAGCAAGAGGCAGATGGGCAGAGACAACTGGCATGGGCTCTAGGTGGCTTTCCAGTTCTTGGTGCCAGGCCTAGGGGAGGCCCTGTGCATTCCTGCCTTGGGAAGTCTGCCAGACACCACAGTGTTCTCATAATAAAGCCCCTCTTTTTCCTTAAGCTGTTTCTGTAACCTGCAAACAAATGAACACAAATCTCACCTAACACGGTGAACAGGGCCAAACATCAATCTTAACTTATAGGGAAAATCACGGGTTGAATACATGACCTCTAAACTCACTTCCAGCTCTGGGAGCGGAAGGTCGAGTTGGCTGACTAACACCTGGTGTGGGCCACGCCTGCAGAGCACACTGACCTGGGGTTGGTGCTGAAGGTCAGGGCACCAGGACTCAGCGATCCTCCCAGGGAACAAATGCCAGGTTGAGTTAGGGACTTGGGCAGGATCCCTGCACTGTTCTGCCCTGTTTAGGTTTATGGTTCTGCTATGTAGATGTCTTGCTCTGGGCATAATGAGTCTCCAGGTTGTCTTTGTGTCAACAGGGATCAGAGAAAGGGAAATCTAGCTTTGCCAGTAAAGCCAAGACCTTGAGGCCACCTGCCATAGCCTTACCTACGTCAGGATCACAGCTGGTCTACAGACTCCTTCTCTGTTAGATTCCTCTGCTTGGGACCACGGCCAAATCAGAACCAGGCCCAGGATCAGCCCAGCCTAGCCTAGCTTGCTCTCCCAGGGCCCAGGGGCTTACGGCAAAAATTCTCCATGTTCTGTTTGCTTTGGTGACTACGAACTTCTAGTCTTGGCTAAATCAAGCATACTGACATTACTTAACAGCCCAGACATTATTGGAGGTCAGTAGAGAAAGGTAGAGGCCCAAAATGAGGGAGATCTTATTTTGTTCCCTGCCAGTCACACAGAGGAGAGGGAACAGTGTCCCACAGAGCAGAAGTGGCCCACAGAGCAGAAGCCTATTGCTAGAGCACTGCTGATACCTAGACCAGCTGTGTTACCATTCAGAGGCCACTTCACTTCTCTGAGCCTCAGTTTCTTCATCCGCAGAATGAGCAGGTTGGATTGGATGGTTCTTTGCCATGTGTTACATTTTACAATTCCCTGAATATCAGAATGAAAACCCTGAGAACAGCAGCAACATCTTTCAGCAGAGTGGATGCAAGGCTCAGAAAAATTGCCTGATAACGATGTCAGCAATAGAGGAAATGACAGCAACAGATGAATGAGAATTGAGCAAGATGAGAAATTTGTGTATATGTTCTTGTCTTGAAAATTGTTCATTTACTGTGTACGTGTAAGAAATTCAGGGGTTTCTGTATCATGTTGTCCTTGGCAAGAGGCCGAAGGTTAGAGCACCGTGTGGGAGACGCTAAGGGTGGGGGATAAATTCTGCAGAGGGACCTCCTTAGGCCAGGAAGCCTGCCCTGGGAAGCCATCACATAGTGGTTAACACAAGCGTCGGCTGCAGGCAGATCTGTGTCTACTCCTTGTTTTGCCTCCTGTGTGTCTTTGAGCAAGGTCCTTAAACTGTACATGCTGTAGTTCCCTTAACCATAAAATGGGGGTCATGACAGTGCCCCTGGTACTGGGTTGTGGATGAAACAAGACCAAGTGTATAAAGTGGCTTGCACGGAGCCTGAGACATCATTAGCTGCCAATAATGGCAGTAGCTACGATAACTCAGGTTTTTACCTTCTATCTTGAATTATAGTTTCCACGTATATGAAAGGAAGCTCTCAAGATAAGCTGCTTATATGCGATAGTCTAGGCCTTCTAAAATTCATTTCATTTCATAGGAAAAAAAATCCCACAGACTGAACAAACCTGAGAGGATTTTCTCAAAGTGTGGTTGAACCTGGATCACCCGCGTGCTGCTTAGTGCCGGGTCCTGAGCTCTAATTCCAATTAGAAATAAAACTCTGATTCTGAGTCTCTAAGGGCGGATCAGGAATAAGCGAAGTAACCGAATCCACTGATGGAGGCCAAGAGCCAGCCTGGCTTTTAAGCAGCTTGCTGACCTGCCACCCAGGAAACCAGGCTGATCCTTCTTCAACTTTATGTCTGTAGGAATTTACTAGGGATCTTGTTAGAATGCAGATTCTGATTTAGGTGTGTTAGGCAGAATTCTCCAGAGAAACAGAATCACTAGTAGGATGTGTGTGCATACGCCCGTGTGCACGCACGTATGTGTATAAGAAGGCATTGGCTCCTGTGATTATAGAGGCTGAGAAGCCCCCACGATCTGCCGTCTACCAGCTGGAAACCCAGGAGAGCTGGTGGTGTGGTTCAAATCCGAGAGCCAGAAAGCTAACGGTGTAGAGTCTAGTCTGAGTGTGAAGGCCTGAGGACCAGGAACCCTGAGGGCAGGAGAAGATCCATGTTTCAGCTCAGTCGGGGGAGAGAGGATTCAACCATCCTCCTCCTTTTCGTTCTATTCAGGCCTTCAACAGATTGGGTGAGGCCCACCCACACTGGGGAGGGCCATCTGCTTCACTCAATCCAAATACCAATCTCTTCCAAAAGCACCCTTACAGATTCACCCAGAAATCATATTTAACCAGCTACCTGGGCATCCTGTGGCCCACTCAAGTTGACACCTAAAACTAACCATCATAATAGATCTGGGGTGGGACCAGAAATTTTGTATTTTTAACAAGCTTCCAGGGGACATCCATGCTGCTGGTCAGTGGACCACACTTTTAATAGCAAGATTTTAGAGGCTCTGTAATTGTGCTGGTCATGAGTGCCATTTACTAGACTCTTCTGGGTCTGCTTTCTGGGCACATGGTAGGGTTGTCCTTCCCGGCTCCTCATAGTTGGGTGGGGCCACACGACTAGTTCCAGATAAAGATCCATGTTGGAAGCAGAAGAGCGTCACTTTTAGTGCAGAGTATTTAATTGCTTGTTCAAGATTCTCCAAAGTTCCTTTTCCCTTTACCACAGCAATTGGCCACATTTAAGACAGTGGCTGCTCTAGCAGATGGCCCCTGGGGTGGGGATGACGTAGAGCCCAGCCCTTACATGACCTGTGAGGACATGGATTAAGAACAAGACATACATGTTTGTTGTTTTCAGTCGTTGAGATTAGGGGAGGTGTTTGTTACCGCAGCATAACCCAGCCCACCCTGACTGACACGCTAATCTAACCTCCATTTACAAAGGAAGAAACTAAGCCCGAGGGGAGTGACTTGTGTGCTCTGACACCTGGTTAACGAAGTCTCAGAGCTCTGACTCCCAATCTCCTCTTTCTGTCTGTTATTATGCCTCTACTACTTGGGGCTCCTGGAGAACACGGCCAGGCATTTTGCATGTGTCATTTCCCGTCATCCTCACAACGAGTTATCATCCCATTCCTTATGTGAGGAAATGAAGGCCCAAATTGTGTAGCAAGTGTATGGGATCGAACCTATGATCGTCTGATCCAAAGCACATACTCTTCCCATTACACCACCTGCCTGATATCTGCCCAAAAGATATTTTAATAATGGCAAATGATATTTACTCTACTTCATGCAGTATTATCAGTGCTTTATCTTAATATTTATAACAATCTTATGAAGTACATGTCATCATCAAGAACATCCGTGATTATAGATAAGGATATTGAGGCACAGAGAACTTAAGTAACTTGTCCAGGGTCACACAGCTAATAAATGGCAGGACGAGGATTTGAAAGCAAGCAGCTGACTCCAGAGTCCATACTCATACCCACTGCAGTTTATTGCTGTGAACAAAGCTCATGCATATTTCTATCAACTATGATATATATGTACACGTGTTCAGATATGATTTATATATGTAATATAACTATATTGCCAAATATGATTTTTATTTGTTTATTTAGATTGCAAGGTATTTTCTTCCCTACTAGTAAGATTCCACTACACAATTGTTTCAAGTTGATTTCTTACCCTAATTCTTTTACCCTAACCCTTACCCAGGTGTTCTATACATTTGGCATAATGTGATCAGGAATTTTCTTTCAACCTGAAAAAAAAAATCCATTTCTTTGCAAACCCGAACAAAGTTAATTTATTTTTAACAAGCCTGGAAGGACCCAGCTGCCGAGAAGCCCTGGGACTCTGGACCTCCCGCTAACTCTCCCTCTTCTTGTCTTCACACCTCTCAGTCCTTTCTTTTGTTTGAGGTGATGCTTCTGCTGCAGGCTTGACTGCCTCCTGCCCCCTGCCTGCCACTTATGGTCTCTGTGTGGAAGTCTTTCTCAAGCCCTGGACTAAAGCCCCTGGTCCCCTAGGCCCCAAGTCTCCTTGTCACACACTCCCTGGGTTTCCGGGTGCCCTAAGACTATGGGTCCTGGGTCTGTCAGAACATGAAGGTACTGGGATCACTGGCACCTTGACTTCGGACCTAACAGCTGTGAGTGCAGAGGCCAGTGGGCTCATCCCTGTGGGTGCCTAAACTTGGGGAAAGGGTGGGGACTCTTGAGGGTAGTGGATGTTTCTGTTCTCCATACCCTGAGCTGGCTACAAAAGGCTTTCTTTCCTGCACCGAATATTTATTACATGCACTGTTTCTTTGTAAGTCAAACTTTACTCCCTATCTTCACACACACACACACACACACACACACACACACACACACACACACACGGAAAGTGCTTAAATGTTGCAAGTGGTTGAAGAAAGAAACAGAAAAGGCATTGCTAAGGCACTCCCTGGCTCTTGCACTGGCAGGTGAGTAAGGCTCTCTTTAGGGAGGAACTGAGGTCTGGGGGACAAACATGGAGTTCTAACCACAGCCCAGTTATTAGTCCACAGGAAACATCCTGTTACTATTATAAAGATGAAGTGCTACTTTTTTTTTTTCTAAAGAACTTTCTAAAAGTCTTCCTTTCCATTCTGATTCAGTTCAAGTCTCAGGGCAGCCATGCCTGCAACATTAGCTAATCAGACTCCCAAGAAACATTCCATTCCGCTTAGGAGGGCTCTGGAGAATGGTTTGCTCATGGTGGCTTTTAAAATAAACTGAGGGTTGCCAGGCTGAATGGACTCCCTGTGGGGCTGGTGACCTGGTTCCAGGCTAGTGCCCAGCAGGCCTGCCTCCCGGTGGGATGGTGGATGTGCCATTAAACATGTTTCTTGGGGGATGAAGTAGAAAGTCTTGTACCCTCTGTCCTTCCCCATTTTAAAATTGGGAAAACTGAGGCTCAGGAGAGTAATAATAAAAATAATAACAATAGCTAACACATAGAGCACTTTATATTAACTTATGTACAAATATTGAGAGGCGGGGCACCATAGCCTAACAGCACGAAAGACATGGTTTCATCCCGGTTTTGCCACTATGAAGCTGCGTGACCTAATTTAAGTAACTAAGACTCTCTGGGACTCAGTTTCCCTGATTATAAAATATTGATAATGATACCTATTCTATAGGGCTATTGTAAGTAGTAGAAATAATGGGTGTAAAATACCTAGAGTAGTGCCTAGTAGGTACCTCATCAATGGTCTGTATTACTGTTAGGGACACAGTGCAGGCTGGTCATGTGAACAGTGTTTTCTAATCTGGCTTGACATCAAGAATTACCCAACGAGCTGGTTAAAAATACAGATTCCTAGACCTCATTCTCCTGAGTCTCTGCATAGGCATGACAACCCGTATTATAACAAGGCACCAGGTGATTCCTATCAGGCACTTTTTGAATACATCCAGGAACCCTCCACTCCAACCTCTTGGTTTGGCTCTTTCGTTGTTTGTGCACCTGACCCCTGTGTTCAGTAAAACTAGCTTTTGTTTGAAGGTGGACATAATTAAAAGGCCAAATATCATTATATATTCTCAAAGGGAACGTGCCCTGAACTTTGCACAGTAGATTTATCCCAGAAAACTGTTTGCAAATGGAATTCGTTGTGTGTGTGTGTGTGAGAGAGAGAATAGGCATATATTTAATATCTTAGTTTGCAATTCAAAAGAATGCATTCGATTCAACTAAATAAATATTTTGAGTGACTGTTATGTGCTGGGCATGTAATGATAAGATGCAGGCCCTATCTTCAAGGGGCCTGCATCTTACTTAGAGTCCAATGAGGAAGATGGTCAAATAAACAGGCAATTACAACACTGTGGGTAGATCAGGTTCACAGAGGGAGCTAGGAGAGCCTGCAGGGGGAAGTGCACCCAACTTAGGGTTGGGGCATCTGGGAAGTTCCAGGGGAAGTAACATCTGAGGAAGAGACCTATAAATTAGAATCTAGTCTCACATTTATTCGCAAAGTGAATGATCCTTCCCTAATTTATCCTCGTGGAAAAATAAACTTTCACATCATAGTACCCCTGGCTGCATTTATACCAGCACGCAGTAGTACAACTATTGAGTTCCTGCCAGGGGCAAGGCACCAAGTGAGGGGTGGCAGGGCACCCAGGGGGAGAAAGGCCCAATCCCTGCCCTCAGGGAGTTTATACCACACCTCCTCTGGATTAACTTCTTTTCTCACCTCCGTCATTAATGCAGTGCGATCTGTTCATGCCAAACAGGTAGTTTACTGTTCAGGTCTTAACTCCCTTTACTGAAAGGCCGTTTATTCTCTTTCATCACCATGTGGTGGGGAAACCTGGTTGCAACCAACACTTCAGGGCAGGCATACATTTCATCCAGGAGAAAAGCAAAGTGCAAACTCGAGTTCACAGAGCTGTTTGCAGACCCAGGCCATGAAGCCATGGAGGCGCTGTAGGGTCTGTAGAGTCAGTGAGTGTGGAGGCAGCCTGCAGACCTGGTAGTATCAGCAGGAAGACAAGCTCTCCTTCCCTCTGGGCATCGTGGACATAAATGCCTTTCAAACCACCTGTCTCTGCCCAAGAAGGAGAGGAGGCAGGGAGGACCAGAATTCCTTGTAAATTGTGATGATTTCATCATGTTTAAACAAAAGAAGGCAAGGTGTGGAAGTCAACGGGTAAGGTCCCCTTACCTTCTCTGCTGACCTGGGTGTGTGGTCTGGTAGGAGCCACTCAGACCCTTCAAGTGAAAGTCTGTTCCCATCTCCAAGGTGGGAAACCTGGGGTACAGAGGTGCCTGGATGCAGTGTTGGTCATCTGGCAGTTTGCACCCTGCTGCACAGAGTCCAACCTAAACTCATTATTCTGGCTTTCAAAGTCGCCCCCAAAATAGGACCCCCCCACCCATTCCCTGCTTCTCAGAAGGCCAAGCCTGAAGCATCCACTTCCTATTTTTTTTTTTTTTTTTGCCAAATTGCTCCCACTTCCTGAGACATTGCCCCCCTCTATCAGCCTGGTGAAATCCAACCCGTCCTTCAAAGCTCAGCTCAGGTGTCACTTCCCCCCTGGTTGGAATTCATTTCTCTCTCCTTCGCATCCCTTGCTTTGGCCTTTTCTCTCATTATTTTTCCTTGGGCAACTGGCCCTCAGTTCCCTTCCCTGCAAGGGCACAGCAGTAACATCTGCAGTAATCTTTAACCCCTTGGGGTCGTGGACTTCTTTGAAGATGTGATGAAAGCTACCAAAAGAACTGATGTTTATTGAGGCCCACTCTGTGTCAGGCCCGGTGTTTAGGGCTTTTCTACTCACCATCTCGTGTAATCATTGGTCAAGTCTCTCTAGCCAAGTACTAGTACTATCTTTATTTCACAGATGAAGAGGCCCAGAGAGGTGAAATGCCTGTCTCCAGGTCACACAGCTAGTAGTACTAGCAGAGCCAGGTGTACCATATGCTAGAGGTGGGGTGCTAATCACTGGACCCTCTCCAATGCTAGCTCTCTGCTTCCATGGCTTGGGGATGGGGGCAGGGAGAACACGACGACACACACAGCATGTGTTCTACAATTTAGGGGTTCAAGCACCCTAAGCCCATCCACCGTCCAGGTCAACCGGGCCTTCGCTGGGTTGCGGTCTTAACGCAGGCCTGGCTGTGCCCTCGGCAGGGATTTCGGTCAACATCTGGTGACCCAAACCCAGAGCCACAGATCTGAACCGAGGCTGGGGCGTCCCTACCGAGGAGTGCGGGCTCCAGGAGCGAGAGCAGCGTAGCGGGGTTCGGGTCCCGAGTCCCAGGAATGTGG
>NW_011888812.1:10958411-10968381 GCF_000151845.1 Pteropus vampyrus
CGGACGTCTCTTCCCGGGGAAACAGCTCGCTTCCCTGGGGTTTATTTCGTGCTCGGTGGGCGCCGGCTCAACCCCCACGGCCCTGTGTTCTCGCTTCGCTTTTCAGATAATGCTGCGCCGGGCGTTTTGGTGAACGAGCTCTAGCTTTCTGGAAGCGCCGTTTCCCCTTCGTGCTATTCCCACTGGGGGCGGGGAGGCAGGGCAGCTGGGAGACGGTCCCGCTTCGCTGGTAGAGAACTTAAGGGAGAGAAGTGAAAGAGCAGAAACACCCAGCCTCGGCCGCGGGCTCGTCTTCACAGCCATCTAGGAACCCACTCGGGTCTCGAACCCGCAGTGGAAAGGGCCTTGGTGATACCCACTTGTGCATGAAAATCTTGCTTATTTTATACAAAGAGCAGCTCTGAGATGATTTTGGAACCTGGGAAGGGAGTTACTGGCTGGGGATGGAACCTGGTTTCAGTGAAAACTTCCAGGCACCAACACAGGATTGTCTGAGGGCAGAAACATCAGCCTTGGGGCAGCAATGCAGCCCAGCGAGCAGGACTCGAAGGAGCACTGGGTGCTGATGTCCCCTCACAGTGGTCCTCAGCACGCTTTGAAAAGGCTCTAAGGGCCTGGGAGGCAGTGCGACCTCCTGCAGAGAATACTGGATCAGGTGTCCGAAGAAGCTTCAGGGCCCCGCTTCCGGCCTGGACTTGCTCTTCAGTCTCCTCTATCCTCAGGTGCTAGCATTTGTAGGATGGGTGTATCTCACCTGCCCCATCTCTTGTTTGGGGCTTTCCCTGGCTAATGTCTGAAAGAACTTTGTAAAACAGTAAAGGGTATCCAGAAGGGATGATCATGAGTATGACTGTTTTCCCCCTTTTCCGGTAAGGAAGTTCATGGAGAACAATCTATGAGACTTTAAAAAAAAAAAAAAAAAAAAAAGCTTTGTAATTGAAGATCTCTTGAATCAAATTTATACTAAACAAATACTCGATATCCACTTATTTTTAATTTGGTACATGTATATTTTATTACATTGCATTATTAATTATTTTGCTTCTGTTGTGGTGGTTGCTAGCTATGCTTCGAATCAGTGAAGAATTTCCTGGGTAAATTTATTTCTTGCCCAATCCTTCCTTGTATTTCAATAGCATATTGCCACTCCACACTTACCCCCTGTTAGATATTTCCTTCCTTTCTAGTTTGTTCTGTAGAAACACAAGAGGACTCTTTATTTCTTGTTTTTGGATACATTATAAAATAGAAAATCTAAAAGGCTCTCTGAAAAAGCATCTTCAAAATCTACTTTTTGATGTTGGATATTTCAAGGAATCAGTGCATTCTTGAGCTGTACCAGACTTTCAGTGTAGCTGAAACCCTTCGTTTCCTTTAGATGAGGCTACTGAGGCTCAGAGGAGACAGTGATCAGGCAGGCTGAGGTCACCTGACAGGATAGTAGAGATGCTGAGACTGGAACCTGTGTCACCTGGCTTTGCCTTGTATTTTCATGATGTGTGTGTGTGTGTGTGTGTGTGTGTTTTAAAATGGAATCAACTGTAGCAGGTTAAAAAAACGGACGAGTCATGGAAAAGTCACAGCTCTGTTTTGGTATTAATGAGGACTGGCGTGGAAGCTGAAAAGCTGAGGTGCTGTAGGACTCTGTGCTTAGTAGGGCTAGAAAAGCAGGTTTTGAACCTGGCGTCTCATTTCACTTCTCCAAGACAGAAAGGATAGTTATAGATCATTCCAGCATGAAGACTTTGCTGGTCGCAATGTCCAACTCTACCATTCTTGTAGAATTTTGCACACTAATTCTAGTTTATGTGTATGTTTTAGGCAGTGTGACAAAGTGTTTTTTTTCTCCCTTGCCTCCTTCTCTTGAGAAATGTAGTCATGAGAGAAATCAGCTTGATAGTGGGCTGCTTTAAAATGAGAATAAGCTGGTGACTGACAGCTGTTTTGTTGGTCTTGTAATATTTTGGGTTTGCTTTTCTTTGCTTTCTGGTTTCCTGGGAAATAATAATTGTGTTTATTATCTATTATATCTGATCCTTAAGCCTGCTTACCTGCCTGCTTTATCCAGAGTATAAAAAATATTTTGACTGCTCTTTATATTGCTTGTTACATTCTCATATGGGTGACTTTAAATATTTTTATTTTGCTTCAGAACAACAACGGAAAAACCAAATGGTTATGTTTTGTTTGCAGACAGTTTAAGAAAACAGAGCAAATTGGTTTATGGTTAAACTGTGACTTTGAGCTGACTTCAAGTTTAGCCCCACGATAAAGATAACCGCGAAATATCCAAGCTTTCCTAAGCAGAGAGAATGAATCCTGGCTCCCGAGTGAGCAATTTTGGTCAGCAAAGAGGTTATTTAGCTCCTAAAAGTAATTTTTGCTTGGGGTTGAGGCCTAGGCAGAGTTGTTCAGTGACTGTAGGCCTGGGTTTAGCCAGCACGTAATCAGCAATTACTTCTTAGTTCATTCACTGCTCAGCCAAGGGAATTATTTTGAGTGCAGTGTAAGAGGCAATTTTCTGTGCATTTCCCTTCTAACATAGTGCTTCTGGTAATATTGTAATTAATAGGTAACATTATATGTGGCAGGCACTGTGCTAAGGGTTTTAATGCGTTATCTCATTTGATCATTTCAGATATAGTAAGAGGTTGGTGTGGTTCATGTTCCCATTTTATCTGAGAGAAAACTGAGGTCCAGAATTTACCAGATTCAGAGCTAGTATATGGTAGAGCCAGGCTTGATGTCTCCACCACCCCGGTTTACTATCCTGTGCTGCGAGAAGTCATGCATTTTAGACATCTTCAGTGTGTTAATGAGAGATGAGGTGACAGACTTTTGTGGTGAAGGACAGGCTTTTGTGGGGCCTGAACCCTGCCTTAATGGAGATAGACTCGGGTCTGGAATGGAAAGGCCGAGGTTCAGGTCCTCTCCCTGCCACTTAGTAGCTTCATAATCTTGGGCAAGTCGCTTAACTTCTGTGATGCCTCATTTCCTTATCTGGAAAATGGGACTAACACTTCCTGCTTCACTGGGAGGTTGAGAGGATCAAATGAGATAGAAGAGGAACTGGCCTGTAAAATCTAAGGCACAGTTCTGTAGCTAGTTGTGGCTGCTGCTCTGTTACACGTGGAGAAGAGGGGCTTCACATCATTAGTTCATATAAAAAATATTTATTAAGCATTTTCTGCAGAGTGGTTCCTGGGGGGCATGCAAAATGAACTAAGTCACAAAACAATGTTGATAATTATTTATTTTAGGATGTATTAGTAAAAAAAATTTGCGAGTTGCATATCAAGCCTATGATTTTATAGGTAGAGTGAGGCTATATGTGTAATGTCATAGTAAGTTTATTTAAATTGAATATAAAGTTAATCTAAAGAAAAATATTAAGTAAATAATTATGTAAAGATGATGTGGTTATGGCAAACTCGTACGGGTGACAAAAAGCTTTAGTTTGGGAAATACAGGCACTGAGTGGAGGCCATGGTGATGAGCACGAAAGGCAGCCTGCCTTCGTGAGTCTTACAGATAGTCCGGTCATCCCAGCTAACCCATCACAGTGGTGATATGAGCTGTGTGTGTGATGCCCTTGTTGCCCCTGCAAAGAAAGGGCTGGCACTGGATATGCCCGAGAAGGAGTGGTGATGAGAATGGGAGAGCCAGCCAGACTCTAAGTGGAGATCCCTGGGTAGGGCGGCTTCCTCAGACCAGGTACACCCACAGCAATTTTGTCCCCACCTCGTATGACCGGCTTTGCATTGGCTTTTCTGGTGACCCCTCACAGGACAGGAGCTGTAGGAAATTTATTATTACTTCCTTATTAGTGAAGCTGCAGCCCTCCCATTGTCTCAGAATTTCCATGGCATGTAAATGCCTGGGTGAGGGGTAGTGGCAGTGAGACGGCAGATGGGGGTTGTTGGGGGGGGGGTACATTTGAAAGCAAAGTAGTGTCAGCTCCCACAGAAGATCTAATTTTAAACATGCAAATAATTTTCAGTTCCACTTTTCCTTCTTCCTGTTAGAGGGAAGCTCTGTTGCCATTTCTGAGGCTTGAGCAGACAATGTCATTTTTATGCCACCAACTAGCTCCTTCTCTAGGGCACGAATGGGGTGGCATTTTTCTGGGTGCTTGCCTAGGCTCCAGCCCGCTTGTTATTTCATGGCTTTGAATTAAACAAGTGCATGAAAATGAAAATTTAGCACCAGTATGGAATCTGTAACGCAGTGGTCCTTACTCTTTCTGGGAAGGGGGAGGTATGACACCCCTACAGAGTGTGTAAAGGGGAAGAAGCCTCTCCTTCAGAGAGATATACATATTTACAATTTTGTATCCAATTTCAAGGGTTTCACAGAGGCTTTAAAATAGTTGGGTGAAGTCCAGGTTAAAAATCCTCCAATCTAAAACTATATAAAGTTAGAAAAGTATCTGTCCTCTTCCAAGATAACCCTGTCAGGATCCTTGCTTTCCTTCTAGGAAAAAATGTTTTTGTCATGTAGACAAGTATCTGTGTTCCTCTTTCTAAAAAGTTACATTAGAGAAAATATTATATATACATAGTACTCTACTTAGCCTTTTAATTTACTTAGTTGTCTTGGAGATTATTTCATATCTGTACCAGTAGTTTAGGCCATTCTTTTAAATGACTGGCTAATACTGTGACGTGCAAATGTACCATAATTTATTTGACACTCTTCTGTCAACGGATACTTCAGCTGTTTTTAGTCTCTTCCTCTCTCCCCTTACAAATCATGCTTCAGAGAATGTCTTTGTGCACATTTTGTATAACCTTCATAAGGATACCCATGGTGTAAATTTATGATTTTAGGATTACTGGATTAGAGAGTACATACATTTAAAAATTTTGATACTGTTTTGAAGTTGTCCTCTAGAAACATTGTCCCAGTTTGTACCTGTCCCCATAGGTTTGGACAGTGTCTGTTTCTCCATACCATCAGCTGAATTGAGGACTGTTAAAATTTTCGATATGTGCTAGTTTGAAAGGTGAAAAATTATATCCCGTTACTTTTATTTATATCTTTAATTTTCAGTTAGTTGAGCATTTTCCCCTTACTTTCGGGCCATTTGCATTTCTTCCTTCCTTTTTTTTGGGGGGGAGGTTAACTCCCTGTTCACTAAAAGAAAAAAAAATTCTTTTGTTATCCATTTACACAAGCTCTTTGGAATTAAGAAAGTGTTTTGGCTCCTGTTTGTGTTCAAATATATATATATATATAATTTCCAGCTATTTTAGATGCAGCTCTTGTTCCTTAGGAACTCAGAGATTTAAGTAAGGTCCCTGGTTGGTGAAGAGAGTATAGAACTTGGAGCCAGGTTGCTGGTTGGGATCCTGCCTCCACCATCCAACTAGCTGTGTTTTCTTGGGTAGGTGTCTTAACCTTTCTGATCCTTGTTGTTCATATCTCTACAATGCTAATGGTAGTTGTTCCTCTCACACAGAGTAGTTAGATAAGCAGGATTACATTATGTTAAAGTTCTTTGTAAATGGATGTAGAACTGTAAGAACAATGTACAAAATATTCCATTTACTCAAGAGTTAGATTTTTAAAGTTAGAGCAAGAGGCCATAATTATGAGTTGTCAAAACTGTGACACAAAATCTTTAAAAAAAAATCTACATATATTTTTTATTGAAATTATTGGGGTGACATTGGTTAAAAAAATAGATTTCAAATGTACAGTTCAATAATATGTCATATGTTTGGTATTGTATGTCACCACCCCAAGTTAAAGTTCCTTCTGCCACCAAATATATAAAATCTTTTAAATTGGATTTAAGAGATTAAATCCACAATTGACTGTATACATATAGACGTGTATATGTACATATTACAATGTTAAATGTGGAGCAGCATAGGCTTCTTGATAGCACAGTTTATTTTTCTCTTTGACAGAGGAATTTCATTGAATTAAAATAGGTTAGATGATCATGAGATGTGACTGAAGAGTGGCTAGTGTGGTTCCAGCCCTGAAGGGAGTACAGGGATACTGACCATGTCCCCTAAAAACACCAAGACAAAACAAAACAAAAAATACGGTCCTTCTTGCATTGGCTTGAGCATTTTTCTTTTCTTGTGACCTGGCCAGCTTGGCCGTGGCCGCCTTCTGTCTCTGGGTACATTTTCTGTCGGACCAAGAGGAGTACTTTATGCCAATGACCGAAAGTTGAACGACATAATCCTTGACTGTAATTGCAGGAGATGGGAGGCCTTGGGAGTCTGTGATGACTGTGCCACCTGTTTCCATGGCAGCAAGGTGATCCTGCATTTCCTGCTCCTGGCTGAGGGCTCACCTCATTTTCACGTCCTTGTGTCCTGGGAGTTCTTTCCCTATGAGAATAGACCTGTTCCAGAGGACTGGAGGTAGAGACCTGTGGGGTGGCTGTGGGGATGGAAAGAGATCGATGCCCAGTGCTTAGTGCACTGGCTTTGGAGGCAGACAGACCTGACTCCTGTGCGACCTTGGGCCAGCTCTTCTCATGCTTGGAGCTTCATTTGTTCTCATCTGGAAAGTGGGGACAGTAAGAATTCCTACCTCATATGGTCGTTGAGTATTAAATTGATCTGTATAACAAGATCTTATCATGAAATAAACCTTCTAAAAATGTTGGCGGTTGTTTTATCATCTTATTTTGCTGCGATATTGGCATAGTCTACTACTTCAAAAAATTTTAAAAAATATTGTTACTTGATAGTTTACAAGGCCCTTCGACCCATATGAGCTCATTACATCCTCACAGCACCCCTGTGAGTATGTCAATATTTCCATTGAAGTTGTGGCTCACACTGGCTCTACATGACTTGTTCAGTTCAGGTGTCATCTATCTTTCACACAATAATAATGTACTTTCATAGTGTAGCCCAGTTTGGAACATTACTCAAATTTAGAATTAGCTTACCAGAGACAAATAAGGCAGTCAGGTCCCCTAGTTTGGTTCATACGTAATCATTAGGTTGAACCATATGAAATTACTGTTTCTGGTACTTTGACTATTGTATATAGTTCCACTTAATATGTTCCAGAAAACGTGCTTTTAAAATAAAATTCAGAAAACCAAATCATAGACTTGCATGCTGTAAAGCAGTGTATTTAAGACTGTGGGTCATAAGATCAATTTAATGAGTTATGACTAGCATTAAAAAAGTGATAAAATAGAAAAGAGCAGGGTTTACTGCAAGTAGGAAGGGTAAGTATTGTGTCATGAAACTTGTTTCCATGGTATATATGTGTGTGTGTGTGAACCGAATTCCATATAAATAAGTTTATCATGAGTTCAGTCAAACTGGAAGCCACTGTTTATAGGGAATGAAGTGGTGAAGGTGTGAGGCTGGGAGCGTAGCTGGGCTCTGTTTCAGAGACAGCGGGGAACCAGTATGAAGTCCCAGTTATGCCTCATCGGTTCCCCCATATATAACTGAAAACCATCTTGCAGCCACTGGTGCAGGAAGGACCAACTTCTGGAGAGGTCCCTTAGGAAGGGAGTGGGTGGACTGGAAGCTGAGGAGGCCTGCCCTGGCGTAGCTGCCCTTCTGGAAACTTCAGGGGGACTGCCCCAGTAGAACAGCTATTGGCCATGCTCTGTGGTGTTTGGTAAATGGGTTTGGTGGAGGGCTGAAATTTACTGCCTCCTGCATTGTAAACTTTGAAAATTCAGGACCACCCGCGGGGAGCTGAGTGAGTTCTGAGGGGTCATCACCCATTTGGTGAGTAGTGGGACTCAGGCTCACATCCCAGACAATTTAACTCCGGGTGGTGCTGCCCTCACTGCAGTCACGCTGATCTGCACAGGGCTCAAGCTGATCCTGCCTGGGGGCTGTTAGCCCAGTTGGCTGGAGGTTGGTTTGATTTCCTTTTGAGTCAGTTCAGGCTTTTTTTTTTTTTTTTTAATATAAAAATTTGAAAAACTAAATACATTAAAAAAAAAAAAACACAAACCCTCAAAATTACCTGTAATCTCCATTCCCCCACAGTTAACCCTGGTATCGTTTTAATGGATGATTTTTTTCTCTCTCTTTTTTTAATGCATGTTCTATCTGTACTAAAATAGCATTAACTCCTACTCATACTTTGTAACATTTATCACCTTTTTAAAAAATAATTGTGGTACATGCTTCCCTGGGGACACCCCTGGGGGCCACAGCATAGACCTGAGGCTTCTCAGAGTGTCACTGTAACTCAGTGGAAAGTCCTTTTGAAATGTTTTTTTTTTTTTTTTTAAACAAACAAATAAACATGGCTGTATTACAGATTAGATAACAAATCTGCATCCAGAATTTTTTCAGCAAATACAAGGGACAACAAAGAAATCTCTGCCTCCCAGGCCCTCAGGGAGGTGAGTTCTTTCCTGGGCTTTTCTCAGGGGCAGTTTTGGAAGTAGGAACAGTAAGTTGCAAGCATTTTTTCTTGCCAGTGAATATTCTCTTCTATAACTTTTAGTTCTTGCATCCCTTTGCATTATGTGGAGGCACCTTCACTTATCTCGTTCATCCTGTGATTAGGCTTCTAGTTAGTTTCTGAAAGTTTTTGCCTTGATGAACTCTAGTCAGGTAACTTTGCGATTAAGTCTCTGAAGTATCTCTGATAATTGTCTTAGGATAAATGGAGAGGATAAATATAACAATAGCAGCTACTGTAGGTTGGGTATTTATCATGAAGTGTCCTCAGCATTTAGTACCTATTAACTCCTGTCATCCTATGAGGTAAGTACAGAGAAGGAAACCTAGAGAGTTATAACCTGGTCCATGGCCACAGACATTGCCAGAACCTCACCCAGCTAGCTAGTTGTGGGCTTCCTTGCCCCAAGGGGGAGCTGTACAGGATCATCCACATGGGCCAGTGCCTGTGTGAGTCTCTGGGAAGGACAGCTGGGCTTGGGGGCCATTCTCACAGGTAGGAAGGTCATCTTCCTGTTGGATGGGGAACACCTTGACACTTGTCGCTCAGAGCCATGATGTGGAGGGAGTAAATGCTTCCCAAAGCCACAGAAGAGTTATCTTTGCCTTAGAACCTGGAGCCATAAGTGGTAAAGGCTGCCTGGAACTTCGGGGCTTTGGCTCCGATCAAATGAATGACATAATGGCGTCTTGTTGGGGTCCTGGCCTTCTTGTTGTAAATGAATTTGGATTTCACAGAATTTGAAATTGGGCACAATGACATGACTTCAGAGTGTCTCGTAAGAGAAGCAGCATGGGAAAAGTCATGGAATGGACTCTGGTGTCAATAGAAGCTTGGGTCTAAATCATTGCTCTTCTTTGGCCACATGGCCCTGTGTCTGCCCAGGTACTTAAGCTCTGGGAACCTGTTATGCCATCTAGAAAATGGGTAGTAATTGCCAGGCCACAGTTCTTAGGGTTAAGTGAGGGAAGGTGTGTGAGGCACCCGGTCCAGACTGGGGTGCTTAGTAGATAGGCCCGTAAATGTTTGCTCCCGCCTGAGCCTCTTTATTAACACAGCCCTTGACCTTGAGGCTGCAGTCGCCATGTGCTTAAGCTCCGAGGAGACCTGCTCTGAGGGTGTTCAGGTGGCTTCTGCCAGCCTTGATGCCCAGTGTGTTGTCGTCTAAAGGGATCACTGAATCTTGTGTGGAGAGAAGTCGTAGAGGATGTAGGGGTGGGAGCTCTTATTTAAGGTGACGTGTTGACATATCTGAAGATGTTTTATATTTACTTTGAATCATAACTATCTCCAAATGAGAATAATGCTAATAATTAAGCTAGAGTAAGAGATCCCAAGAGTGATCACATAGCCAAAAACCAGCCATTTCTGGAGGATAAATAGTCCTGTTTGGTTTTTGTTCCTGCCGGTGAGGCCATCCCAATCCATCACATCCGTACGTCAGGCAGGAATTATTTCAAGAGCACTAAGCACATCTAGATCTAGTGCAATCCAGCCTCTCTCGTCTCTCTTATGTCACTGTTCTGACCCCGTTACATAGAGCTTGGCCTCATCA
>NW_011888812.1:10968431-10972301 GCF_000151845.1 Pteropus vampyrus
AAATGTTTGCTCCCGCCTGAGCCTCTTTATTAACACAGCCCTTGACCTTGAGGCTGCAGTCGCCATGTGCTTAAGCTCCGAGGAGACCTGCTCTGAGGGTGTTCAGGTGGCTTCTGCCAGCCTTGATGCCCAGTGTGTTGTCGTCTAAAGGGATCACTGAATCTTGTGTGGAGAGAAGTCGTAGAGGATGTAGGGGTGGGAGCTCTTATTTAAGGTGACGTGTTGACATATCTGAAGATGTTTTATATTTACTTTGAATCATAACTATCTCCAAATGAGAATAATGCTAATAATTAAGCTAGAGTAAGAGATCCCAAGAGTGATCACATAGCCAAAAACCAGCCATTTCTGGAGGATAAATAGTCCTGTTTGGTTTTTGTTCCTGCCGGTGAGGCCATCCCAATCCATCACATCCGTACGTCAGGCAGGAATTATTTCAAGAGCACTAAGCACATCTAGATCTAGTGCAATCCAGCCTCTCTCGTCTCTCTTATGTCACTGTTCTGACCCCGTTACATAGAGCTTGGCCTCATCAACAAATGGCCCATTTTCCGACCTCATGCCTCACGCCGTTGCTCAAGCTCATCTGATCCTGAAAACCACTCTACACGATACCACCTTTCTCCTCTGATCCTGCAGGCTCATTATAGTTTACACCTGATGTGAAAATATTTTCATTGCTCAGACCTGAGCTTCTCTAAAATCAAGAATAATAATCTCCATTGTATCTGGCTACTGGGAGTCTCTCCCTGTGACAGTGGACATCAGACAGCATAAAGTCACCTTCGTTGGCCGTCTCACTCTGGGCTTGTTCATGGGACTGAGAGACAGAGGTTAAAAAGCTCGGGCTCTGGAGCCAGACGCCTGTGAAGGAATTCCTTGTGTCACCTTGACCGTGTTGCTTAACTTCTCTGTGCCTCAGTCTTCTCATCTATAAACTATGGTGATAATATGACTTAACTCTAAGGTTGTTATAGGAAGTATAAAATCAGGTATGTATCACAAAGAATTATTTGGCACATGTTGAATATCAATACACATTAAAAAAGAAAAGCAACGACGTGTCGGGCCTGGGGTGAGACACAGACTCTCAGGCTGTCCCTCACCACGTAGCTGGGTTTCTTCTGGGAGGTGCACACGTGGTGCTTAGCCTTTGCTGTCCATCAGAATCTGGCACTCAGGCTTTGCAGCTGTCAGGCAGTGTGGTCGGTGTGAGTGGGCGCTTCTCTTCCTTTAGACCAGGCTGTCTCAACCTCAGGACCACTGACATTTGGGGCCTGAGAATTCATTGTTTTGGTGGCTTCCCTGTGCACCAGAGGGTGTTCAGCAGCCTCCCTGGCCTCTGCGCCTTCCAAATGTCAGAAGCACCTTCCAAACCCCCATTCGTGACAATTAAACATGTCTCCAGATATTGCCATAGGTCCCGGGAGGGGAAAGCATCCTGGTTGAGAACCACTGCTTTAGGCAATGCCTGTTTCGAAGTTGTGGTGTAGGTAGGTGCATGTGCCCTGGCGGCCTTAGTAATGGGACTGGCTGTCCTTCCATTCCCCTGTGACTGTGTTGGTAACTGACTTCCTCCTAGTGTGACAATAGGTCTAAACTAACAAGCGCATTTATGGGTCTCGAAATAGGATTCACGTCCAACTTCCTGCTTGTTTAGAGAGCACTTTTTAGGGATGCTTTGGCTGAATGAGCACTGTGCTGGGAGTGTTGATACCTGGTGTGGTTCCTCTGTCACATTTCTCCCAGTGTTCTCTGCCTGGGTTTGCGCTTCCATAGAGTGGGACTAATTGGCAGTTTCCCCTCCCTGCCCCGCCCCGCCCTGCTGTGCCCTGCCCTGCCCTGCCCTGCCCTGGTGGGATAGGAAGCCAGTGTTAATGTGTTATGTGTGGTGCTAAGCCCTGCTGCCGGGGATGTGAAGCTGAGGGAAAGGCTCAGCGTTCATTAGGAGCCTGGAGGCCAAATGTGCCAAGTTCCACACAAGGGATAGACCCAGTCAAAGGGAGATCCCATTACAAAGAGATTCACTGCCAAGTTCCCCCTCCCACCAGCTCCCTGGAGCAGTTTTCAGCTTAGAGAGTTTGCGGGCCCCAGGGCAGAAACCTAGAGCTGATGCCTTCAGAGTCAGATTGGGGAGACAGGCATGAGGGGAGACAGGCAGGCATGAGGCCAGAGAGAAAACCCAGGAAGCCCCCTGAAGGGGTGATGCTGCCAGCCAAGGGCTGGGGCCCCGGCTTCCTGAAAGCTCTCTGTTCACACAGCTTTTCAGGAATACGACCCTCTGTGAAGCCAGAAAAGGGCTCCCAGCTCAGTGTGGGTCAGACCTGGTCAGGACGTACTGTTGTCTGGTCTTTTGCCCAGATTCCAGCCAGTTGTTCCGAGATGCCCACTGTACTGTCTCAGACTGTGTGCTGGACTCTCATTCCATCCTTACGATTATGTCCAGCTTAGAGATGAGGCACAGAGGTGAAGGGACTTGCCCAGAGTCAGGGATGGGGCTGTTCCGTAGCCGTCGTGTGATCCACAGCAACTTAATAGCTTCCGAAGCCTGCATTTTCTCGTGTGTCAAACATGTCAGAGGGTCATGATCAGGAGTCCACGAGGAAATGTATGGGAAGCCCCAGCGTGGCGGCTGGCATACAGAAAGTGCTCCCTAAATGCCAGCTGCTGTCAGTGTTTCACTTATCAGTGATAACACGGTTCTCTTGCTTTGAGCTTTTCCAGGAATAGGACTGGTTTGTTCTGATCTAATCATATGGTTTATCTCAGGCCCTGTTCAGCAAATGTTTAGGGGTACAGCTGCCTGGGGCGGGGGAAGATGTCACCTGGAGAGGACAGAGTCTGAGATTCAGGATATAAAGCAAAATCTGCCCTCAGGGATGGAATGTGTGATCTCACTGTCTGATAGGCCTCAAACTAGCTGAGCTCATTGCCATGTACTTGGTAGTAAATCATTGCCAGTAAGAAGATAAAAGGGATCATCACCTCAAAGAATGTCAGAGTGAGAAGGGACTTAGGGACATTAGGCTAGGGAAGACAAATGGGTTCGTTTGTGTTCATCTTCAGGTGCTCGGGCCCTTGTGGCTGCTGGGGCCCTGCATAGAAAGGATTCTCAGACCACAGGGATGGCGTACTCAGCGGGACAGAGTGCTGGGATCAATGAGTGATGGAGGGGGTGGCACACGTGCTGTTTATCTGCTCTCGTTGGTTCCAGCTGATGAAACTGAGGCCTACGACCTTGCTCACTGGAGGCTCACCCAGCAAGTCATAGAACCACAAACATCTCCTTTGCAAAGGGATCTTTTAAGAGTGTGTCTGATTCTTTAGTTTCATTCCCGAGAAAGTGGTTTTCGCTCGACTGTCTTCAGCGAGGAGGAACTCGCTAACTCAGAAGGCAGCATGTTCTGGCTTTGGGCCTCTCCCAGTGCGTTTGTGCACCATCGAGGGGGAGAAAGCCTTAGAGCCCCTAGAGGTGGGCTCTTCTCAACCGTGGCTGCCCTTGGGAAGCTTTTAGAAAATACTGATTGGAGGCCCCCACTCCTGACCAGTGGCACACACCAGCCCCGGCACTGCTGTTTCTGTGGTAATTTTCCCAAACTCCTCATGTGAGGTTAATGTGTAGCCAGAGTTGAGAACCACTGAGACCAAATCCTTTTTTGGAAACAGGCCCAGAAAGGGCCTGATTGTCCAGGGTTATGTGGCATTAGTGGCACGAAGAGAAGGAAAACCCTTTGTGAAGTATCAGCTGTACAGCGGGCTCTTTTGCCTTCATGCCGAGTCTCTTCTGGTCCCACGGAGCTGTTATTCCAATGGCTGCAGACCCTTTGTGCTTTTATATTGCACTTAGGTAAACTCACAACATGACCTACA
>NW_011888812.1:10972351-11004751 GCF_000151845.1 Pteropus vampyrus
CACGGTTCTCTTGCTTTGAGCTTTTCCAGGAATAGGACTGGTTTGTTCTGATCTAATCATATGGTTTATCTCAGGCCCTGTTCAGCAAATGTTTAGGGGTACAGCTGCCTGGGGCGGGGGAAGATGTCACCTGGAGAGGACAGAGTCTGAGATTCAGGATATAAAGCAAAATCTGCCCTCAGGGATGGAATGTGTGATCTCACTGTCTGATAGGCCTCAAACTAGCTGAGCTCATTGCCATGTACTTGGTAGTAAATCATTGCCAGTAAGAAGATAAAAGGGATCATCACCTCAAAGAATGTCAGAGTGAGAAGGGACTTAGGGACATTAGGCTAGGGAAGACAAATGGGTTCATTTGTGTTCATCTTCAGGTGCTCGGGCCCTTGTGGCTGCTGGGGGCCTGCATAGAAAGGATTCTCAGACCACAGGGATGGCGTACTCAGCGGGACAGAGTGCTGGGATCAATGAGTGATGGAGGGGGTGGCACACGTGCTGTTTATCTGCTCTCGTTGGTTCCAGCTGATGAAACTGAGGCCTACGACCTTGCTCACTGGAGGCTCACCCAGCAAGTCATAGAACCACAAACATCTCCTTTGCAAAGGGATCTTTTAAGAGTGTGTCTGATTCTTTAGTTTCATTCCCGAGAAAGTGGTTTTCGCTCGACTGTCTTCAGCGAGGAGGAACTCGCTAACTCAGAAGGCAGCATGTTCTGGCTTTGGGCCTCTCCCAGTGCGTTTGTGCACCATCGAGGGGGAGAAAGCCTTAGAGCCCCTAGAGGTGGGCTCTTCTCAACCGTGGCTGCCCTTGGGAAGCTTTTAGAAAATACTGATTGGAGGCCCCCACTCCTGACCAGTGGCACACACCAGCCCCGGCACTGCTGTTTCTGTGGTAATTTTCCCAAACTCCTCATGTGAGGTTAATGTGTAGCCAGAGTTGAGAACCACTGAGACCAAATCCTTTTTTGGAAACAGGCCCAGAAAGGGCCTGATTGTCCAGGGTTATGTGGCATTAGTGGCACGAAGAGAAGGAAAACCCTTTGTGAAGTATCAGCTGTACAGCGGGCTCTTTTGCCTTCATGCCGAGTCTCTTCTGGTCCCACGGAGCTGTTATTCCAATGGCTGCAGACCCTTTGTGCTTTTATATTGCACTTAGGTAAACTCACAACATGACCTACAGGACCCTGAACCTCACATCGGATCACCAGACCCCCTCCTGTCGACTCCATCCAGTCCAGCTGCCCCTTTTACAGAAGGGCGGACCCTGGCACCACCCCGCTTTCCCCTGGGGGCTCTTTCTGCGTGTTCTCTCCCATTTCCTCCTGGCTCCTCCTCAGGTCTTAATTTGTCCTTGCCCACACTCTTACCCCATTATCCTGTTCATTTCCTCTGTTCTCATCACCACCTGAAACCGATTAGTTTACTGTTTGTTTCCCCATCCGCAGGAGGTAGGGACCCTGTCTGTCTGCTTCCCTGCTCCATCCCTCATGCCTTGGCCATGTTTGTTGAATGGCTGAGTTGAAAGAACCACCACGACACGGAGCTGGTATTATCCCCAAGTTACAGGCGACTGGAATTCTGGTTTACTGCCTCTCAGTCCCTTGTTATTTTCAAGTATCTCATAATATTTTAACTTTCTGCCATGACAGCCCTAAATGTATAAGTGTGTTTTGAGGTGGGGGCGGGGGTGCCACGGTCATCCTTGGGGATGGGGCTTAGCTGGCTCTAGTGAAAAGAGCACAGATTTTGAAGTCCTTCGGACTTGAGTTGGAATCTTAGCACTGGTCTTACTAGCTGTGTGATCTTGGGACATCACTGACTGTCTCTGAGGGCCCAGGTTTTCTTGCCTGCAAGATGGAATCACAGTGCTAACAGCTGTTACTGACCGAATGCTCTCTGCGTGCCAGGCACCACGCGAAGTGCTCTGCGTGTTTCAGCCGAGTGGATCCTCATGCCCGCCTAATGAGGCGCTTCTCTTCTTGGCCTCATTTTACAGCAGAGGAAGACGAGATACAGAGAGCTCAAGCAACCAGCCTGAGAGGTCACATGGCCGATCAAGCGAGGAAACAGGGTTCAAGCTTCCAGCAGCTTGGTTCTAGAGTCGGGGTGTTAGGAATTTATGCAATCATGCCCACGTGGCCCCAGAACAGGTGATGGTGAAGAGATAGATACTCAGTACAAGTTGGTTCTAACCCTCCTTCACCCTTGACCTTTACTCACAGTGACATTTAAGTTTTCTTACTGTTTTGTTCTCAAGTTGGTGACAAAAGTACTGATTTCCTGTCTGCTGGAGGCTCTGACTTCCAGATAGCTTCCCAGGACCTGACCTCAGGGAGAGCACCTTGCAGGCCCCAGGCGTGTGCTCTGTGTTGGGAATGCAGATGAAGGAGTGCAATTTCCCACTTAAAAAAACCAAACTACTGCCTCACATATCTATTAAATGTCTACTTTATGCCAGAATTGTGACTACGACCAGTAAAAAAAATTAAAACAATAGTTCTTGCTCCTGTCACGCCAACTTATCAGCCCTTCATTTACCAGCCTGCTTAACTGGACTCTTAGTTGCGATAATTTTAATTGTCGATGTGGATTTGCGAAGGTGACCTGGGTTGGGTGTCACCTTGCTAAGGCATTTTTCCTGGAGGATTCGTTTGCCCTGTTTTGATAGGCGGAAGTATGAACAACCAAAGCCACATTTCAAGTGACTGTTTTATTTTGGGGTGGGCAGGATTCGGTGTTGATGTGAAACAGAGAGACTTCAAAATGAATTCGGTATTTAAAAAAAATTTTTTTTCCTAATTATGTAGGAGTGGTATAACAACACTAAAAGAAATTTAGAAACTAGAGAAAGGAAAAAAAAAAAAAGGCCCCAAATCTCCCTCATCACAGAACTATTATAATTTTAAAGTAGTTACAGCTACAATTTTTTTTTTCCAGGTGGCTTCTTACTTAAAATAATTGTGATTACAGAACAGGAACAGTTTTAGACCCTTTAATGCCAAAAGGCTAAATAAAGAAAACATTTTTTTTCCATGGTGGTACATGGATGATATAACCACAGTTTTTAGTAACTGCAGGATACTGCATGTGGTGGATGTACTGTAATTCACTTAACTTTTTTTTTATTTAGAAATTTAAGCAGTAGTCAGTTTTTCACTGTTATAAGTAGTACAGGGATGAATGTCTGCACGCAGGTAGCTTTTCCTGTGAAACAGATACGACTTCTTCTGGGTTAATTTTTAGGCATTTTTAGATTCTTTGACACCACTTGCCAGATGACTTTCCAAAAGGGGTATTGTTTAATTGTCTAGAATGTATGAGACTGCCTGTTTCATTATGCCCACACTGGCACTGGTTGTTATCATTTTTTGAAAACAGATTTTTGAATTTAATATTTGCATTTGCAGACATGCCACCTGTGTTGTGTGGTGGCTGCTTCACACCACTTTTTGACCGTGTGCCACTCATGTAGATGCTGTTTTGTGTGGTCTTTTAAAAAATTCATTAAATTTTTTTTTTTATGCTCTGGAGAATGTCAAGTCACTGTCTGTGTTTTCTACTGCAATCTGCATTTTTCTGGTGGTACCTAGAAAAATTCTAAGTGTGGCCAGAAACCAACTAGGTCTGGTTGTATATTACCTGACCACAGAGATAATTAGATGTGTTCATTTTTTAGGGCTAATTTTAATGGTACCTGCTCTCCAATATCTAGCTTGAAATTATATGATGGTGGGATGGGCATTTGTGGAATGAAATAGTACTGAGTGCCTACCAGATAGCTGGACTTTGTGATTATGTCTTAAAAGTGGCAGCGCGTACTAGCACAGTGGGAAGAGAAGTTGAGTTCAAATTCCAGCCTTGCCCCTTGCATCTCGGCCTTGATCAGGTTTCTCTCCTCTTCCCTCCCTACCCTTCCTCCACCAGCTGCCTTTGTTTCCCCACCTGTAAATCTGTCTGGTGGTGTCTGTGGAGGTCAGGATTAAGAACATTGTGTTAATAAGGATTTAGCCCACAGGAAGTCTGTGGGATCCTGCTGTTGGTATTGACATAACAGTGGTTTCAGGGGTGGGGACAGGAGAGGAGGAAAATAGGCCAGCCCAGATATCTTTCTTGTAGGAGATTCCATTTTAGCTGGAGAGATTAGATGGGCTGGCCGGAGACAGTTTCAAGTCACAGACAATACAGACTTCCAGGTAATAGACAGGAGTCAGGCCAAGCGTGTACCCTTGGTTGCTGTTTGGGGATGAATTTTGGGAGGCCAGGCCCCCAGTGGGGAAGACTCCTTCCTGTACAGTGAGAGGTCACGCCTGGCAGATTCAGAGTGTCTGTGGCAGGTTGGCTGGGGACTTGAAGGTCTTGGATGTCTGCAGGATTTAGTTTTTGTCTTGTAGAGAATGAAGTATCATGGGAGGATTTTCTTTTCAGATTGTAATGATTGATCATTTTATTTTTTATTTACTTTTTTGATAGCAATTAAAAAAAAACAACTTTATTGTGATATAAGGCACATACCATAACATTTACCCTTTAAAGTGTACAATTCAGTTGTTTCTATATTCAGAATTGTGCAACCATCACCATTATCTAGCTTCAGAATTTTTTCGTTACCTCAAAAATAAACCCTATATTCATTAGCAGTCATTTCCTACTCCATCCCCACCTCCCAGCTCCTGTCTATTCTATATAGTTCATATAAGCGGAATCATACAAAATTTGCCCTTTCGTATCTGGCTTATTTCACTTAGCATAATGTTTTCAAGGTCCATCCTTACTGGAGCTTATAGCGACACTTTCTTATGACTAAATAATATTCCATCATAGGGATGTACCATGTTTTATTTCTCCTTTCATGAGCTGATAGACATTTGAGTTAATTCCACTTTTTGGCTATTACGAATAATGCTTCTGTGAACATTTGCATACGGATTTTTGCGTGGACGTTTATTTTCAATGTGGGAGGATTTCGGACTGAGGGGTGGTGTTTGGAGTCTTTGAGCAGGCGCTATGCAGATGCCTGTGTGCATCTCTGCACTTCCCAGGCCAGTCCAGGGTAAGCATGATGTGCTCCCTTTCTTTCAAATGACCCTGTGAGGCAGGGTCTCTTATTATCTCTCTTTTATAAATGAATATTAAGTCAGCTGCATGGTTAGAAAATGGTAGATCCCAGCTCTGTCCAGCATCTGAGCCAGCCAGGATGCCACCTGCCCTGGGTAGAACAGGTGATTACGGTGGCCTGGCCAGGAGGGGCCAAGAGGGTGAGTGCTATAGAGCTGCAGTAAGCTGCATGGAATGCGTGCGTGTGTGTGTGTGTGCGCGCGCTTGCTTGCTTGCTTGCTTGCTTGCTTGCCGGTGTTAGTGGGGCATGGGGTGAGGGGAGGTGTTTCAGAGGCAGCATCAGCAAGACCTGGTGTTTAGATGTGACATAGAAAGAACACTGACTTGGAGTTATGAGAGTGGGTTGGATTCTTGGCACGACTTTTTTGACCTTAGGCTGATCTTATCTCCTTTGAGCCTCCTCTTCCTCATGTGGAATGTGGAGCTCTTCTCCTGGCCCCCTGCATCCCTCAAGGCTGGTGTGAATGTTGGGGGTCTGGGAAAGAGGGAGAAGCTGAGGGGAGAGAGGAGAAGAAAGAGGGGGCAGAACCTGCTAGAATGAATAGGCAGAGAGACGATGACCTAGGAGGCGCGGTGTGTGGGGGTGGGGGACATACAGCAGGTGCAGACAGGTTCTGGGGAAGGTGTGAGCCAGCTGGTCAGGGAGGACATCCCTGTCCGTTTTGGGAGTCCTGAACCCTGTGAAAGCTCCTACCCAGAGGCTAATGAGCTGATTATAATCCAGAGACTATTGATTGTTCCTAGTATTTGAATTTGAGCCTTTGTTTCTGGGAAGAGTCTGTATTGACAAACCCACAGCATCAGCAGCCTCCCCCAGCACATCCCTCCCTCCTTCAGCCAGGCATCACCTTAAAGCCAGCGAGGCCTTCCTGGGTCCTAGAGGTCATTCGGGTGGCCCCTTTTATCTGGGCTTGTCTCTGTTCAAGTGTCAGGGCTGACTGTCCCCTTTATCACTGACGTGCAGCTTGCCTGGGTTTTGTAAAAAGCTCGTCATTACCAGTTAGAAAATAAAGACAGAAAGCTCCCCTTTGGAGCTGGCGTCGCAATGACTTGCTCTTGTTCTGACTCCAGTATTTTGCTGGGTTGTTATGAATCAGTCACTTAATTTTTTTTTTTTTAAAGTATGACAAGCACATTTGTCTTAATATGAGAAGGCAGGCTTATAAGATGTAAGTTAGATGATTTTTTCTTAGACTGAGTCAGAATCCTGCACCTACCCGCCATCAGAGAGTGATCTGATATGTTCTCCTTCGTCCTGAGTACGAGGACATAAGGGAGCGTCGGTGTGAGAGCCTTCTTCCGTGTGTTTCTGTTCTCTTGCCTACAGGTAGCAGCTGTTGGTTGGGGGCTGTGCTTATCAGTTTTCATGATGAAGCACAGTCACTGTTCATTTAAAAATTGGTCAGGCCCCAAGGGTCTCATTCAGAGAAGAAAGGGACTTTAAGGATCATCTAGTCCAAACCATTCACTTTGCAGGTGTTGCAACTGAGGCCCAGAGAAGGGAAGTAACTTGCCCAAGACCACACAGCTAGCCACAGAGGGAGCCCACCTTCCTGGTTCTGCCAGACACTGAAGTTCCAATAGTGAGCACATAGGGTTCTCAGGGAACATACCTATCTTTGACCTGTTTCTAATGAAATCGGTTTTCTGGAGGTTGAATTCTGACGTGTTCCTAGTGATCTGCTGTTGGGAAGTCCATTCCTTTTGGGGAATAGTTGAAGTTGGCTACTGGATTCTGGCATGTCTGCCGTTTTTGGCCATCCGAGGGGAGAGTGACCACGCCTGGGTCCTGGAGGTGTTGGCTGCTAGATGGCTCTCCCCTGCCCCCCCGCCAACCCATTTATTGCATTTATAGCCAATAGAGAAACCAACCCAGTAAACAAATGAACTTTTATGGTTGGCAAAACTGGGAGGCTGAGTTTGGGAGGCGGGTCAAGGATAAAAGGGTAGGGTTCCTCCTATAATAAAACTTGCTGATACGACGTTGAAAGTCATTGTCTTACTCATCCTCATCCAAGATAAGTCACACAATGGTTGATATCGGGGGTGCAGAGTTTCCCTACCGTGAGAACACAGTGAGATGAACTTTGTGTGGGCTGGTTGGTTCAAAGAAAAACAAGAATGGTCAGGAAACAACCTAGATGTTAAGCAGAATGTGTGTGGCGTGTGCATGTGTGTGTGTGCGTGTGTGTGTGTGTGTGTGTGTATGTGTGTCACTGAAATCATGGACGACCACGCAGCCTTTACAGATGCTTTGAAAGAACACTTAACGATGTGGGGAAATGTTCATAACAGACCAAAGGTATAAACCCAATTGCGTAAAACAATCAGACTTCAGACTCAAAAGTGTGTTTTGAATGGATGCGTGAGTACACTCAGAGTGTGTTTAGAAGCAAGCTAGGCCAGAGCTCTGCCACAGAATTGCCGTGGGACCTCGGGCAAGTCACTAGACCTTTGCAAGCTCAGGCTTCTTATCTGTGCTGTGGGAATAGTACCTTAGCCCTGGGATGTCGTGAGGATTAAATGAAGGGTCAGGAACAGGGCTTCATGCCTCCAGTCTTGGCCTCCCCAGATGAGTCATGGTGTGGTGACCGAATGGTCACACCAGACCATGTTATCTGCTGCTCCAAGCCTGTCAAAGTCCACAGCTCCTCTGGATTGTGGACACGCACACTGTGTGGCCTCACCACACGACAGTGCGTCCAGTTCCTCCAGTGTGCCAGGCCCTTTCCTGCCACCAGGCCCTTTGTACATGCTGAAGTAACTTGTGTTTTTGTCTCTCTAAATAGACTGGGCTCCCCAAGGACACCTTGTCACAGGGCCTGTGTAAGTGTTTGTTGAATGAATTGAAGAGGTGAAACTTGAGCCTTTAAATAAAAAACGAAGCTTGGTGCATAAGGTGGGAGCATCGTTCCAGGAGGCAGGCAGGGCAGAGGGTGGTGGAGTTCAGGGACCAGACTCCCTAGGCGCAGCAGAGATTGACGAAGGCACAACCTACCTTTGCGCATTCATTGTTGCACGGGAGTCACCGCATGTTGCAAGACATTTACTCTCTAAGGCTTGATCGCTCTTGCTGCTTTTTGTAGCTTGGGGCTGTGTGTGCTCCTTTATTGGAGAGAGCCATCACGACCAAGCCTGTGCGGTGAAGAGGTATGTAGGCGGGGCTTCCAGGCTTGGAGGCAGAAGGCAGCCTGGCTTCTGTTTCCGGCTGAACCACTTCCTAGGCTGGCGATCTTGAGTGGAGTGACTGAGGAAGGAGGGGGATGCTTACCAGAATGTTCCAAAATACTGCTTTTACACACAGTATTTTCATTTCGTTCTTACAGCAGGGATGCGGCCCAGAAGGTGACAGGCCACTTGTGCGTGGTTGGTGTCGATGAGGCAGTCGAGTGTAGTGGGGACTCTGGCAGACTGCGAGAACATGTCCCGTTTGCAGGGGAGTGCCTCCCTGCCACTTTTTAAAAACTTTTTCCCCCAATTTGATTGAGAAATAATTGACATCCATCACTATGTTAAGTTTACAGCGTGATGGTTTGATATGTATATTTACATATATTATGAAAGGATTACCACAATAAGTTCAGCTAAAATATCCACAACATAAAATTTACTGTTTTAACCATTTTTAAGTGTATAATTCAATGGCATCAAGTACATTCACAGGGTTGTACACCTGTGACCACTATTTATTCAGGCACTATTTTTAGTGCTTTACACCTTTCAACTCATTTAATCCTCACTACAACCCAATGAGGTATTTCCCATTTTTAATCCTCATTTGAGATTTGAGGAATATGAGAGGCAGAGAGGTTAAGTAACTGGCCCAGAGGCCACACAACTAGTTAGTGTTGGAGCTCGGATGCAAACTCTAGGGAACCCAGGTGTTGTCAGTTCTGATTCTTAAGAAAAATTGGAACTGGAGAGATTTCAATGTTAAATGTCCTGCTTTGAAACAACATCGATCCAATTTAAGGAAACAAAACACTCTTAACCAAGCACAACACTGTTGGGGCCAGATGACACCCATCTCCACTGTCGCTGGGCATAGTTGTCACCGTGACACAGTGCCCACACGCACCCTGCCTGTCCCCAGGATCGAGGGAAATAATGTACCCGAAAACCTGTCGTAACCTGTAGAGAGCAATGTAAATGTCAGACGTGGGGTCGGTAATGATAGTAATGATAGCTGCTACGCATCCTGAGAGCTTCCGGCGAACCAGGCCTGCTTTAAGCACTTTCATTCTCACCAGAGTCCTCAAGGTCAGGACGTTGTTATCCTCCTTTTGTGGATGAGGAGTCTGAGGCGCAGAGAGGTCAGATACCTCGTCTGAGGTGGCAGGGCTGGGCGTGGTGGAGGCAGGATTAGAACCCTGGCAGTTGGGCTCCAGAGTGGGGCTGGGCGCCCTGTGCTTCTTGCCTTTGTCTGGGCACAACTCTGAAGAGTTCCCAGGGAAGGGGAAGTGACAAACATCTGCCAGTGCCAGACCCTGTGCCAGGCACTTGCTGTCACTTTGTTTCATTTAAGCTTCACAACGACGCTGAGGCCACGTGGTGAGGTGATTTTACAGATGAGGATTCTGAGGCCCAGAGGCTTCTAGTGACCTGCCAAGATCACACGGGGAGGGGGTGGCAAAGCTGGGATTTGAACTTGGACTTGAAGGACTGCACAGCCCACCTGGGAAGGTGGTAATTAACTGATCTGCAATTTTTAAAAAATATCTGCTTAAGCAGAAAACACTGAAAAGTACGGTAAGGAAGATTTAGGGCAGCTCTGTTGAAGTGACTGAGCTATAGCCGTTTCCTTCAGAGTATATGTAAGTGGCTCTGGGTGGCGGTCGCTGGAATCTAGGTGTAAAGCAACTTGGCACAGTGTGGGGAGCACTGATGTGGGTCTTCCTGGGGTGAGTGCTGTGATAGCCATTGCCCCAGTTTCCCTCTAGTTCTTTTTTTTTTTTTTTTTTGTGAATGCTGTGCTAGTAACAACCTTGCAGATCAGCTTGTTTTGATCCACACCCTCTAAGTGGTGCTAATTGAACTAACCACAGCCCAAGGTGGTGTTTTCAAGGTTGGCATCTAGGAGGCTTTGTCAGAAGGTCTAGCCAACCACAATGTTGACTGCCACTCCTGTTCACTCAGCACAGTTCGCCCGAGTGCCTGCTCTTTGCCTGTCCTGTACTGGGTACCAGGGGAGTAAAAATGGAATGTAATGTCCCTATAGTCAGGGACCTCATGATCTAGTGGGGTCAGAGAGGGGCAGTGGCTTTGCTTGTTATAACAGCAATGTTACATTTAGGGAGGACATCCCAGGCAGCCAGCAGGACGTGGCAGACAGGGAGGCAGGAAGGTAGAGATGCGTCTGGAGGGGGCCTTAGGAGAAGAGCCTCTAGTGTGATCCCCTGAGTTTGTACTCACGGGTCTCATCCGTCTTCCACAGGAGGGCTGCTGAGAATGCATTTTAAGGTTGCATTCAAGATGTCAAGCTTTGTGGGACAGAGGTAAATGACAAGTGATATGAAACTCCTTAGGTACACGTTTGCCTACAGGCCACTTTAATTTCTTTCAGACATGTCGAATAGGCACCAAGTACTGGAAGGACTATGAATCTGGTGTCTGTGTAGGTCTACATTAGGTGTGGACGGCAGATTTGGAGCCCAGCAGCGTACAGGGGTCCAAGGTCAAGGCTAGCATTCTAGTCAGAAGTCGGGTCCCTGGTGGTACTTGGTACTCAATACTTGGTACTAGGTACTTGGTAGGTACTTGACAGCTGTTTCACGAGTGAGTAAATGGGCACCAGGACCTGCGGGAGAAGGGGAGAGCTGAGGCTGGGAGCAGCCCTCTGCTGCCCGGAAGTGCTCAGTAAACACTCCTTAATCATTTCCTGCTTGGCAAGTCCTGTGGTGTGCCCAGGAGAGCCCTGGTTTGTGTGGGGGAGGGGGTGCTCGTCATTCGGGTGGCCTGACCTCCTGTCCCCTGGCTCTCTGGGAGCTGGGGTGGTGGCACCAACCTGCGGAGGCGGCAGCGACAGCATCAGCGTGGGTAAATAAGCAGTGAACACAGTCTGTTGCCAGGCAGCCTCTGGGCTTAGTGAGCTAAACAGAAGCATGTGACGCAGCCCGCGGGCGGCCACTCTGGGACTCTAGGAACTGGGGGGCTGACTGGGGACACATACCCAGACCCTTCCTCCCTGCCTTCTTCAAAGAAAGTGCCGTCCGCGTTAGGTGGTGAGGACCCTTCCGTGCCTCAGTCTGGGATCTTTGCTTTGACTTAGGTGTTTCTTTGAATGCAGGTGACCCTGAGCCAGGAGCCTTGGAGTTGGTCTTGCTGAAGCAGAGCCGAGCTAGTGGGTTCTGGAATGTCCAGGGGTGGCCAGAGTATCCACGTGTCCAGACAGAGGGGGCTGTTTAGGTCTGAAGGATCTGTTGCGTTGCAGAGTTAACAGATGGTGGTGGTGGTCAAGGGGGTTGGCTTAGAGAGTTGGGGATGCTCTTCGTTTTTTTGGCTGTTCCGGATTAGAATCCACGAGGATCCAGGTCTGTTTGCTTTTGAAGCCACTGTTTTGTGGGTTCTGCAGGAAGCCAGGCTGGCTGGAGTGGGGATCTTGAGCGGCTGGAATTGACCTGAATGTCACACACGTGGCTCGAGGAAGGCTCTGGGCTGTGGATTCCTTCTTGGTGGGGCCTCTCAGCCTCTTCTTGCTGCTTGCGGTGCATTGGGTTCCAAGTGGGGTCAGAGAGGTGAGCACTGTGTGCTCTTCGCAGCTACTTCCCATTCATTATCCTCATGGCAGCTCTGGCGAGAGAGGGAGCAGGTGGCATTGATGAGCAAACTGAGGCCTGGAGAGGTTAAATGACTTCCCCTACTGGGTGATGCCTGAGCCTGCACCCCAGCAAAACCAGACGGCCCCCAGGAGAGGTCATTGAACCTTCTGTGGGGTGGATGGCTGCACTGGAATGGAAAGGAGTTTAAGATTTGGGATTTGGACCAAGGGGCTTGAGTCCTGGCCATAACTGGGTGTGCACGAGAATTAGTCACCTTTCCGAGCTGCATCTTTAAAATGGCACCCTAATTCCTGCCCTGCCAGCCTCACAGGACTATCGTGAGAATACGAAGGAGAATATGAGCAACGAAGTGTTTGCTTGCTGTGAAGCACTGTGCCTGTGTGCTGTGCTTTGTCTGCATTGTGCTGCCACCGCCGATGGTGATGATGGTGATCATAATAAACATTTTAGGAAGATTGACTTCTGTACCAATCAGTGTGGTAATATTTACATACACGATCTTAAATGCACAAAACAGGCAGATGGATAGGGACTATAATAGTCCCTTTTTACAGGTGGAGAAGATGAAGGAAGTAATTTGCTTAAAAAAGATTACTTTGCTCAAGATCCCAGAACTGTAGAGCCAAATTTGAACCAGGCAGCTGACACTACAGCTGAACTTGTCACCACTGTCCTACAGGAAAGAGCAGAAGCCTGGGACCTTTCTGGGTGATGGCATCTGTGCGGGTCAGTGGGATAGGGGCAGTATGGATCACCTGGAGCAGGGAATTGGCATGGCAGGAGTAGTCCCTGGAGGGGCAGTAGAACCTGGGAGCCTTGGGTGGCTTAGCTTATCTCCTCCCGGTTTCAGGTTTCTCACTTGTCAGATGGGGCTAGAATAACATGCCTCCTTGGGGTAAATGAAGTAGGTGGTGCATAGATGCTTGTACATTGCTATAGAAATGTCTGTGATACATAAATGACATTTTGCAAACTTGTGGAGTAGATGTAAATTAGTTGGAAGGCCACCTCTGTTTTTAACATCCCTTCGCGGAGATGGTTTGATCACTCCCAGTATGCAGCGTTGGGTCATTACCTGGCTGGGTGCAGCACCTGCATTCTGGCCACTCCGAGTAAGCCAAAAACCCTTGCTGAGCCTTGGCATTTTCAACTGTGGAGAGGGATGCTACCTGCACTCTTACCTGCATGCACCATGTCCCTGACCTATTGGACCTGGAAAGCACTTTGCAGAGAGCTGCGTGGGCCTGCCAGCTGCAGAGTGCCTGCTGGAGGATGAACAGGGATGAGGGTGAGTGAGGACAGTTCAGTGTGTCATGGATTTTCATAGAGCTCTGGGCAGAGACACCAAGCTGGACTGTCAGGAAGCAGAAAGTCACAGGACCATCGTTGGCCCCTGGGGAGTTCTGCTGTTTTAAAAGTAACTTATAAACTGTAAAGCACTTTAGAAATATAAATTAGTTCCTTCAGTAACATGGAACAAAAACAAAATACACATGAAATGATGGATCTACCAGCTGGGGAGGAGAGATGCATGTGTATGCATGTGTGACTATGATTTATTTCTGATTAAAAAACCCTTATGCTTATTTATGTGAAAATTGGAAAGTAGAGAAAAGCACAAACTTGAAAATAAAAATCATCTCTAATCCTACTAAGTAGCTATGTCATTTTATATTTTAGTATATATCCTTCTAGAGGTTTTTTTTTTTTACTCTCTATGCAAAGAGATTGCAACTCTTTTACATTCTAGAAACTGCTCAACACTTCTTTGTTCAGCCACTTTGTTGAAAATTCATTTTGCAAAGTCCTAGCATAGCACCAGGTGCAAAGTACACACCCAGGGATGTTGCTGGCATTGGGGGCTTGGGGCAGGAGGTGGGCGGGTGGCAGGAAGCCCTGGGCCTGCCTTCCGGAAGGTTGGAGAAATCTTAAAAGTGAAGTCCCTGGATGGGGGTGGGGGGTCCTGGGGCTCTGAGGTGGGAGGAAACCTTCTCTTTTCATTGTGTAGCTCTGTTTTCTTACCATGTACTAGTAATAATAATAGTTTAAAATTATGTAGAAAGAGGCTAATGAAGAATATAAATACAATCTCCTTGGAGGCTGGAAACAGGCCCTGGAGAAACAGGTTAAGTGAGAACAAGATCCTGAGTCAGTGCCTGTGAGGAGGAGGGGCGGGGAACCCCGGTGAGCAGATCTCTCATTCAAGCCGGTGGAGGGGTGCAGACAGGCTTTCCCTTCGGTTAGACTCGATGCGCTTTAGATTTGAGTAAACAGCCCTCTCGTTTCCTGCCTTGTTCTCTCCCAGGTACAAATTGACCAGAGTCTTCATTCAGGCAGACAGAGCTGGCAGCTGCCAGAGGGAGGGTGAGATACCTGCCTCTCCAGCATCCAGTTACCCATCTCCAAGTTGTGTGTGTGTGTGTGTGTGTGGTGTGGTGTGGTGTGGGGAAGGCCCCTCTCAGTGGGGCCTGTGGACAGGCTGTGGTCCATGGGGTAAAGGCTGTCAGTTCAGCCCTTCTGGGCTGCTGGGAGTCTAAATTGTCACCTCCTGATCTCTCTATTCTTTCTTTTCTTGCCTTTGGGACAACCTCTGTTTAGGAACTGGAGGCGGCAGGGGTCTGGGGCACTTGGCCCTTATGAGCAACAGAGAAGGACACACCCTTGCACTTCACCCTTTTCCACCTGACCCCACCGGGCAGATGCATGGGACAAGCCTGTCCTGACTTGAGACCTCTCGCTTCACCAGTGTGGACACCCCCAACCACCCCCAAACCAAACTCGCCTCCTTTCCCTGAGCCTGAGGATTTAATTGTGCAGGGTAGACGGAGGCACCTCAGGAAGGAGCCCCACTCCCGGCATTGACCGTTCAGCAAACTCATTTGTCCAAGTGTGGAAAATGAACTAAGCCGACGTACGTTGAGGGGTGAAGATGTGTTGCGATGGACATTTTGCCAGGGTGCCAGCAGTGTGTCACCTCTTTCAAGACATCACCCTAAGATTTAGGAACATTTAGGATTTCTCTTCCCGTGGTGTTAAATGCTGTCAGTGTTTTCTTCCTAATTATTTATCTTAATAAATTATCTGAGAAACGTTGGTTTGCTTTTAAAAATCATCTGAAAAGAACTAAAGAGAGAAAAAAAGACAACAAAAAAACAAAAGAAAAATACCGAAAACGAAAAAAAAAACCAAAACCACAAAATAAAAAAATCAGCCTCTGAGCACACCCTGTCACAATGCACACAGCTGAGAGATTAATGCACTTAAGAATTTGTGGCCTGTGTTGGTGTATACAGCAGTAGACCCGATGGTGGTTTTGTTGCAACTGGGGGCAAAAGGGGAGCCATAAATTTTGCAGGAAAGAATTTGTTTTGATACCCTGTTCTATTTGTTTTGCATCACATATTGTTTAAAAGAGAGATATTTTTGTTAAGGGAAAAGGAACTGTGTATTTGAGATAAGAAGTAGAATAAAATGACATAGTTGGGTCTTGTCATGCAGGCATCAAAAGGCTATGAGTCTGAGATCACCCCGCTTCTGCACTGTTCAGTATTTATATGAAAATTAGAAAATACAAAGTATGGGCAGGTCCTGAGATCCTGGTTAGACTGGGACCTAATGGTGTTCTTTTTTTGTTTGTTTTATAGAGCTGAGTTTGGTGTAATTTCAGGAGGTTTCAGGCCAGCAGTCATCCAAAGACAATAAATAATGCTGTGTGGGGAGGTCTCCACCCTGTGTCTTATTTGGTGACTGTGAAATGGTAGCCAAATGTCAGGATCCATTATGCAAATGTGGAAGTGGGCAGACTTGAGTTAGTTACCTTGGCTCGCAGCTTGAAATACCCTAGTTTTTGGTGGTGATGGTGAAGGGCTTTGGCACAGAGAGTCATCATGCTCTTTGTTCTTTTCTACTGTGGGGACATCTGTCTCCCCTAACCCCTTGTTTGGGGGTGGCCCCATTTCCTTCTTAGGACACGTAGAGTTTCCTGGGTTGTGAGAACCTTGTCCACATCTGTTCCCGTTAAGCTCACGTTCGTTCGGAGGTCCTGTAACTGAGCGTGACACAGCCTGGGTGCAGAGTGAATGCTCAGCGAATGCAGCCATCACAACCCAGGTGCCCAGGGGCCCAGGTGCCCCAGGTGGGTCAGCAGCTGAGATGGCAGAGGTTTCAAAACAGCTGGGAACTTCCAAAAGTACCGTTGGCTGAGTTGGGTCTCAGTGCTGGACGCCCTTACTTACTCCTCTTCCTCTCTGGTGTGGACGTGTGAATGAGCTACCAACAGGCTGTTGGCGAGTGAATAAAACAGTAAATGAGCCAGAGGTTTGGACAGTTCACCTCTGGATCCGCTGATTTTATTTTGAGGGGCACATGCGGGAGTTGGGGAGAAAAATCTCCAGATAGAGATAAACAAAGGTCCCCCAAAGGGCAAGCTGGCCACTGAGGATTTTTTTTTTTAAAGAAAAGGCAGGACATTTCATTCCTCTGCGGTAGGAGGGTAGGCTAGCCACAGTAACAGGAGGGTAGGTTTTGTACGTGGGCCATTTCTGGTACAGTCGTCATTGTGGAAGCCTTAGGGCTTGGGGCATCAGGGGTGGGAATGAAATCAATGTGGGTATGTGCCAAGGACAAATGCATTGAGAGCGGGTTAAAAGATTCAGGCCACCATGTAGACGTAACATATATCTCACTGCTCCCCCTGCCCCGACCAAGCGTGCAACGCCCTGAGAGAGAAAGCTGATAAAGGACCCTTTAAACTGGGTCTAGCACAATTCGCCTTCGTGGCAATCTCCAGTGCTGTTGGTTTAAAAAAAATTTTTTTTATGCGTTTTTGTTTTGCTTTTTAAGGGAAACTCTGGCACGTTTAATTTGTCAGATGGTTAACAACGTAGTATTTCTTTTTCTGCCTAAAGGCGGCAAGCTATTCTTTCTGGCAGACTCCTTAAGAACCAAGTGTATGGAGCCGGGCTGCCTGGGTTCAAACCCCTGCTCTGCCACCGAGCAGCTCTGTGGCCTTGGCGAAGTTCCTTAATATCTCTGTGTCTCAGTTTCCTACTCTGTAAAATGGGGGAGAATAAGAGAAGCTCTGTCATAAGATTGTGGTGGGGACTAACCATGTTGATCTGGGTAGAGGGCCTACAGAAAGGCTGGGCACGTGTAAGTTCTGCGTGCATAGTGGTTACGTACGATGATTAAGGCGCGGTGTGGGCAGTGAGTCTAGAAACAGATTGTGTGTCCTTGGGCCAGCCACATTCCCTCTCTGGGGTTCTGATTTCACACCTGTAAATGAAGAAATTGACCTTGAATGGTGCTTTTTGTGGACTCTGTAGTGGGGGGCAGAGGGAGGGGGCAGCCTCAAGACAAAGTGGCGGAGGCTTTTAGAATTTGGTCTTTGCTTTAGCCAGAGTAGCTTGAGTTCCTTTCTTTTGTGGGTTTTTGTTTTAGGAATAAGAAAGAGAGAGAGAGAGAGAGTGTTTGTGTGTGTGTGTGTGTGTGTGTGTGTAATGTAAACAGAGAAGGAAGTGTGGAAGTGGCTGAACCCAAGGATCCATCCTGGAGAAGATGTGGGGAGGACTGGATGAGCCGCAGGGAGGACTGGGTAAGCAGAGGGGAGCTGTCAGGGATGGGCCTGGTGGGTGTAGTGGGGCTGGGAAAAGGCATTTGAAGGCCTGAGGTCTCATGGAGCAAACATAGTGTGGGATACAGCAGTGGGGAAGGTGCTTGTCCATTTTGTCCGCAGTGGTGTGGGCTGATTTATTTATTGGGGAGCTTCAAATGGCCGTGTGACCAGAATTTGGAGGAGAAATTCAGAGTGAGAAAACAGAGAAAAATGACTATTAAAAGCATAGAAATTCACTTTTCTTTTCATTTCATAGATCTTGCTGGAGGTCATGCCAACTGGAACAAAACAGTTGTTGCCTTTGCCAGTTTAAATCAGAGGGGCCTGCAGGTAGTTAGTACGCTTGCTTCCACCTCCCTCTTTCCTTCCCTTCCCATTCTAACGATCACGAGGAATTTCCCTGATGTGAATGCCCATTCATTCCTTTGTCTCATCACTTAGAGATGAGGAGCTGTCTTGCCAAGTAGAAAACCCATTCATGGGCTGAATTTGTGGCTTTCTGTGGCATTTTGAACTTCACTCTTACTAAAGTGGGATTTAATGTTTTCCTACTATTTCTTCAACTGTGAATTTATTAGATCCACAATTTTTACTTAGAAGGAGGGCCTGATGATTGGTCAAAACAGAAGTTTGAGTATTTGTACCCTCTTAGGCCACCTGCTTGGTTCAAAAAGTCTTTCAAAACCCAGCTCTAGCCTATCTTATCCAGCAGGCCTAACCCTGGACCTGAGCCCATGTTCATATTCCTCCCACACCTGTCTTAGTGACTTCTTCAATCTCTAGGGTTTGATGTTTTGATCCCCAGCTAATGTTTGTTGTTGTTGTTGTTGTTGTTGAAGATAGGAACTACACTTACATTTGTTTCTATTTTTCTACCATGTCCAACCTTTTCTTTTTCTCACTCATGAGATCTAAGAAATAGAGCGAGTTTCCTTTCATGTGTCACAAACTGCAGATACTGATGGGAATAAATGCCAGGGACTGTACATCCATCCTGTTCTGAAACCCTGTGCCTGCTGCCTTATTTATTGGCAAGCGCGTGTTGAACATTTGGTTGTAGAGTGGATGTGGATGTCTAGGTTTCACACATGAGCTGCGCTGTTTCATTCATTCTGAGTGGCATCTAAGCCGTGGTCACCTGGAATTTTTCCAGGTCTACCAGATCTGGCAAAGGCAGGGCTCCCATCTTATTCAGCTGCATTTCTTAAGCCCTGCTTAGAAGACCTGACACACCGGGAGTAATCGGGAAGAGGTGAGTTGGTGACAGAAGGGAAAGTAAAGGTATATTAAATTTCTCCTAAGCTCATTGCCTAATCCTCTTGAGGGGGCCTTCTGATTTCTTTCAGCGGTGCCATTGGCCAGGGCCTGAGAGTGTACGTGAAGGAATGAGGTGATGGGTTTTGTGGGGGGGGCCATGAGATCTGGATGTGGGATTAGGACCTGAAACTGGAAGGTCCAGGGATCCAGAAGGCAGCCCTCTCCACCACCTGCCGGGCGGTGCAGACTCAGAGGCCCTTGTGGCGGGGGGGGGGTGTGTGTGTGTGTGTGTGTGGGGGGAGGTCGGTGGCCTGGTAAAAGATAAGTGGACAGTGGATGTTTATTCTCAGCCTTGGAGATGAAAAAGAGGTGACAGTTTGAGAAGCTAGAAGTTGCCTACAGCGGGGCAGCTGCTTGGTCAGCTTCTTTGTTGCCATGTAGAAGTGTAGCCCTAGAAAAAGCCAGAATTTCGTATGCATGGCGTCTCCTAATTTTTAAATATTGGCAACCAATTCAGCTACAAAATCATGCCTGCTGGCCTCTGAGTGGGAGGCGAGGCTGGTGAATGAGGCTCCCAGGGACATACGCATGGCAAAGGGTCAGAGTAGGTGGGAGGGAGTCACTATCCAGATGGTCAGATACGGGGATTGTCATGGAAATGGACGTGATGTGCAGAGCAGGCGGAACAGATACCAAAAGTTGTCATTGAGGAGGCACGATGACAAGGGCCAGGGTCTTTGCCCACAGAAAGCCTTCTAGCCTTGTCTCCTTCTCTCCCGCAAGCTTTCAAGGGCGCCTCGCCGCTCCCCATAAGTTCGAATTTTCCAGTCTGGCATTCAAGACCTTCCGCGTGTGGTTTACATTGGATATGCTATAAACAGTGTCTCCACGTCAACGTGTGGCCTCAACTTACCACTCCAGTGTTGTCTCCCCTCAGTCTCTCCAGGCTTCCCAGGCTGCAGCTGCGTTAGACTGGGAGCGTCCCGAGACACACCCACGGTTTTCTTCCTCTTCGGGTTTATTCCTGCTGCTCCCCCTTCCTGGAATGCTCGTCCTCTCAGTTGACAGGAACCCTGCCCCCCACTCATCCTTCAAAGGCTCAGCTCAGAAGGCACATTCTCCCTGAAATTGGCTGCCTCCCCCCCTCCCCCACTCTGTAAATTTGGAATAAATTGCATCTTTCTCTTAACTTTCATAGTTCTTTCCCTCTATCTGCACTGCAGTCCTTGGGTCATAGTCGTTCTGAGGTCTGTCTTCTGTAGATTATAAGGTCATCGTGGAAAGGTTCAAGTCTTACTCATTAGTATGTCTCCTCAGTGTTTGGCTCAGGTAACAGTCAACAGGGGCTCTATTGAATTAGACATTTCATGTTGGGGTGTGGAGAACTCATCCCCAGGAGGAAGCTGCTTAAGGTCTACGGTGAGCATGGGAGAGGGGACAGATGGCTGGAACAGAGCGGGCGGGGCAGGTCAGGCCGGATCCGACTCCTCTTCAGTGTAGGGCAGTACCCCATGCTGTACCTTGGACTTGGGAGGGCAACGTCCTGCATGTCTTCTTTGGTGTCGAATACTGGGATTTTGGGTCTGTCCTGGACACCTGCAAGAAGCTGAAGGCAGGAACAGAACAAAATAGACCCAAGTCCCTCCTTTCCCTGGCTAAGATGTGCCCTCCCCCAGGTATACTTTCTCCTGCTCACCATGACAGCCATTCTAGAGCTTCTCGAGGCGGTTACGGAGTGGGAAGAGCCTAGAGGTTGTGAGCAGGGAGAGCCCCGCCTTCCAGGAGGGTGAGAAGAGGCAGCGTGTTGTAGGGAGAACCATGAGCCATGGTTCTGGAGTGTGGAGAATTGGATTCTAGTGCCAGATCTGCTCTTCCAGCTGGATGACTTTGAGCAAGACTCTGAGCCTCTGAGTTTATTTTCTTACCTGGTTTAAGCAGTTGCCCTGACATCCCATGATTCAGGATTTTGTTGGGTCACATGGTCATCATTATACGTTCATGAACCCCTTTGTTATTCCCTGTCACACACAACGTTACACACTGACCCAACGCAGGGGTTACACTGAGATGATTTAGAGGAAATAATTTTTTTAAAGGGCCCTTTTCAAGATTTGAAACAGAGTTTTGTGACAGTGCCCTTTTTTGGATGAGTCTTGGAATCCCACTGAGATATTATAGCTAGAAAGGGCCGAGGAGAGGTGAGGCCTCAGGACACACAGTCTTCCTGTAAGGGAAAGACCATCAGGCGAGATTTACAACTTAACCCTGGTATGGGTCGGCTTAGAATCCCGTGTTGTTGCTCATAATGTGGAAGTGAAACCCTCCTCTCCCAGAACATGGCAAGTTGCTGAGAAATTTGGGACATAGATACCTTTGACTTCAAGTTTCTATTGGAAGAAATAAAAGACATTCCTTGGATGACTGTTTCTAGGGGTCTTCAGATGATTGATTTCAGTGAAAGCAAATGTTGTGGGTACGATTTTTATCTTACTCAGACCTGTTTGAGATTCTGTGATTAGGTTTTCAAACCTGCTTTTTGTGGCCCAGTTACTACCTGCCAGTGAGGGCTCCTGCATAGGCTTCAGGTAGTCTGTTACAGACCAGATCCTCAAGGGTGGTGAAAGGCCAAGTTCCAAGCCATTGTTTCTTAGTTACCCAGCAGGACTCAGGGATGCTCAGTGTGTGGCTGGGGTTGGGGGCTGGACGTGAAGACTCAAGAGTGACCCGCAAAGAAGAGCTGTGGCCCTGGAGGGGTGTGGTGCCTTATGGTTTTACTGGAAAGGAAGAATAATCTAGTAAGTCCCCGACTGGCCAAGCCTTCCGTGTGAGGCCATGTGCTGTGTTGCAAAGGGCAGTGATCTGCTGAACCTCACGCCACGGCTCCTTTGGTTGTGGATCTGGGTTCTCTCAGCAAAGGAACACATGCCATTTGAATCTGAATGGCTGCCAGCGATCAGTTTCTGCTTCTGCCCCTGATTTCCGCCTGCACCATTGACCATCCTCCACCCCGGTTCCCCCAAACCAGCAGCCTGTTGCCTGCCTGTGACTCACAGTGACCTGGGACAGGTTACTAGCTTCTCAACCTCGGTTTCTTCATCTGTAAACATGGGGTGGATGAGACCTACGTCACGAGGTCGTGAAAATGAAATATGATCACACATGTAAAGCACTGGGCATGTTGTCTGAATAAGGTAGATACTTAAGAAGTGGAGGTTCCCGCCCTCCTGACATTCTTTCCAGTCCTCAGACCCTGTGCTGTTCACATCCTGTCCTGCGCGTGTGGTGGCCATCCATTCAGGTGTATCCAGAGGTCAGGGGCAACCAGACGTGTGGTCCAATCACTCTTAGGATAAGGCTATGAGGTCTTCGGGGTGGCCTGGCTGCCTTCCTTTGGCTGGGGGCTGCTTCGATCACTGGCCCCAAAGCCAAGTCCGGGGCCTTCTGTGGCTCCTAGAATAATTACAGAGGCTGGAGGTTAGACATCGCTCTGACACATCACTCTGCGTGGAGTTGTGGCCACACATTTGACAGTGGCCTTGACTGGGCTAGTGGTCTTTGTGGACTTTGCAGGGGCTGCATGTCCTCAGGGATGCTGCAATATTGTCAGTTTTATTACTTTTTCTCCATGAAAGCGCTTCCTCAGAGCTCTTAGGCAGCAACCTCACATGCATCCAGAGCCCTGGCAGTGAGTGGAAATGAGGGGCTCCCCAGGTGAAAGAAAAAGCACCCTAACTTACTTGTATTTCTTCACAGTTGTACATGGCTTGCCTATTAGACAGAAAGCAAAGGTCTTTGCTGCTGCTGAGTCATATGCTCTCTCCCTTTTTTGAAATGTAAGGTCGTCTTGGTTTATCTTTCCAGTTTGTGCTTTTGATAGAAGGATGGACACTGAGAAGTGTTTCTCTTATGGTGGAGAAATAGATTTGAAGCTGGGCCTCAGCAGAGGTGGTGCCGGGAGCGGACAGAGGACTGCTCCATGTCCCCTGTCCCCATCCTGTCATCTCCCCTCATGGCTAACCCAAGAACGTGGGCCTAGTGTTGCCACATTACCCAGTTCTCCATGAAAACCCAGAAATCTGGGCTTTTAATGTGAAATCTCTTTAACTGTTTAACGTTGGCGTAGATTTGTTTCAAAACATAGTGTGGGCGAACCAAACTCATGTGAGCCTAAGTCAGCCCGCAGACCACCAGTTCTCGGCCTTTGTTTAGATCCATAACTAAGGCAACAAGTTAGGACCCCTGAGAAATGAAAGGTAGTTTGGAAATGAATCTGAAACAAGAAAGAAAAAATTTCAATCTGGAGTGTGTCATTTCATAACGCGTTCTAGTGCTGTATGACACTGCTCTGTCCCTGTGTTAGACGGTGCCTTTGAGCACAGCACTGGTGCTCTGCTCAGGGCTACGGGTGCTGCAGGGGGCACTGTGGACACAGTCCTGCCTCGTGCAGCATCATCCCCATCTGTGCCTCGAGGATGTGGGCGCGTCTTCGTGGGTCAGATGAGCCTCACACCTGTGTGCATTGCTCAGACCTTGGGACCACATTGCATATTGGTCCAATTACTTTTCCCTTTTCAGAGCCATGAAAAGTAACTTTATTATTTTTTAAAAGGATAGCAGTGATCAAATAATGTGTGTACATAGTTGTATAAAATTTAAGATTATACAGAAAGATATTAAGAGGGAATATTACTCTTGGCTGTTTCCTCTCTTCCCTTCCCGATTATTTTAGCAAGAAGAATGTCTGACTAGTTATGTGACCTCAGAAAAACCCTCTAACTTCTCCAAACCCAAGTTCCCGTATATGTTATAGGATAAAAGTAGAACCTCAGCTCAAATTATCATGATTTTTTTTTTTGTTAGTGTGGATTAAGTGAGCTGATAGGAAATCCCCCAGGTTCTATGCACTTATAAGGGGGGACTCATAGGACCCATATTGTTGCTCATAATGTGGAAGTGAAACCCTCCTCCCCCAGAACATGGCAAGTTGCTGAGAAATTTGGGACATAGATACCTTTGACTTCAAGTTTCTATTGGAAGAAATAAAAGACATTCCTTGGATGACTGTTTCTAGGGGTTTTCAGATGATTGATTTCAGTGAAAGCAAATGTTGTGGGTACGATTTTTATCTTACTCAGACCTGTTTGAGATTCTGTGATTAGGTTTTCAAACCTGCTTTTTGTGGCCCAGTTACTACCTGCCAGTGAGGGCTCCTGCATAGGCTTCAGGTGGTCTGTTACAGACCAGATCCTCAAGGGTGGTGAAAGGCCAAGTTCCAAGCCATTGTTTCTTAGTTAGCCAGCAGGACTCAGGGATGCTCAGTGTGTGGCTGGGGTTGGGGGCTGGAGGTGAAGACTCAAGAGTGACCCGCAAAGAAGAGCTGTGGCCCTGGAGGGGTGTGGTGCCTTATGGTTTTACTGGAAAGGAAGAATAATCTAGTAAGTCCCCGACTGGCCAAGCCTTCCGTGTGAGGCCATGTGCTGTGTTGCAAAGGGCAGTGATCTGCTGAACCTCACGCCACGGCTCCTTTGGTTGTGGATCTGGGTTCTCTCAGCAAAGGAACACATGCCATTTGAATCTGAATGGCTGCCAGCGATCAGTTTCTGCTTCTGCCCCTGATTTCCGCCTGCACCATTGACCATCCTCCACCCCGGTTCCCCCAAACCAGCAGCCTGTTGCCTGCCTGTGACTCACAGTGACCTGGGACAGGTTACTAGCTTCTCAACCTCGGTTTCTTCATCTGTAAACATGGGGTGGATGAGACCTACGTCACGAGGTCGTGAAAATGAAATATGATCACACATGTAAAGCACTGGGCATGTTGTCTGAATAAGGTAGATACTTAAGAAGTGGAGGTTCCCGCCCTCCTGACATTCTTTCCAGTCCTCAGACCCTGTGCTGTTCACATCCTGTCCTGCGCGTGTGGTGGCCATCCATTCAGGTGTATCCAGAGGTCAGGGGCAACCAGACGTGTGGTCCAATCACTCTTAGGATAAGGCTATGAGGTCTTCGGGGTGGCCTGGCTGCCTTCCTTTGGCTGGGGGCTGCTTCGATCACTGGCCCCAAAGCCAAGTCCGGGGCCTTCTGTGGCTCCTAGAATAATTACAGAGGCTGGAGGTTAGACATCGCTCTGACACATCACTCTGCGTGGAGTTGTGGCCACACATTTGACAGTGGCCTTGACTGGGCTAGTGGTCTTTGTGGACTTTGCAGGGGCTGCATGTCCTCAGGGATGCTGCAATATTGTCAGTTTTATTACTTTTTCTCCATGAAAGCGCTTCCTCAGAGCTCTTAGGCAGCAACCTCACATGCATCCAGAGCCCTGGCAGTGAGTGGAAATGAGGGGCTCCCCAGGTGAAAGAAAAAGCACCCTAACTTACTTGTATTTCTTCACAGTTGTACATGGCTTGCCTATTAGACAGAAAGCAAAGGTCTTTGCTGCTGCTGAGTCATATGCTCTCTCCCTTTTTTGAAATGTAAGGTCGTCTTGGTTTATCTTTCCAGTTTGTGCTTTTGATAGAAGGATGGACACTGAGAAGTGTTTCTCTTATGGTGGAGAAATAGATTTGAAGCTGGGCCTCAGCAGAGGTGGTGCCGGGAGCGGACAGAGGACTGCTCCATGTCCCCTGTCCCCATCCTGTCATCTCCCCTCATGGCTAACCCAAGAACGTGGGCCTAGTGTTGCCACATTACCCAGTTCTCCATGAAAACCCAGAAATCTGGGCTTTTAATGTGAAATCTCTTTAACTGTTTAACGTTGGCGTAGATTTGTTTCAAAACATAGTGTGGGCGAACCAAACTCATGTGAGCCTAAGTCAGCCCGCAGACCACCAGTTCTCGGCCTTTGTTTAGATCCATAACTAAGGCAACAAGTTAGGACCCCTGAGAAATGAAAGGTAGTTTGGAAATGAATCTGAAACAAGAAAGAAAAAATTTCAATCTGGAGTGTGTCATTTCATAACGCGTTCTAATGCTGTATGACACCGCTCTGTCCCTGTGTTAGACGGTGCCTTTGAGCACAGCACTGGTGCTCTGCTCAGGGCTACGGGTGCTGCAGGGGGCACTGTGGACACAGTCCTGCCTCGTGCAGCATCATCCCCATCTGTGCCTCGAGGATGTGGGCGCGTCTTCGTGGGTCAGATGAGCCTCACACCTGTGTGCATTGCTCAGACCTTGGGACCACATTGCATATTGGTCCAATTACTTTTCCCTTTTCAGAGCCATGAAAAGTAACTTTATTATTTTTTAAAAGGATAGCAGTGATCAAATAATGTGTGTACATAGTTGTATAAAATTTAAGATTATACAGAAAGATATTAAGAGGGAATATTACTCTTGGCTGTTTCCTCTCTTCCCTTCCCGATTATTTTAGCGAGAAGAATGTCTGACTAGTTATGTGACCTCAGAAAAACCCTCTAACTTCTCCAAACCCAAGTTCCCGTATATGTTATAGGATAAAAGTAGAACCTCAGCTCAAATTATCATGATTTTTTTTTTTTGTTAGTGTGGATTAAGTGAGCTGATAGGAAATCCCCCAGGTTCTATGCACTTATAAGGGGGGACTCATAGGACTTTCTTCTTCTTGTGTGTTTAACATTTCTTGGGCAGTCCCTTTTGTAATTATTTCATGGTTTGTATTTAATAAACATAATGTTTAGCTGCATTAAAGAAAGGATAAAAATATTAAAGATGCACAGTACTATTTTCATCTCGAAGTTTTGTTTTACCCTTTTTCTTCCCACGTGGGAGCTTAAAATTGCTTTTTGTACCCTCTCATTCCCCAGACTCATGAAGACCTCTGAGGAGTAAGACTGGAGGAAATTTTTCTCTTAATTAGAAAAGGACATCGATCCTTAATTGTGTGTTCTTTGGAGCCAGTGATAGAGATGATAGTATAAGAAGTTCTGGACATTCAAATGTAAAACAGATTAATTTGTAGGAATGTTGGATTTTTATCTGGACAGATGTTTTGCTTTTTATGGAGCTGGTCGAGAATAAGAGATGGGGGCAGGGTTTTGTTAGGGGTTTATTTTTGCTTTGGGTTTATGTTAGTTGGGATTAGCCTTGCTGCATATAACAACCACCAAAAAAAAAAAAAAAAAAAATCCTGAAAAGCCTCAGATTAACAGTAATTGAACAGAGGCTTACGTGATGTAAAGTTTTATTTCTCATGTACATAAAAATAAGTTAGAGATAGCAGTTCAGGACCTTTAGAGGCCCAGGGTGTCATCTAGGACATAGGCTTCCATCTTCCTGCACATGGCTTCCACACTTTAGGTCAGGGGTCCCCAACCCCTGGGCCATGGACTGGTACTGGTCTGTGGCCTGTTAGGAACTGGGCCACATGTAGGAGGTGAGCAGTGGGCGAGCGAATGAAGCTTCATCTGTATTTGTAGCCACTCCCCAGCGCTAACATCACCACCTCAGCTCCACCTCAGATCAGCAGGCATTAGATTCTCATAGGAGTACTGGTCCCTGGTGCCAAAAAGGTTGGGGACTGCTGCTATATAGGTCACTTCACAGTCTAGGGTGTTCCTGGAACTCTAGCTCTCATGTCTGGGCCACATGCTAGCAGAAGGCAGAAAGGCGCCGGCCAAAAAGGAGGCACGTCTGCAGAATCAGCCCTTTTCTGGAAGTTCTAGGGAACACTTCTGCTTACATCTCACTGGTCCTGACATAGTCACATGCACACACCTAGCTGCAGGAGAGGTGGGGAAATGTAGCTTTCAGTCCTGGGTGCAATATATAAAATTAAAACCGAGGGTTTTTTACTAAGGAGGAAGAGGAGGCTGGATGTTACCGGTGGGGGCAGCAAGCAGTGTTTTAAAGGACTTGAATAGACTGTAGAAATTGGTAAACCGACACATTTGTAAACTTTCCTACTCCTCTGTTCACCTCTAACCGGAGAACCACCTGATCACTCTGCACGGTGACCATTGTCTGTTAGAGTCTTGGTGTACGGAGATCTTGCTTTTCATAAATGGTAGAGTGAAGATGCAGGGAGCCTGAAAAAGTGGGGGTGCTGAAGGTAAACCAAGATGGTGTCAGAAGGCCTGGGCCACCCCTGGACCACCTCTAGGACTTGCATCTCTCAGCTTTCCACATTGGAGAGATGGGGCGGGACACCATCTTACTGGGCGCCGACTTGAGCCTGTGGAAGCCTCTAGTAGGCTCCAAAGCATGATGCAGATGATTAATCCTCTGCTTGGCCGAAGTGCTTCCGGCAGGCACGTGGGAAGCACCCATCGTGTGGAAGGTGCCGTGGGCTCTAGGAAGACAGAAGAGGCCCAGCCTGAGTCTGGTTCAACATGCTGGTGGGGCAGGTCCCACTCTGGCTCTGCTTCTCACCAGCTGTACGTACAGATTTGGCTGGGAGGGAGTGTGGGGTTGGAAACACGCCCCTGATCTTCCTTGTTGGTGTCCTGATGCCTCTCCTAGTGTGGATCTCCAGCCATGGCAGTGTGTCCAGGGGTTAAAGATGCATAGTTCTCATGCAGCCTGGCCCATAAATGCAAGCCGCTAGCCCATTACTTCACCTGCTCAGTGCTAGATCTCAAGGTGACCCTGGGTCCTTCTCTGACAGATGCCTGCACTGGCACATTTCAAGAGATATTATGCTTATGCCCAGTCCTGCCCTGCTTTCCATCAACATTAGAACCCAACCCCAGGTTAGAGCCAGCATGCCCGTGACTATCATAGGGTTGTCATGAGGACAGGCATTCAGCTAGGTGCCTGGCTCTCAGTTAAGGCCAAGTAAGTGACTGCTGTCACTTCTGCATCCAGCTGGCCAGATCAGACCAGGTGGCAGAGGGTAACTCAGTTCCCCAGCACCTCTTCCTGCTCCCTGCCTGGATGTTCCTCTTGGCCTGGTTCCTTTTTTTGTGTGACATTCTCATCCTTCAGCTCCAGACTTTCATGTGCTATCAGTTTCAAAAATTATGAAATAACATTTAGAGGGGAAGAGAGAAAAGAGAAGCTGGGAAGCCCAATTTAACTGGCATCTGGGCAGCCCCAGGAGACTCCTCGGCTAGGCTTCAAGGGCGTCTTAAAAACTTTCTTTTTAGGTCAGCCCCAGATGCGATTTCGTTTTTGACCCTCTCTTTGTCTACCTTGGCCTCTAACTAATTAACCAATTAACAGATTCATTCAGCACACACAATTTATTCAACACCTACTCTGTGCCAAACACTCCGATGTGCTGAGGATATTGACATAACTGAAATAGACCAGGTCCCCTCTCTCATGGAGCTTACATTTGGTGGGAAGACAGGCAGACTTCAGGGCTGTGACCAGAAGTGAAATAGGGTAAGGGAATACAGGTGGTCAGAGAAAAAGCCTTTCCAGGTGGGCATAGGAAACGGCAGGTGAGAAGGCCCCGAGGTAGGACTGATCGGCTTGTTTGTGGAATAGCGGGGGGCGGCGGGGGGCTGGGCAGCTGGGTGGGAGTGTAATGAGCTGGGAGAAGGGGGTATTTTGGACTTTTGAGCTTGAGACGCCTGTGAGACATCTACGCGGAGACATTGAGCTGACTGTTGGAAACAAGAGCCTGGATTCAGAGAGCGTGTTGAGGCTGCAATAATAAATTTGAGTGGCATCCGCTATATGAAGCCGTGGTGAGGTCACCATCATGTTATGTCGGTGCTACTGGCCAGGTGGTACACGTGTTTTGTCTTGGTGAATTTTCCAGGGTTACAAGCGACTCGTTGGATCTGCATTTGGGCAGAGTGACCAAGGACCAGTTACTGGTGTGGAAATCCCTCAGAACAATGAGACATGTAGCAGCGGAGAAGATGGTGACTGGTGACTGTCTGGGCGTGATCTGGCCTTGATAGCAGTACTGCTGATGGTGGCCCTGTTGGGGTTGGTCCACAGAGACAGACTGTTTGACCTGAGTATTCAGCAAATGCTTGCTTACTAAAAGGCTTCTCGCCAAGGCATATTGGGGCATGTGAGTGGCAGGGACTGGGGAGGACCTCTTAGTCTGAACTCCAAGATGCTCGCACTGTTAACAGTTACCTAGTAGAGTCCTTTTTGCTGGTTCAGAAAGCAACCTATGAACTCGGCCCAAATCTCTCTTTCCGTGTCCTTCAGCCCATCCCGTTCTGGTGCTAGATATTGGCTTAGATCTTCCCATTGGCTGTCCCCTCAAGATGGCACGTGAGAAGGATGTGCTCTGCTGGGAAGAACTTGGCTGTGCAGGCAAAGACTTGAGCTAGAAAAAGAACAGATGGTCATTCATTTGCTACTTCCCATTAACCAGGGCCTTCTTTTTTTTCTTCTTTCATAAATGAAACCTTTAAGAAAGGAAGATTCCCAGGCATTGCTTAGAATTTAGCCCCCGATTTTATACCATATGATTGTTTTTCTCAGGTTTCAATTAAAGGAGTAAATAACATGGTGGATATGAAAGCATAACATAGATATTAGTAGCTGTTGCTATTGTTGCATTAAGGGTCACCCCCATTCCCCAGATCCCTATTGATTCATCTTATTTTTATTTAAATGACAAATTGTTAGAATAGTGCCTGGCATATATATATATACACACACACACACACACATATACATATTATTTAATCCTCATAGCAGCCCTAGGAGGTAGGTGCTATTATTTTGCCCATTTTATAGATGAGGAACTAGGCTTACAAGTTAAGTAAGGTCACCCAACTAGCAAGAGGTAGAGCTAGGATTTGAACCAGAGAAGCCTGGCTCCAGGGTCCAGACTCTTAAATATTACACTGCAAGGCCTATTGATTTTTCCACAGATCTTTACTGAAGAATAATGACTATGGCCACATTCATTGCTCCTTATATAGGCTGTGCAGTGTGTCGCGTATTTCGGATGCATGAGTGAGAATCTTCAACCTCGCTCAGTATTCAAAGCCCATCTTTCAGAGGAGAAAATGAAGCGGTTAGGTGACTGCTAGAAGTCCGAGGCTAAGGAGTGGAGCCAGGATTCAGACCCCGGTCCGTCTGGCTTCCCAGTCCTGCTGTGTTGGCAGCATAGCGACTGTCTGGCAAGGCCATAACATTCTCCCTCCCTGGTGACTTCGGGCACCTGGTTACCCTCTTGCAGACTCACTTCATGACCCCTGGCACCCCCTGGGCCGTAGGATGGGACAGTGACTCACGTTTCTCCAGGTCTGAATCTGAGGCCACGTGAGCCACTCCAGGGAAGCCAGCAAAAGTGGAGCTCGGCTGCCACTAATCCAGCTGCACCCCCCACATCCTGTGCTCCGTTTTATTAAGCCTAGGGTTCTCCCAAAGCGTTGCGGACCTCATGGTCCCGTGTGAAAAGATGAGGCCATCACACGCACGGTGGCGCACAAATGTCCTGTTTCTGATCAGCATCAGGACGAGCAGTCTCCGGTGAAGTGCCTGGGCCTGGCAAAGCCTCGGGAAGGGTGGGGACCGTCTATGCTGTCCTGTAAAGGAAATTGTGGTTTCTTTCTTTCCTTTTTTTTTTTTCCTTTTTTCTTTTTTAGTTTATGGGAAAGAGAGACTTGTGTCTCAATTGAGTCTTTGTGGCGTTGTATTACAGAGAGTCACAGAAAATGTTCTATGTAAATGACTATGTGCCCTGATTAGACCCTCAATGGGCGCCATTGTGTCATATTGCTATTATTGGCGATTGCAGGATACTAAATGATATTCTCATCAGGCTGAAAAAGTTCAGTGTTAGCAGCGAAACTCGGGGTTAATTATACCGCTCTGAATTAGAGCATAGAATTAAGTTTTAGGGAGAGCAGGGCTCTTGCTTTCTGCCCCTCTGTCTCTTCAGGGTTGTGGCTGGGGGTTTGATCAGAGTATTGTTTAACCCATGTTCTAAATTTGTACTTACTGACATTTTGCTCTGCATGAGTTACTATCCCTTTTGGAGTTGGGAAACACAGGACCAATTTATAGGACAGTTGGAGAGGGGGAGAGATGATCTACTTAATAGTGCATTCTTCTTCATCAGTAGCTAGGGAAAAAATGGCATGAAGATTGAAGTCTTGCGGGGAGGGGGCGGTGCCGGACTCTAGAGAGGCCTCTTTAATTTAGCTCTTGTCTCTTCTGCCTTTGAATTATCGGGTGCTCTGATCCTGACTCACCTCTTTGAAGAAACGACACACTGACCTACATCTCAGCTGAAATAGATAGAAGAGTCCATCTCTGTCCTGCCCCTTCTTGGTGCTTCCGACACAACCTCCAAGGGAATGTATCCGAGGGCCAAAGCAGGCCCGCTTGGCTGTCGTGCGTTGACTTCACTGCCTTGTTTTAATGGCAGAGCTTAGCTTTTTTTGAGTCATTCCTGATTGTAAACATTCTGCATTCTTTTCGCTCATTTCTTTTGTCTGTAAGTTTCATGTCACTCGTATTGGGTTTAAAGCCATATTACCCTCCCCCTCTTCCTTTATTGTTACATGGTCTATGAGTATTATTATTATAAAAAAAAAAAATCTTTGAAAAGTGATTCTTAGTGGTGGCCTTGTAGTTTATCATATATATGTATTGTTACTTATTTACCTCTTTGACCATTTTTGGATGTTTAGGTTGCCTATCTTTTTTTTTTTTTTTTTTTTTAAATTTTTCTCTTATAAGTCACATTATACTGGCAGCTAGGCTGGGACAGGTTCTTAGAAATGACTTTCCTGAGGGC
>NW_011888812.1:11006261-11008947 GCF_000151845.1 Pteropus vampyrus
AGTGAGTGAGCGAGGTTTTGTTGTCTAGGCAGTGTCAAAAACTGGCCCGGAGAGGTTAAAAAACTGGCTCAAGCAAGGTCATGCAGTAATTGGCAGTGCTGGGAAATAAACTCAGCTCTGACACGAGAGTCATTACACCACAGAAGTATATTTTCTTTTGTCAAATACAACACATACTGTGTGTGTGTTGGGGGAGCAAGGCACGTATCGATTTATTGAATCGATTCTGTAACTCTTTTTTTTCTGCTCTCTTTCATTTTCTGAATAATACCCTTCAAAACCATTTGTTTTTCTCTCCTGGGCATGATACCTGTGGATTTAAATGTGGCTAATTCACCCAGTTTTACAGGTTCTCTTAATTCTGCTTTTTTCTCTCACCCCTCTTATTTTTGAAGCCATATCGAGAAACTGGCTGTTTGGAGGCTAAGGGACTCCCAGTGTCAAATTCGACGTTAATAGTTAAGGGTCTTTGTCAGTCTGCCATTTTCCCTTTCTTGGTATCACCGATGCATCCTGTCCCTGAGCCTTTCCAAGGTCCAAGTCTATGATTTATTTTCTTTGGACACAAACGTCAGGTAGGTGTTGCTTCTTACAGAAGTTTCCAGATAGCACTGGCTTTGCTAAGCAACACAGCACCAGGAACTCTGTCAGAAAACTCCCAAGATGCCGTGTGTGTATGTGTGTGTGTGTGCATGTGCATGAGTGAAATGTAAACACTTGTGGGGAATAAAAGACATTCTTTCCCCAGAGAAAAAAGCTGGATCGTCTCCGTGTGTACACAGCTTTGACAGTGGCTCCATATGTTTTGTTCATCTTTACTGTTTTGCACTCTCCACACATTTATTTTCCATACTGCTACCAAAAATAGGAGAGATGTTTCCAAAATGCAGATCTAATCATGTCATTCTTCTGTGAAAAATCCTTCTTTGGCCCCCCAGAGGCCTCAGGGTGATGATCTGCCCGTTGGCTGTTCACCTGTCCAGCTTCTCTTATGTCCTTTGCTCGTGTTTGCTCCAGCCATGGCGAACTCCATGTGCCTGTGTGTGTGTGTGTGTGTGTGTGTGTGTGTGTGTGTGTGTGTGGTTCTTTCTCTCTTCTCTGGGCTTTCCTGGCTGGCTCCACCCTCCGATCAGTGAGTCACTCTTTTCCACCTGGCTAATCCTGTTGTCCACTTTCTGGAAATCTATGCCCATTCACATCCATCGGAGGTCCCTCCTGCTGTTGCGTCACTCAGCTTACTGTGCTCCGTTTCGTTTTTCTGTCTCTCCCTGAACTAGACCGTTCACATCTCGCTGTCTTCATCTCTGTGCCTCCCAACTCTGTGCCTAGCACACGGGAGGAGCCTGGTGATTATCGAATGAAGGATCAGTCACATGTGTTTATTTCCTGTGAAAATGCAGGGAGGTGGGGAATCCGTCTGTGCTCATTTCTTGCTCTTTGAGCTTTCCCAGGTTTGCATAATAGCGATAATACTTGCAACACTTTATCAGAGGCCTGCTCTGTGCATGCCATGTGCTTTATATCGTTAATCGTTGTGCTCCTGGGGCTCCCGAGTAATAACGTAGCATTATTACTAACCCTATCCTGAAAAGGAAGAATTGGGGGCTCTGTTTCTCTTTGTTTCTCAAATGAGAAGTCTTCAGAATAAACTTGGGCTTCTGAGAAGCATGTTAAGGTCCTTTCTAGATTTAAAGCTGAAAGGCATCACCCTGAAACTCAGGGAAATAGTGTAACAATATTTCAAAGAGAATTCTAGAGGGTTTTCCTTCTCAAGTAGTTTACATTTATGTGAAGGCCAAATTGGACTTGCTTATGAAATCAATAAGGATACTATCTCTTTGAATGATTCAGAACCTGCTGTCTCTGTTAGACTGACTTCACCTTCTGTGAGGGACACAGGGCTGCTGGACGGGGCTTTGCAGAGCAGGGCAGATATGCATAAGGGGTCTTTCCAGTGTCTTCTTGGTCATATGAATTTTATTTGCCTAATAGGACATGACTGAGCCTCTGAATAGTTAAAGAAAACATCTCTCATATGTTCTCCTCATGAATAGAACACTCTGTGTCCTGAATTGTTGCTCCACTGGGGCCAGCACGTGGTGGCTTTTCCTAATGTTTGAACCAACAGGCTTTTTCATTTTGGGGCAATTCAGGTAAAGATTTTCTGGTGCTCCTGTGTGGCAAGAAAAAAATATGTCTTTTCGTCTCTCTCTCTCTTTTCCTTCTGTCCCTGAGTTTGAAAAAGTATATGTTGAGTTACATGTACTAGAAATTAATGTTCCGCCAATGATAGGAAATGCCTTTCTCCCAAATCAAAATGGCCCTGTGGACTGGACCCAGGGGGACATTCACAATGGGAAGATGGCAGTTCAGAACATTAGAGACCTTGAGAAGAATAAATCTATGGCCCTGGGCTCTGACTCTCTTGTGTCTATTGTGTGTGGCGGTGGGGTGGGGAGGGAGACAGAGAGGAAGATTGATTGATTGATTGATTAGGAAGAGGCTGTTGCACAGAGTGGAACAAACAGGGCTTCCTGAAACATGAGACCCAAAGAGATATAGAGAACCATGTCTTCCAGCCCTTCCCCTGGATTAGGCTCCAGGTTTGATTAAAGATTTTCTCATTATTTATGAATCCGTTAACATGAAAAGTCTTTTAAAACTGTAAAAATGCAGCTGGTAGGCT
>NW_011888812.1:11010767-11019122 GCF_000151845.1 Pteropus vampyrus
CTCAGGTGAATAGGTCGAGTCAGATTGTTCTCTACCTCATTTCGTGTATGAGAATATAGAAACTAGTGCAAGATCGTAAGGTAGCTGGAACTCAGCTACTCTCCCCAGTTTGGTGGTACTTCCACTATATCGTCAGAGCCACCGTGAGGACACAGGCCAAGTCAGGCCTTTAGCACAAAGCTACAGTGGAGGGGAGGGCCAGCGGATGTAGCAGTGACCAAAGAGAAAGTAGAAGCCTTAGTGATTGGGGTTTATCTTGTTCACTTCTGTGTCCCTAGTCCCTTACAGGGCCTGGCCATCAGTAAGTAGTTGCTGAGAACGTGAAAGAATTTCTTAGGCATGGGAGATGATCTCGCTCACTTGGTCAGCACCTTCCAGAAGTTTTCTTCTCTTTGTGACCCCTTCTTCTTTCCTCCATAGATAACGCTTCTTAGCTTGAGAGTGGAATGGTCTCTGAACAGCACCCTAGAGATACCCAGCCAGCTTTTTCTTTCCCTCACAAATTATGAGACTTGGGATTGTCCTTTGGGAGAAAGTTAATTATAGGTTCAGTATATTAACTTGAGGTCTGGATTTTGTAGGTTGCTTCTGATGCACAGAACACTTTGATCTGGAAGAATGTCCTTGTAACTTCTCGATTTTGACAGTTGGGGAGCGAGAGTCTCAGAGAGGTTTCAGGAGCTGCCTGGGGCCTCTGGGTGAGCGGTGGCTGAATGGGGCTTGAACCTGCACCTTCACTGCGTGTTTTCTCTACCGCCCCACGATGACCTTGGCCGTCTTTTGAGGTTGAGATCTCTCTGATTTCTGCTCTGCAGAGCTGAGCGACAGCACTTGTCTTTAGTGCAGAATGTTGGTGGGAGTGTCTCTGTCCAAGTTAAAACTTGAGACCGTTTGCTCATTAGGCCTCTTCCAGTGCTCAGGTAGCTTCTCTGGGGGTTTTTCTTTGGAGAGTTTGGTTTCTCCTCTTCCCTCCAACTCCTTTGTCTCTCCCCACCTTGTGTTTGTGTGGTGAACTGGTGGACTTTTTTGAGTGCCGAGCCAGCTTCTCACACTCCCATCGGTCAATGTGGTAGTTGTGGTCCAGGTTGTGTGGCCTCATGGTCTGAGCTCTGCAAGCCACACCCTGCCCTGCCAACCCCCAGGGACGGGCGGGGTGGGGGTGGCTGGCCACCTGGCATTTGCAAGTACGGTTCTACATGTGTGCCTGTGAATCGAGGAGAAAATGAAAATGCCACCTGATTATGTGCATGTAGAATGTGGCCGTTTGAGATCCTAGTTCCGTTTGTGATCTCATTTGAGCAGAACTAGGGCTGGATTGTTACTTAACCAGCACCTCAGGGGGAGGCCCTGTGCCGGGCACCTTCCCGTATCGCAGCTTGTTTAATCTTCACGGTCACGCAGGGGGATAATGTCTCTGTCTTGTAGTGAAGGAAGCAGAGACTTAGAGCCCTTTGCTCTCGGTTCCTTTCATTCAGCTCTGCATTCCACAGGTGGTCCTGAGTGCCTGCCGTGTGCTCTGCCAGGCCCTAAGCTTGGCCTTGGATGAGGCAACCAGGTCCCTGTTCTCACAAAGCTGAGAGTCTGGCTGGGGACCCCTCGTGGAGGTGTCTGTGGTGGTGTTATCTGGGGAGTGGTGAGGCAGGGAATGAGGGATGGAGAGAGAGTTTAGGTTTAGCTCATTTTACGCAAATGCTTAATACTCTGCTTGTTACCACTCTTCTCCTTGTGTGTCCCCCTCCCCCAATATGGATTATGAGCACCGTTTACATATGTGTAAACCTATAGGCTCAGAGAGGCTGGGTAACTTGTCTGAGGTTACACAGTAAATGAGCTAGAATTTGAACAGACTCTAGTTTGAGTTCTGGCATCCTATGCTGGCTACCTGTGAATAATGTTTTCATAAAAATAAAAAGAATAAGCAATTTGCAGAGGAGTAATCAGTCATTCTGTTAGCATTTTGGTGAGCTCCGTAATACTTTTGAAAGATTTAAAGATGCTAATACGTAAAGGTGATGCCCTGTGTCTCATCTTGTAACCTGGACTCAAGAGCGCGGGGTGTCTCCGGACATGCATGTGCCGTCTGACCATCGGGTTGGGGTCGAAGGTGCCTGACACAAAGCCCTCCTCTTCGTTGCCAGCATTAACCCATATCAACTTCTAAATGCTGCTCAGACTTTTAGAAAACAGAAATGTGGAAATTCCAAGTTGAGCCTCCTTCCAGCACGAGTGTGACACGGGGTCGGGGAGGATGACGTGGCCTTGGGACTGATGCCTTGGTGCTTCTCTTTTAAAAAAAGAAGTTCCACTGAACACGCAGTTGGCACCCCCTTTGGGGGTTTTGTTGGGCTCCGAACCTCCGTAATTGGTTATGACTAACTTTAGTTGCTTCTGCTCGTCAGTGGCTTTCTTGAGAGGTGCCTTGCTGTGAGTGGGCATCTTGGAGGACCTGTTTGAGGCCCCTGCACTGTGCATTCTCAGTTGTGGTTGCCACATTATTTATAGGACAGATGGAAGGAGGTTATGGTTTCGTCTGCTGCTCTTTCCTTTGGGGGTCTGTAGAAGAACCCCTCCTCATCATCTTCCAAATGCTCACCGAGGCGTGGTGTGGCACCTGGGTCCTTCCTCTTCTCTGCCTTTGCTCAGCAAGTCATTGCCCCCTTCCAGCACATCTCAGGGGTACAAGTGACCCCAAGAACTTCTGCTCAATTGTTAGTGTCTCTTCTCAGGGATTCCTGAGCTGCCCTAAATATCAGCTTCCCAAGTTGCTCTTCCTGGCCCTGGGCAGCCCCACCTCTGTCCATGCATCCTCAGGCTGGCCGCTCCATAGGTTACGGCAGTGATGGCTGTTATGGGCCAGAAAATGTCTCACTGTGCTCATTAGTCTCTTGTGTTTTATGTTTGCCAGGTGCAGGGCACTGGAGCACTGTAAACTCTTCTTGTACATAACCTCACATCATTTTCACCAAAATCTTGGGAGGCAGGTAATTTTATTGTTTCTATTTTGTAGCTGAAGAAACGGAGGTGTGGATGGAGTCAGTCATTATCCAGGCTCACACAGCCGACGACAAGGACTGGGCCTCCCCACAGGCGCTCGAGTTAGCTTTGGAGTCAGCCTTCACTTATATCCTGAGGCAGGAGCTTTATTTTAAGGTTCCCCTCTTCGACTTTCCAGTTATGGTAGGGCCTCGCACCCTCGGCTCTGCTGACACTGGAGACAGTCCTTTGCATTTAGGACGTGGCGGCATCTCTGGCTTCTACCCCCTGGATGCTGGTAGCACACTTCCACCTCCCTTTGCCCGATTGGACCACTGGAAATGTCTCCAAACATTGCCAAATGTCCCCTGGGGGGACAAAATTGCACTCAACTGAGAACCGCTGCGTTACGGTGACCATGTCAAACCCTAGACCAGGATGTGCAGTGTATGGGGGCGGAGGAAGGTGGATTATTTAAAATTGGGACTGTCTTTGAGAACCCGAAACTGCTGCTTTAACTACAGCACAGCCCGCCCTGTGGGGAGACGGACTGAGATCAGGCTCTATGTGGGGATAACCTTTCATGATGAAATTTAAATTACACTGCGTGCCTCCTGGAGGCCCCGTCATGCACTGGGAACTTGGGAAAAATCTAGTCTTAGATTTATTAATGTTTTATGGTTAAAAGCACTTGATGTTGAGAAGAACAAGGTGAAAATGAGAAGGGCCTCCTTCGAGCCTTCTGACACGTGGAGCATATACAACAAGTAGAACATTCCTGTACATTCTGTCATGCCCCCAGTGAGCCCACTTTTTCAGGTTTCAGAGCCTCTCCAGTCACGTGGTTCCAGAAAATGCGTGTGTTGTAGTGTGTGCACACGAGCCCGGGTACACTGGTTTTCACACACAGGGCTGGTAAACCCATCATGTTTTGTCAAATGCGACTTCCTCTCCTCAGTGTATTGTTTCTGTTTGTTAATGTATTCAGCTCTAAGAGTACTTATGTGCCAGGCTGTATTTGGAGCCTCCGAGCATTTATTTGGAGAGTTAAACATTAGAGCACGTAATGTGCCAAGACACCTTGTAGTGAGAAAATCCAATTTGTAAAAACCTCAAATAGAACAGTAAAATTAGGGAACTTTTTTTTTTCCCCTCCTGGATGATACTATCAGATTATAAATTCATTTCTTAGATTCTGTGAAACAGAGCTCCCTCCCGTTATGTCCTGAATAGGGCTCAGTCTGCAACATCCCCTTACACGAACTTTTTCAGCAACACGTGTCTAAGCCGAGGTGTGGTGTGCCCCTTTCCATAGGCAACCTCTGGGGACTTACTAGGGGTCTTCTGTTCCGTACATCTTGTGAGCTTGGCTGGTTTTCAGGAAATGGTTCACTTGTCAGTCTTTGTAACTCTAACAGCAGTTTTGCACAAGTGCCCGGTGAATGTCTCTGTGTTCTTGCCGTAATAACAGAGCTCCTTCAGGGGCGATGGCTGTTTAACTGGTGATATCTTTTTATCCCATAGTATCCGTTATTTTTATTCCCAGGACTGAACTTCCTCCCCCAGTAATAAAGGTGATAGTAATAGCTACCATTTTGAGTCCCTGCTGTTACTAGCAACGTTCTTAACCGGGAGACGTTACACACCCAGCACAGGGTTTCAGAGCAGGCGGGTGTAGACCTGGGATTCCCACCTGCTCTTACCCACCAGGCTGTCACACTGTCTCGGATGGTCACCGTAGATAGAAAACTTGGAAAATAAAGGGAAGTATAAAGAGGAAATGAAAATCCCTCCGTCTGCTACCTAGAGGTCAACACTGTATTTCCTGACGACTTTATCCTCCAGAATTCATATGTTACAAAACGAATCATATTCCGCATATAATTTTTTTGTGTCTCGTCTGCCTCACTTTGTGTCTTAGTGTGAGTGCTTTCTCATGTCGATAATTATTATTTGAAAGCACCGTTTGTTAGCGGCACAATATTCCCGTGTCCACTGCAACGTATTTAACTGTTCTATTGTCGAGCATTTAGTTGTTTCTGATGTTTCAATATAAAGGGCTGTCACTGCAGTGCTGTTTTGATGCTTGGGACATTTGTGTGTGGGGGGCAGAGAGAGTGAGAGTGTGTGTGTGTGTGTGAGAGAGAGAGAGAGAGAGAGAGAGAGAGAGAGAGAGAGTGTGTGTGTGTGTGTGTGTGTGTGTGTGTGTGTGGCCATCCAGGCTCAAACTGGAAGATTCTTACGTTTGACTTTTAGGCCAAGCTGCTCGTGGTGTCTCTCTCTTTCCTTCTCTCCCTCTTTCTTCTCTCTCAGTTTCTCTTCTTTCTTCTCTCTCTGTCTTTCCTTCCCCTTTCCCTCCCTCTTTCTTCTCTCTTTTCTCTTTCTTCTTTCTCTTCTTTCTCTTTTGTTTCCTTCCTTCCTTCCTCCCTCCCTCTCTACCTCCCTCCATTCTTCGTTCCTTCCTCTTTCTCCCTACGTCCCTCCCTCCCATGACATGAGGAAAACGGTGTTTCTGATGATCCTGTATCTGTAAATGTGGCAGAGCCTGCCCCTGGTTTTCGAGAGGTTTTCCAAGTCACTGTGAGGTGGGTCTCGTTCAGACGACCAAAATCACATCGCCGATAAGAACTAAGAGCAGTGAGCACTGGCTTATGCCACCACCGATCTAGCTGCTCAGCGTAACTGGCCTCACTTAGTCTTCACGTCAGCCCTGGGAGGGAGAAGCAGGGTCCTTCCTGTCTGACGGGAGGCGAGGCCCGTGCCCGGTGGTAGGGCTGGGGTTTAAGGCCAGGCTGCTCTGCCAGTTTGTCTCTTCTGCCACACGGCCCTGGACCCCGCCCTTGGTGTACTGTGTGGTTCATAGCTGGGGGCAATCTCCCCTACCCCGTGCAGTATTGGCAATGTCAGGAAATATTTCTGATACCAGGACTAGGGGGTGCAGAAGAGTCTAAGGATGCTATTGGCACCTCGCCTGTAGAGACCAGGGACGCTGGTAAGAACCCCTCAGTGCACACGGCAGCTCCCCACAGCAGTGACTCCTCCCACCGCAGACGCCAGCAGTAAGGACGGACACCGAGGAGCCTTGCTGTAGGGGGAGATGGTGAAGAAACATAGGCTTCGGGGGAGGCAGCCGGGAGGGAGTGGAAGAAAGTGGGCTTGGGAGTGAGACCTCTTCCTCGTTTTATCCTCTTAGACAAATTTCATAAACTTTTTGAGGTCAGCTTCCTCATCTGAAAATCGGGAAATGACGCTTCTCTGGCGTTCCTAGCCTGGGTGCAGGTGTCACGCTTCCTGGGTTTGAATCCTAGTTCCCTCTTTGACTTTGAGCAGATTACTTTCACTTTGCTAAGCCTCAGTTTTCTTATCTGTTAAACAGGCAGATAATAGTCACAGCCAAATGCAATAATGAGAGTAACATGCATAACATACCAGCCGAGATGTCACGAGCACGTGGTGAATCCATAGCAACAGAGGCAATGCTGGTGCCCAGCCACGTCTGCAGAGGAAGGATCTGTGCTTTCTGAGGGCAGTGTTTTGTCCTCTGCTCTCCGTCTAGGGTCTAGAATTGCCTGTGGATTTGCCCTGGGTCCTGTCAAGATGGGGTGGAGTTTAGAAAGACATGAGATCGCATGTCTAAAGTGACGCTTGGCTCAGTGTTTATTCTTGGTTTATGATGTAGTGAAGTCATGATTTAACTGTGAGTATGTGCTGGGAGCAGAGACGATTTTCAGGTTCTTGAAACGTGGGAATACGGTTCCCTTGGGGCAGGCCCTTGCCCCCTCTCTCATCAATCATGATCTGTCCCCTGCCCGGATGTCAGGAAGTGCTGACATCCTTGGGAGCCCATGTGTGGCCTCGTTCTCTCTTGGAATGGAGGTACTCACCATTCTGGCCCTTGAGTCAGTGCCAGAGCTGTGACGGCGAGGCCCCCCAGGCACCTCGACCCTGGTGACAAGGCTTTGCCTTCCGCAGGGCGGAGGAACCTTTGAGGCCAGGTGATGCTGGAGGTCTCATGTGTCCGCATTTCTTTATTGAGACTTCTAGGGGGTGAGAGTGCGACTTAATCAGTGATGGGAGCCTAGATCTTAAAGGGTGGGACAAATGGACTCAGGGCACGGAGAAGAGCCTAGGGGAGTGGTGAGTATACTCACCCAAAAGAGCTGGCTGCACATCACTGTCACTGATGAAATGGCCTTCACCTCCCTGTCCCTGCCAGCTAAGAGGGAAGTGGCACCAAAAATCTTGGCAGTGCGGTGAAGACCCCGTAGGACTGTAGAAACGAGTGGTGGCTGAGCAGCCATGCCATCTGACGCCACCTTACCTTTATACAGCGCCTGGGCCACCAGCCTACAGGGGCCTGGCAGCCACATAAACCAGGGACGTGGGCAGGGGCCACCAGTGTTGAGTTGGAGGGGTCAAGTCCTCAGAAGGTGGCCACTATTCAGCTCCAGCCCTTCTTGTCATTTGAGACTGTGGCCCATCGTGGTCAGATCTTTTGATCCCCTCCCACCCCCCATACCCAAAGAGAAGCAGGAAATTATATTTTTATGGGAAATATTCTTTTAGAAAGCCCCTAGCATAGTGCCTGGCATGTGTTGGGCACTCAGCAGATACCCCCCAGGTGGGTCAGAACTTGCCTTTTATGGACTCTGGATTCTTTTGGTGGCAGCAGACTGTACTTTGCCTGGCAGATTGCCTGCAAGCATAGGCCACTTGATACAGCAGTGATTCTTGGAGTCTGAGAGGCCCCCAATGTCCTGCCAGATCTCTGGGGTTAACACACAGTCAACCTCTTGCTTTTCTTTCTTGGCCTCTGTTTCCTCCTTTCCTCCCCCCCACGAGTGTGACAGTCACATCCTCTTTAGAATGTTTCCGATAAATTCTGTCCTTGGGAGGCTCGAGGGCTGGTCTCGTGACCCACATGTGAAGAGCAGTGCCCCTGCTACCCCAGATCCTCTGTTGAGCCTGTAGGCTCCATACTTCCAGGTGGTTAGCTTTCGAGGCACGCTGACATGCCCCTTCTGCCAGTCCATAGGCAGGCCCGGGGTCATGTGGGTGCCATTCCACCGCAGGCCTCAGGGTCAGGCGACGAAGGTAGGTCCCTGAAGTCAGGCCCAGAAAAGGCCACTGGAGCCAGCTCGCCTCTGGTCCATGATGCTGATCTCAGGACCCAACAGGATGCTGCTAGCTCGCTTGGCTCAGCTCGGCTCGTGCTGGGAATCATAAGCAGTGTTGAGGATGCGATGCATTTCAGTCCCAGGCACTCTGATCCCTTTCCTGGCACTGGGAAAATGTTTTTCCAGCTCGGTTACTTGCTGGCATGCATGGGTCAATGTACAAGGTGTTCTTGGAGAAGCCAGAGCTGGCTGTTGACTTTCGCTC
>NW_011888812.1:11019172-11056162 GCF_000151845.1 Pteropus vampyrus
CCCCCCCACGAGTGTGACAGTCACATCCTCTTTAGAATGTTTCCGATAAATTCTGTCCTTGGGAGGCTCGAGGGCTGGTCTCGTGACCCACATGTGAAGAACAGTGCCCCTGCTACCCCAGATCCTCTGTTGAGCCTGTAGGCTCCATACTTCCAGGTGGTTAGCTTTCGAGGCACGCTGACATGCCCCTTCTGCCAGTCCGTAGGCAGGCCTGGGGTCATGTGGGTGCCATTCCACCGCAGGCCTCAGGGTCAGGCGACAAAGGTAGGTCCCTGAAGTCAGGCCCAGAAAAGGCCACTGGAGCCAGCTCGCCTCTGGTCCATGATGCTGATCTCAGGACCCAACAGGATGCTGCTAGCTCGCTTGGCTCAGCTTGGCTCGTGCTGGGAATCATAAGCAGTGTTGAGGATGCGATGCATTTCAGTCCCAGGCACTCTGATCCCTTTCCTGGCACTGGGAAAATGTTTTTCCAGCTCGGTTACTTGCTGGCATGCATGGGTCAATGTACAAGGTGTTCTTGGAGAAGCCAGAGCTGGCTGTTGACTTTCGCTCCCTGGGATGTGTTCTGGGGAGGAAGTGGGTTTTTGGGTTGTGGTGGGCATAGGATGTGGTGATTAGTTTATCTCACGCTGTGGATGCAGTTGACAAGAATTGTGGAGCTTTCGTTCCTTTCGTACTTTGGACTAAGGTGCCTCAAGAGGAGCTTTGTGTATCTTCATGTGTTTTAAACATTTATATAGAGGTTTGAGGCGCACTTGTTGCTATGTTTTATGTAATAAATATATTCTGGCAAGTAACTTGTGGGACCTGAGTCGAGTGTCTGACTTTAACACGTGGTAGCCGTGTGAGCTCTAGCTGGCGTACCTAACCTTTGCTGCGCGTTTCAGATTCCTGAGTGTAAAATGAGGACAAAACTCATGGGTTGTTGTAAGTTTCATTAAGTAATTGAATGTATAGCACCTAGTGTACACTTCTTGGCACAGTAAGTATTTAGTAGTGGTAGTTGTGATCCTTATTATTGGAGAAGCAGCCCGGTATGGTAATCATAATAACAACAGTGATGGTGACCATTATCGACTGCTTACTATGTGTTAGTGATTCTTCCAGGGACATCAGTTAACTTATTTAATCCTCACAGTAACCCAACGAGGTAGGTGCCGTCCTAATCTCTGTTTTATAAGATGATACAGTGCAGGCACAGAGAGGTTACGTAACTTGCCCAAAGTCACCCAGCTCAAAATATGAAAAGAGTGTGGATTTAAGAATTAGAAGGCCTGGGAGGCTTGCTTGCGTGTCATCTCCTGACAGTGTGACCTCTTCTTGCTAAGTACGTAATTCTCTGAGTTACATTCTCTCTCTCGTTTTTCTTCTGAGTTGCTTTCTCCATTGTAAAATGGTGCTCATGATAAGCCCTCCCTCCCTTCCCTCACCATTCATTGCCTTGTGTGGTACTTAATTATGGGTGTTTAGGAACTGTGGGTGCTTGCTAATAGGTGCTTAGGAATAGTTTTCTGATTATCTGACTATATTAGGGGGTTATCATGAGGTTCCAATGAGCTGGAAGACTCTGGACAAAAGTTAGTTGTCATTTTAAATGCCTGAGGTTTAAACAGTATGCCTGTTTTTCAGATTTCTGAACCACTTAAAAGACAGGCACAGAGTCAAGAAGGTAAAGATCAAAATATCACTTTTATTACTGATAAAGGCGTGGTTGAAGGATGTGGCTTAGGTGGGTATTAGACAGATGTGCCCGCCTGGTCAGGCGCTGCCTTGAGCACCTAGAGGCCTCCTCACATAGGATGATGGAGTGGTGGCGGTGGCAACCACAATTAAAGCCTCTGGCGGAGGAGCAGACCACCAGAGAGAGAGAAATGACTGTTACACCCAGGAGAGCTGGGTGGAGAGGCAGGTGGAAACCAGAAGTTTCAAAGGAAAAACCTATTTTTTTTTGTTTGTTTTGGAATCCAGAAGTTGAGAAAAAGCAGGTAGCCACAATTATTATTTAAAGAAATATTATCCTCTCCCTCAAAAATCTCCCCCCTCCACAGAATTTCACCACTGCTGATGGTTCTCCCCAGTTTCCCCTAGCACAGCACATGGCTGCCTCATACCCACACCCACGTGATCCTGCTCCCACACCCTGTCTCCATCCACCTGCCAGTCTGTGGGCTCCACCCTCAGAGCAGCTTCAGGAGCCCACCACTTCTCACGCCTCCTGGGCTGCCCTGCAGGTCCAAGCCAAGACACCGTTCTCTCCTGAATGAGCGCGGGGCCTCCTCACTGGTCTCCCCGCTTCTACCTTTGTCTCTTTTCAGTCTGTTCTCAACGAGGCAGCTTGAAGGAGCCTTTGAAAAAGTCAGATCACGGCCCTCCTCTGCTCCAAACCCTGCAGGAAGAGGCCAAGTCCCCGCAAAGGCTCGTGCGTCTGGCCCCACCAGTTCCTGGCCCTTTGCCTCTTCTTCCACCAGCTGCTCCGTGCCTCACACAGCCCCACACACCTGCCCCGGACTTTGCACTGGTGGTGTTTCCTGTTCAGAACACCCTCGCTCCAGGCACTGCGCGGCCTCTCTCACTTCCTCCAGCTTCCAGGGAGGCCTGACAGCCCGATTGCCTGCAGCACTGCAGCACTCCCGGTCTCCCCCTACCCTGCTCTGCTTGGTACCCATACCACTCACCACCTCCAATATTCTGCCTTGCCTCCCCACCCCCTGAATTAGAATGTAGGCTAATCTGTTTTGTAGACCGATGCATTTCCCAGCCTCTAGGGCAGTGGGTCCAGATTATGGCCCAGTAACAAATATCAGAGGTTGGGCCGTGTGCACATGGGCAGAGTGGAGCAGGACACACACACCCCACCCTCACGGGGCTGAAGTCTCTGCCTGTAAGGACAGTCTTACTGCCAGGGCTCTCACTAGATGCCGGGCACTGCTCAGGTCCTTCCTAGCAACCATCTGACAAGGCAGCCACTGTTAACACCTCCATTGACAGGTGAGGAACCTGGGGCAAAGAATGGATAAGTAACTGACCCAGGGTGACACACCTGGCATGTGGTAAGGCTGAGCTTTAGCCCTAGGCGTCAGCTCCTAGGGTCTGTGTTCTTAACCTCCACACTTCCGCCTCCACTAACACAAACCTGAGTCACAGCCAGAATCATCAAGCCCAGTTTTGATCGAGGCTATAAAGGAGCTTTGTGTATGGTTATTGGGGTGCATTATGGTCAGGGGGTCCTGGGAAGCCTTCTCTATGGAAAGGATGTTTTGTAAAGTGAAGACGCCCCTTGTAAATGGAATGATTGCCCCCAAATTAGCTTGCGTTTTGGGTTAACTATAATACATCAGGCTTTTAAAAGTGGAGGTATGCTGATTTTCTTTTTCTCTCTAGGTCTAGGAAGTAGATTTTTGTTATTAGTAAAATTTAAAATGACTGGGTCCCGGGGTTACTGAGAATTCAGGAGGTGGATTAATGAAACAACATTTGAATGCAATTTTATCTTTAGAAAAACAGTTTTGAGAAGCCCTGTTTATAACCAGGAAGCCAGCTTTATGAAAACTCGCTTCCATTAAAGTGTGTATGGTGTACTATCAACAAATACTAAAGAATTCTTTTAATTCCATTAAAGAATATGCATGGTGTACTATAAACAAAGATTGAGCTCCTGTGAGCTCCTTCTTCATAACTTATAGAAGCTGTTTTTTGTTTTTTTTTTAAAATGGATCCAAAACTCATGTTGCCACACAGACAACAAAATAAACCAGTATGTTCCAAGAACAAACATTTGCTTCAGCCACCCACAAACTTGGAAAGACGCAGGACTGAAGGAGATGCCAGGGAGCTCCTGGGGGCTTCTGTTAATTGTAGTGAGTCTGGAAGAAGCTCTTAGCTTTTTATTGTTCTTATTAGAAGCACCACCTCAACAAATATGTTAGAAAAAGTATTGTTGTAGAGATTCGTGGGGCTTTATGTTCCTTGAGCAACTAGGAGCCCCTAGCTCCTCAACAGGGAGGAAAGCTGCTACCTTGCCTTTCTTCCTCATCCCCACTTTTCCAGAAAATGCTAGGCAGACGAGCTTTGAGTGCCCTGTGATCGGTGATCCTTAGGGAGCCTCAGAAGGGTAGGCCACCCTTACTGCGTGACCTGCCCCAATGAGCCTGCTCTGTGAGGGGTGGGCTGGGGCGTCCTGGGGTCCATCTTGGCTCCAGCCTCCCTGGTGGACACTCTTGGTTTCCTTCTCAATTCCCAGTCCCCTTTCTAATAGAAGCCAGCTTCTCTCAGTCTCACTGTCCCTTAAGGGCAGAGCCACGTGTCCATGTCCTGGCAAATGGTTGCATGTTGTTGTCACTAGGTGGGGCTCCTGGGAAAGCCCTGTCCCTGGGGGATTGACTCTGGTTTGCTCTTGAGCTGCGCCCTGATGACCGAGGCGTGGATGCTGTGCCTGGAGGTGCAGCCCTAATGTTGCTGCTGCTGCCGCCAATAATAATTAATAATAAAGACAGTGCAACTGTGTTTGTCAGGCACCTTTCTGAGCCTCTTTTATTCACGTGTTATAGGTGGGTGATAAAATGCTCTGCATGGGATAGATAAGGATACCGAGGCTGAGGAAGGATAAGGGACCCTTCCAGGGCCTCACACTAATTGGCAGAGCAGGGAACCTGGCACCAAAACTTGGATTGTCACCTCTCCATTATGCTCTCTCAACAAGGTGTCAGTCCTGTCCCGAAGGATGTGAACAGGAAGGAGCTGCGAGTGTCTTGGGCTGCCTGCCTTGGGATACTTGTTTGAGAAAAACGAATCCCTGGCTTGTTCCAAATGCTTTGCAGAATTGATGGGAACTCCCGTGCCGTGTGACTTTGGACATATTCTTTAATCTTTCTTCATCTTGATCGTCTGATCTGAAAAATGGGTATCATCATGGCTCCAACTTGTAGGTTGTTTAGAAAAGTGCCTGGCATGTTCTTGTGCCCCATTGTTGTATCATTATCATCACCAACCCTGGCAGTGAAGCCAACAACTATTGATCTCCTACTGTGTACCACGCTCAGTGATATGGAGACAGAAATAGCCTGAGAAGGATGGACAAGGTGCTGGAGCAGTGTTGAGGAAGAGGGATAAGTATGAACAATCAGACTACTTTGTCCTTGGACAGCTTCGTTACTTACATCCCTAGGTAGAGCATTTCCTTACCAGCCTAAGGGCGAGATTTGTTCCTGGGCGGGTTGTCCACGTCTACACCTGGCTGGATGCAGGGCTGGGGATTGGGCATGAATTCCAGGCTGATAGCTAGGCAGAAATAGGAGGCAGGTATGAGCACATTTACAGGCATGAATGAGGGCGTGGGGGACTGTCTTAGACATCATTTCAATTGTAAAAAATAGAGAACCGATACGTTTATTTAAGAATCCAACTTTGGAGAAGTTAGCCTCCACAAAGAGAGAGGTTTTTGTTTATTTTGTCCCCTGCTCTAAAATAGTGGCTGGCACATAGTAGGTGCTCAGTACATATTTGTAGAATGAGTAATAAAAGGAAATTCGCTCTCCTTGCTCAGTTCTCATAGAAAATGCGTTTTTCACATAAAGGGCAGTGTCCTGGACAGGCTGCCAGTGTGGGCGGCCGCTTGTGATCGCCTCACCAGTCTTTCCTGACCAAGGAAAGTGCACATTTTTTAGCTACTTATGCTGTGACTGATACACTTGGCTGCCTAACAAAAAGCCAGAGAAGAACTAAGATTTTTAGCATCATTCAAAATGCTTGCCATTCCTCTCGCTTTGTGAAATCATGAGCTAGTTATTTCAAGTTCACATAAAGGTCAGAACTTGATCTGCAGGAAGGAGGTTCCCCTTGGTTTATGCTAAGGGAACTTTTTCCCCCTTCTGTTTATTTTACCCAAAGGCTTCTGTTTTTCTCCCAAGCTAAAATCTGGCATTTGTTGTACAAAATTCTCAGTGTGTGTGTATGTGTGTGTGTGATGTGTTTTAAGAGCTCATGTTTTGGCTTTAGTTTTGATTCTCAGTGATTTTTTTTTTTTTTTTTTGCTGCCTAAGAGTTGATTTTGTGCTCCTAAGTGGGTGCCTGAAGTTCACTTTCAGTTTTAGAGGTGACTTAAAAACCACCTTCCTAGGCCTTCTGACGCTGCTCCCAGCTTGTGCTCCCTCCTGTTTGTAGTTGCTGTGTGGAACAGTGTGTCACAAAGCACAGGGGTTCTTCTCCTTGCTCCTGTTTAATGACTATGAGACAAGTTTGAGTCCTCTTTCTCCTTCATGTGTAATTTTTGGGGAGGGAGCTGGTGAAGGCCCTTGAGCCCTGGCGTTTGTCACAGCCCTTCACCTGGGAACTGGAGGTCCCTTTTCCTCAGGGCTGGGTTAGTTCAGAAAGCGGGAAGGGTCGGAACTCTGGGGAGAGGGTACTGGAGGGGCTGAAGGGCAAGGCGAAGACTGGGCGGCATCCCAGCGGCAGTTTCGGCTGCAAGGTCAGCCCACAATGGCCCAGGCGGCCACCCAGACATCACCTGGTCAAGCGAGGCTGCCCGAGCCCTTCCTGCTCGTCCAGGATCCTCGGAAAGGCTTCCTCCTGGCCTGGGCTGGACAACAGACCCCACTTGGAGGCCAGGTTAAAAGAGCATCTAGGAGTGGGGGTTCTGCCCCCTGCCCCTGGGAGGCTCCTTATTTAGCCCCTCCCAGTCTTCCAAGCCACCTCACCTGTGTCCCTCCTGGGAGAAGTGTCACTGCCAGGACCCCTGCGCCCTACTCTGTGCTCTTCTTGTCTTCATTCTCTTTCCTAGTGGTACCCTCAGCTTTTCCCCATCACGCAGATTTGCATTTGTGAGTTATGGAAACATCTGTCAGTCTTTTTCCTGTTTGTAAATTGTGTATCTTCTGTTAGATTTTAAAAACTTTTGAAAGTGTCTTTCTGGGATCTGGGATGCTGTGATCTGTTTGTATAGAGCACATTACAGATTCTGAAGCACTTTTATGCCTTAGAAACAATAACGATGGCAGACTTACTATGATCTAAGAAGAGCTTTATATATTCTAAACTCAAACTCTTACACCACTCCATCGTGCATTCTGTAGAGGGCAGAGCTAAGGCAGAGGGAGGTTAAATGAGACTCCTCGGGGGTGCACAGTTGCCAAAAAGAGGGCTGGGATTTGAACCTGGGCAGTTGACCTCCAGAGCCTTGGTATTTAACCACTATTCCATTCTGGCCTTCATAACAACAGGCAGAAGTAGGAATTATCACTCTTATTTTATTTCTCAAAAATGAAAAATTCTCTTAAAAAAATTCAAAAGTGATAAAAACCGTAGGAAGAACTTACATAATGCAGAGCATAAAAGCAGAAAGTGAGACCCCCCCTCCCCCACTCCAATCCCCGAGTTCTGAGGTAGACCAGACTGTTAACAGGAGATGTCCTCACAGAACATTCATTTGGAATTCTGTGTATTTATACACTAAGGATCATGACATATATAATTACACTAACGGGCGCCCCCATCATCCTGCAGGTGGCAGGATGGAAGCTCAGGTGCTAAGTCCACTCCAGGGCACGTGGCGATGCTGAGGAAGGGCCTGGACTGGAACCCAGAGCTTCTCGCTCCACTGTAACCTGCCTCCTGGGGAAGCAGTCAGGGGTTGGTCTTATATGAATCCCCCAGCTGTATTGTTCGATGTAGTTGTGGGCACCTTCCAGGGTCATAATTAAAAAGGAGTTAGGCTTCAGACAAAGAAGAATGCAAATCTTCAGTTTCGGTTTAGAAAATCTGAAACTTGCAGCGGGAGGTAGAGAAGAATGGAGTAGAGTGATCTTTTCCCCCCCACCTCCCTTCTTTCTCTCATCCAGAGGGAGAAGGGATTAGGAGGCCTCCTGGAAAAGAGTCCCTTTCCTGTGATAAAACCAGCCCCTTCCCCTCCCCCAGGGTGATCACAGAGCCTCTGCCTGGAGCCCTCCTCACCAGCCTGGAGGGGACACTGTTCCGCAAACAATGGGGGGAAGGAAAGGAAAGCCATGCGTGTGCCAATGGCGTGGATGACTTCCTCAATGCAGGACTCAGGGCTCGTACTGAGAAAGTCCCTGCTTGGAGGTCCCCTGGGGGGCCGTGTGTATAGGATCTGCTTTCGCTCTCCACATCCTATCATCTGGGCAGGGAGAGACAATTGCAGGCTGTAGAGACGGGCCTACAGCCTGACTGTGAGTTCACGGGGAAGTTTGACAGTGAAGGGAGCCGTAGCCTGGGAAGCTCTGCAGTCTTTTTCTGGATTGCACTGGTCAGGCAACGGCAATTACCCAAACCACAGCTCTGCAGCGAGAGGGGAACCACAGGAAAAAGACATCTGAACAAGTGGAGAAAAGAGAGGTCCCCCAAAGCATACCTTAATGTTTTTCTCAGAGGAGAGACTTTTAATCCATGTTTCAAAGACTGGCCCACTGAGTGTGGTCCTTCCGGTTTCCGGTCCCACCGCAGATGAGCGGGCAATTAGAAGGAATAGGAGAGGCCTATGGAATAAAGAATCGATAACCAGGGTGGAGATGGGAGAAACTGGGGACTTAAAACACCTCTGTAGCCTCTGAGGGCCCTGAGGTGCTTCGTTTCTAATGAGAGGGCAGAAAGCCCATATCTCAGCGGGCCTGGAAGATAGTAATCCAGCACAGTATGTACTGGCTGCTAATAAAATGACTGGGCCTATTCAGAAGATTAAGCGATGACCAGGGTAATGATATTAAGCTCAGAGCACTCAGTTTAAGAAGTGATACATACAGATTTCCATTATTTCTTTATTCCTCATTTTGAGAGAGCACAGTTGAGATAGAAATGGGAGTGATGGCTAGATTGATTATGGATGGAATGAATGGCCTGCTCTAGCAGCAGGAGCACTGAATAAACAGTTATAAGTCAGTTGATATAGGCCTGGAGGTGTGCAAGTTGCTGGGAACAAGTAGGTGAGAAGATATGACCTTGTCTGCAGGGTGTTTGCACTTTCGTGGAGGCGAAAACTGGGTGGTCAGTGTGAGGTTGCGGGGAGGGCTGATGCGGGAGCACAGAGCCTGGAAGAGCGATGCATTATGCTGGCCCTGCCACTTGCCTTCCCCAGGAGTGCTGGCTGGTCCCTCTCCTCCCTAATCTTCACTTAGCTCACCTGTGGAATGAAGACCCTGAGAGTTCGACCCTAGGTGGTGTCCCATGAAAGAGTACTTGAGGACAGGTGTGCAAACCGCCTTTGTACCCAGCCCAGAGTTTCCTGAGAGTCGCTACTCACCTTTTTATTCTCCTTCACGTCCCACACCTGCCCCAGGGGGAGTTCCAGGACAGCTTTGGAGGAGACTGATCATGGAACCCTACTTTGAAGTCACCATAGTAGGTTCAAAGGATGTGACACCGGTTAAGAATAATTTCATGTGGCTGTGATAGAAAGGGCACTGTGGTGAATTTGTTTACCCAGAATGCCACATCGCCTGATGACGGTGGGAAAACGCAATTTGACTGCATAATACTTTGATTTTGGACCACGATCCCCAGGGATGATGCCAAATGGAATCGCATCTCAGTTGGACCACAGGTTCTTGATCGAAAGTCAAGAACCTTGTGGCAGAAATGCTGTTTGGTTAAAATCACACATGAAAATCATTACTTGAGTCATCCCAAAATACTGGTCCCAAAGTGGTGTTTGTCTCCCACATTAGGGGACACACGCCATCCCTCAGTGAGGCCCCCTTCATGAGTTATTCCTCCAGGGTTGAAAAAGATACCATCTGTGGCTGGACATCAGATAAAATGTTATATTTAGGGGCTACGTGGAATGGAAAATCCGTATCCTTCACCAGTAGATCACTGTGAGGATGGTGAGAGGTGGCAGAGGGGAATTGGGGCTCACTGAGGCTGCAGCAGTTGGGGGCTCCCAGCTCGTGCTTACTGCAGCGTGTGGGTAGAATAGTCAGCACTATTTAAATTATTCTTCTTTTACTTCCCCTCTCCCTTTGGCAGATATGGTTTAATTTATCCAAGTAATATGCTTATGTGATGGGACCAACCAGGGCTTTCTGTTCTTGCTACTGCTGGGGATCCGATTTTAAATACAAATATGCCACTGCTAAGAGTTCTGCATGTTATTCTGTGTGAAAATTTCTTAATGTCTACTTGGTTTTTTATCCCCTGGCAATTTACCAACAGCAACAAATGTCATCCATTATTATTGTCTGGAGGGACAGACTATTTTTATGTAATTAGAGTGGCTTTGACATTTTCAACTGTAGAGGGAAATTCGATAATTTAGTGATACAAGATTCTGGTCTGAATGTCACACGATTGCGCTCATTGCCGTCAAGATATATTATTACCCGTTTTCTGAGGGACAGAGGGACCTGATTTTCCTGGGATTGTGTAGTTATTGGTTCACTAGAACTGCAGACAAGTTAAAAGAAGGATTTGAGACCATCTAGTTCACACTCCTTTCGCTGCAGGAAACCTTCTACAAGGTTCTGAGTGGACATAACGACGTATGGTTATAATATGTTAACCAATATAATAACCATTGTTATAAAGATGACCACTGATAGAGCTCTTCCTAGAAAAAAAATGTGAAAAATACCAGTAAAGGTGGTGAGAAGTACCCACTTCCCAGGTCCCTGGCACTGTGGGTGTCGTGCTGGGTATATTTTTTCAACAGTCCTAACAACCGCTCTGGTAGAGGTGGCACAGTATCGGTATACCCACTTGAAGGTGAGGAGATGCAGGGAGTGAGTCAGGCGTTTTAATTCAGAACTGTCTAATTCAAAAGCCAATGATCTTCTGTTTTGCTTGACTTTTTCTGATCCGTGGTTCTAAATGTGGTAGTCATAAGACCCCTGGTGTGCAAGATTGATTTTAGATGCTACACAGATGAATTTTTATCTTCACAGTCATCTGTTTTAATACGTATTAGGAAAACACCCCAGAGAACAGTGAACCTAATGGTTTTTTGAGTAGTATTGCACAGAATGAAGCTAAATTCATTTCAGTAAAATATGTAGGTCAATTTAAAGAAAATAGTAAATAGAGAAAAACGTGGGTGGTTCGTGGCAATGGCAAAAATGATGATGGTGGTACCTGAGTGAACTGATTTCAGTGATGCATTTGTAGATACTGGTCCATTTTTAATGTGGTTCTCGTGATCAGAAGGTTCTGACAGTGGCTGATCTCGCCTGTGCATTTTGCCCACTAGTTCTGTTCGGTTTCGTTGGAGCCCCACACAGGGAACTTGCCTACGTCTCTCTCCATTGCCTTTGGTATTTTCTTCTCCAGGTTTAACGTCCTTAGCTATCTCAGCCGTTCCCCATGTGCCTTGGTCCTTCCTGCCCCGGTCATTTCTTATGGACAGTATTCCTTCTAAAATGTGGGCATCGCACGAGGGTGAGATTCTCTCCTGGAGTCTCTGAAATGCTGCTTCTGGGATGGCGATCTTCTTTAGCAGATGCTCCAGGGCAGTTCAGCTTCCCACTGTTGCCCCACCTTGCGATGATTTTCTCGTGAACCATTCACCTCAGTTTTCTGATCTGTAAAAAGGAGAGAGAACATGTATGTAAAATGCTTAGCACAGTGTTTACTATCCACAGACTAGTGTTGCTGCTGTCAGGTCGCTTTTCCTTTGCAGCTCTTGGGTCATATTCTCTGATTATACCTCTTCAGTATGAACTCGTCATCTGTAACTTGAAAATTTATAGATGTAGGATTTTTGGCCTCAGAGTGAAAGGACCCCTTCCTGATTTCCTTTATCAGTTTTTTTCTTTCAAATTAAAAAAAAAAAAAGAGGATGTTTAACATCTTTTCACTTTCGAGTTCAGTTTCTTTCTTCTCCTTTTTGCTGGGTGATGGTTGAAGTTATTGTTAAAAAAAAATTTGATGTACGTGGAATATAAAATTAGCTGAGGTAGCCAAAAGTGTCTAAAAGGGTTTTCTTGCATTTTTAGTCGACCCATTCACTTTGCAAGTCTTTAGAATATTATAGTTAAGACAACTTGCAGCACTTTATGTATATTTTAGGGGGCAAAATTATAACGTATGAATTCTTTTTAAACCAGAGAGGGAAAAAAGTTCTAAATTTTAAAAACTAGAAAACAATGTTTAAAACACTTTAAATTGGAGAGCTTCAGGTATCATCACGTGTTCTGCGTTCCTAGTTTATTTTTGCTGCATTAATTATCTCAGTTGTTTTTAGTATTAGCATGTTGGAACGCTGGACTAATTTGTGCATGAGTGTATTCAGAGCCTTTTACTCGACGAGAATCAAGTTTATCATGCCTGAATTTGTTATTACCCAGCAGGGACCCAAATTAATATACAGTATTTAGATTTCAGGCAACAATGCATGATATAAATTGACAACACCTGTTCTGTGAACTTGGACAAGGTCTATAGCCTTTGTTACAACCCAAAGTCTGAGCCTCAGTCTCCTTACTTATCCGATGGGATAATTAGACTCTTTCTCATAGTAACTCATAAGAGTGTTGGTAAAGGTGATGTGAAAAGAATCAGTCATTGTACCAGTATAATTTTGGCGAAACTGTGAAGTTCAGTGTTAATGTGATGGCCATGGACACTTTGAACCTTAGTCCTTAGGTCAGCGCTTCAAAGTTTTTTTGTGACCCTCTTGTTGGATGTTCTCTAAATTGCAGTGTGGCATAGTTTTTAGATATTTTCGTGTATACTAAAGCGCTTGCTGGAATAATTGATGAGAATATGGAATTCCACAAAATTAGGGCCAGGAGTCAGGGCTCTCAACATAGAAGAATCACCTTGTATGTATCTTACGTAGGTTTTGCGTGTTCAGCGAGCACAGTAAAGGTACAGTGGGGGGGGATAATGACTGCTCTCAGGCCTAGGCTTTCTTTACAAATGGGGGAGCTAGTGAGAGCACATCAGATAAGGCATTATCTTAAGGAGGAGAACATAAAGGATACTTGAATCTTATTGAAACGCCAAGAGTCTCTGGTCTTTGTTTATAACTAGCAGCTATGTTCTAGCCTTTTATACCTTTTTCAGAGAATTTGAGAATATTATGTTGCATGATCATGTCTTTTACCTGCTCCAAAGCCCTTGGTAGCTGCTACTTTCTGCCACATTTCACCTCAGCATGCCACACCCTCTACCAGAGGTCCTGTTCCAACCCCATAGACAGAGGCCAAGTTCTAGTTCAACCATCCTGCTTATTGTTTTCCCTCTGGATGCCAGGTGTTCAGGCCTTCTGCAAGTTCTCCCCTCCCAGCTATATCTATGAAAGTGCTGCCCATCAGGTCTCCATCTTGAAGGCCCCTTGTTCATGAAGGCTCTCATGGTCTTTTCCCCTGCCCTAACCTGGCATACCTTTTCTCTTCTTGGGACCAACCTGTGAGAAGAACATGGTGGCTTGACCTGGGTTCAAATTCCCCCTTCCGTCTTTACCTGGGGCATGATCTTGAGTGGGTCTGTTTATGTCCTCAGAGCCTTAGAACAATAAACTTCCATGAGACAGTGTAGCTGGAGCACCTCACACAGGGCCCTTAGGTCTCTCCAAGCTTTGGTGTCTTGCCTCTTCCATGTCCCTAATAGTTTTTACATTCATTGTTGTATTAGAGTTTGCGTTTTTGTCATATCTGGTTTTAATAAATTATCTTGTGGAAGAAGATGCTGTCTTTTCTTTGTCTCCCCAATAGTCCCTAGCACAGGGCTTTGTACATCAATAGGTGTTTTGCCGATTTCCATAGAATTAAGTTGGTCTGGAGTTATGTGGTTAAGGGGTGAGATTTGGGGGCTCTTGTGTTCAAAGGGGCCTTCTTCTCCCTTTTCATCCTCGCATTTCCGTCTTTCACTTTTTAGCTTCCATTTTTACTTCCTTTATATTGAGAAAGCGCCAAGCTCACTTCAAAGAGTTGACTTCAAAGTCCCCTTGACCAAGAATTGCTCGTCACTGAAGCCTATAGGAGTTGGAGTCAATGGAAGACCTTGTGTCAGTTGCATTTAAGAATTTTCAGGACTTCTATTTTTATAATCCCTTTAAAGGGAATTGGATGGGGTGGAGAGATTTATAGAAACATCTGCTTCTTTAAAAAAAAATCAAACATAAGCCAGTGTAATTCCAAAAAAAGTTAAGATATTTTTTTAAAAAAATGAAAGCGATTTATAATTGGTGGGAAAGAATGACCTATTTCTTTAAAAAAGAAGAAATTACTTTTGCTGTTTTGTCCCAGTTACAAAGGCTTAGAAGTGTAGTCTAAACTTATGTGCAATATTTTCCAAGATGGACAAATGGGGTTGCAGGTTACACAGTAGAAGACAGGGCTTGGGCCTGGTGAGACCTCACCCTCTGTTGACCTGTGAGCTGCGGGTGTGGGCCGAAGGGGAAGAGTGAGATTAAAGGCCAGTGATCTTCCACTCTGGACCCTTTGATGCTCTTGTTTGCTGGCTTTTTGAGGCTTGGAGTGACTGACTCTTCCAGGAATGAGAAGCAGAACCCTCCTAGTTTCTGTGGTGGTCCCAGCATATATTTACTGAAGGCCTACTGTGTGTTTGAGCACCATGCCACACCTCCCTCAACAGCATGCTCCTGAGCCAAGAATCTCTTCATGATCTGACTTTTGCCACGTGCCGTCACACACTCCTGGTTGCACCCCATTCCTCTCAAGAAATAGTTACAGCCTGGAATGCTTTTCTCCTGCTCCGAAACCTTATGCCTTATTGGCTTGGTGAAGTCTTCACATGATTCAAGGGTTAAATCCTTTATGGAGCCTTCTCCCAGTTTTTCCTCAACTAGTTGCTTTGTTCTCCAGTATGACCTCGTGAACATCAATAAGAAAGCTTATTTTATTCTGTGTCACTATCTCTTTGCACTTGTATCCCTGCAAATGATAAGCCCTTTGAGGGCTGAGGGGCATAAACGAGTGCTATAGGAATTGAGACTAAGTTGAGCTTCGGTGGTCAGGGAAGAGATCTGGGTCTAATCTACAAAGATGGACATAATTTATCTGAAAAATTAAAGAAGGTGGGCTTAGGAAGTTCAGGCTATGAGGAGGCAAGGGTGGAAAGGTGTCTTGGCACCTGAATGAGAGAGGTTTCAAGTGCCAGCCAAGATTTTTGGCCATTTTTAGAAGGAATGAGATGATTAGAAGTTTTGGGAGATCTACTTGGGTGGTAGTGAGCAGGGTGGATGTAGGGTGGTAGTAAGAGGTGCCAGAAATGTCAGATAGGAGAACGTTGCTGAAGTCCGGGAACGAGGTGACAGTATAGACCAGGGGTCACCAAACTGCGGTCTCCCATTTGTTTTTGTACAGCTAGAGAACTAAGGAAATATGTTGTGACATGTGGAAATTATGTGAAATTCAAATGTCAGTGTCCGTGAGTAAAGTTCTGTTGGAACACAGCCATGCTTTCTGTATCGTCTGGGGCTGCTTTCACACCAGCCTTGAGTAGTTGCAACAAAGACCGTGTGGCCTGCAGAGGCTAAAATTCTTACCATCCGGCCCTTTTACAGAGTAAGTTTGCCGACCCCTGGCATGGACCAGCCAGGGCGAGTGAGAGTCTGAGTGGAAGGATAGACAGGACATTTTCTGGAAAGACGCAGCCTAGGAGAGTTTTTGTGAGGCGTTGCTATTCCCTTCTTCTGAGTGACTCCCTGTCTTGCTGGTGGCGGTCTAGACGCGGGCTTCGTTGGCCCGAGAGTGTGGAAGGGTAAAAAGGTTGCGTTTTCATGGTGGAGGCCTGGGCTGGTCTTAGAGTAAAGCCGTACCAGGTGGGTGGCTCCAAGTCCAACGTGGGTTCCCCAAAGACAGCTTGCCGGCTACTGAGGAGGTGAGACAAGGTGGGAGTGAATCTGAGAGCCCCCCACTGAGGGCTTTTGGGGGTAACCCATCTGCAGAGGGTAGGAGGAGAGGTGGAGGGGCAGTGGTCCTCGGGAGGCTGCCTTCTCCCTAGTGCAGCTTCTCAGGGGTGTGTTGTGTGTGACCTAAGCAGTTGGAGCTCTTTGTTTCTGGCTGGCATTGAGGCTTCCTTTGCCTGCCTTTGGGGACGAGAGGGGAAGCTGATGACTCCCTTTAGCCCTGAGTGAGGAGAAGGCTGGGAGGGCAGCTTCCCTATTGTCCCGTGCCTGCTTGGGGAGGGGGGATATCACCCACAGAGCTCTTTCAGTATGAAAAGGAACAAAGAAGCAGCAGCAGGGGTGAAAAAGAAGATCTAAGAGGGAAACAGAATGTCTTGAGGCACATCCCCAGTCAGGGAGAAGCAGAGACTTTCCCCAGCCTTAGGAGTGCCGGATGGGCATCTGGGATGGGCATCTCAGACGCCGTGAGTCAGAGAGAACATGGCCATCAGTCCAGGACAGACCCTGGGGACTTCAAGTCTCTTACCACTTTTAGAAAAATGCAGTCTTATTACTACAAGAGATTTTACAGAGTCTGGTCTAAGCCTCTCATTTTGCAGGTGAGAAATCAGAGGCCTGAGGTGGATAAATTTACCAAAGCTGCTTAGTGATGGGACTTGGATTTAATCTCAGGCTTTTTATTATTATTGCTACACAATTCTTAACTTTTCCGAATGTGGAGCATGTGCCAGATACTTTATATGCTGGCTTAATCTTCACTTAAGCCTTTGGAAGTAGCTCTTGTCCCTAGTTTACAGATGAGGAAAGTGGGGACTAGAAAGCCTGACTTGCCTATGATCCAGTAACTGGAAATGGCATTCAGACCCCAGTCAGACTCACTCTGGAGCCTGTACTCTTAACCAGCAGGTGCGCATCAAACTGTTCTGAGCAGCTTCCGAGCTCCTGTACCCATAGTGTTCAGTTCATTCTCTGTTTTTGTTCATTCACGGACATGTACTAAGTACCTTCAAGAAGTCAGGAGGATACTGAGCTACGTGGGGAGAGGTCAGACACCATCTTGGTTTTTGGCCAAGCCAGAGGGGAAGCCAGAGGCCAGCTAAGGTACGGAATGATTGTTCCATAGCATCTGTGTCCCAGCCCTCTTTGCCTTAGCTCCAAGATGCTCTCTTCCGTGAAGCTACCCCCTCTCTCCGCCCCCGCTCCTCCAGGCAGAGTTGATTTCAGCCACCTTTGAGCTCCTGTGGTACCTCATGCTTTGTCTTCCTGGGATGCTCAGGCTATGAGCATGTGTCATTTATCTCGTAGTCCTACTTCACAAGCACAGAGCTCTGCGTCCTGGTGGACTTGGCACATGTCTAGTGAATGGATGAATGAATGCAGACCCAGATTGTTATTGGTTCTCAAATTTTATTTTGCAAAAGAATCGCTTGGGGAGCTTGGTAAAGATTCAGACTCCTGATTTCCACCCCTGGGGATTATTCTAAGTTTGAGGTGGGATCCCAAAATCCGTGTTTCCCCAGAGCACCCAGGTGTTTCTGATGCGGGTGGTCTGCAAGCCACTCAAAAAGCAGCTCTGGCCCAGGTGCTGAGCCTTCTGGAATACAGACAGGAACCAAACATTAAAAATAGCAGTCCATTCATTTGCTTGTGCGGAGACGCCAAGTGCCCCCTCCTGCTGGTGACAGGTCCGGATGTGGGCCGGTTCTCAGCCCAGGGAAAATGAACAGTGTCTTCTCCGTGGTGCCCAGAACAGTCTGAGTCAGTGGAATGTGCCAGCCAGTCAGGCAGAAGGGAACTTCAACTTCTTTTTTAAACCTTGGTGGGAACCGTGTTGGCAAGGCAAACTGGGAGGAGAGGAAGCACGATGTGGGCTTTGAGGTTGGCCCATGTCGCAGGGCTGGCTGTACTGCCGAGGGACGTTGCTATATATTCCCCTTTCCTCTTGAAATAGTCACTTCCTCAGCTGGCTTGCATGTTGGTTGGCCACCACAAATGAGTGGCTTTTGTTCAAGGGGCCTCCTAGGATGTTAAAAAGAGAGAATTGGGCCAAGTTTCAGCCTGGGCTTCTCTGGAAGACAAGAGAGCTGGCTCTTGCCTCTGTCACACCTATGACTCATTATAAGATAACAGAGGGAGTGGTTTTGGGGTGTCGGGCTTGCTTTTCCATCTGTAAAATGGGTGGGGTGAAGGGGCAGAGGAATAAAGCTTATTTCTTCTCCTGAAAGGGATGTTTCATGGCCAGGATTGAACACAGGGCTCTGTTGTTGGTCTGGTGCTGTTGACGAAGGCTCAGGAAGCTCAAATTTTGGAGTTAACTCTTAGGGTATGTGCGGTGAGTTGTGCCAAGTCTCTTAGCACTGTGCTGATGACAGACCCCTGGAACTTCAGCTCCAAGAGGGCAGGGACTTGGTCTTCCTTCTTCATCTCTGTGTCCCCACTGCTTAGAGCTGAGCCTGGCACACAGTACATCCCCATAAATATAGAGCCAATAGATCCAATCCTGGCACCTAGGAAGCACTGGGCCCCATCCCTTTTGTCTTCTTCACAGGTTTGACTTGCTCTTTGAGAAGGGGGATTGTGACAAGCCGGGACATTTTCGAAGGAAGAAACTAAACTTCTATCTTTGTTTTGAGTGTTTCATTCATTTTCTGTTCTTTACGTGAAGACATATCAGAGGTTAAGGAAATGGTAAAAATCTGTTTGGTGGAATGAACTGCGCAAAAGAATTAGGGGACTTGGGTTCAAGTTCTGAGTTCATTACTTTCTGGGCGTGTCACTTATTAACCTCGCCCAGGCGCGGTTTCCTCATCTGTAAAAGAGATGAATAATATTCACCCCGGGCCGCTCTCACGGAGTCGCGTGAGGCTCATGCAAGACGGTGTGTGTGAATGTGCTGTGAATGCAAGGGTTTGCAGTAGTGATGGCGTGTGTAAGCAGGCAGGGTGTAGTCAGCCTGTCAAGGGGCGGGAGCCTATAGGTGAGGTGACTTCTGAGGTCTACCCATCCTAGAGCAATTGGAAAGGAATCCAGCCTCAGTGGTGAGCTCTCAGCTCTTCCAGGACAGGTCAAATCCCACCCCCTGTGTCTGCAAGTATTTTTTTTTTTTTTTTAAGAAAATACCCCATATTTTATTGTGAAACCCTTAAATTAGCAAATCCCCAGGCTGGCTGATTTAGGCTTCCCAGGCAAACCACACGCCCATGTGCAAATGTTTGGTACAGTGCTCCATTTTTCTGCTAGCACTTAGCACTGCCTGACATTAGAGTGTTTGTGTATGGCCCGCCTTCCCCATGAGAATGTGAGCTGCACGAGGGCAAGGCTTTGTTTTGTTCACTGAGGAATTCTCAGTGTCTGGAACAGTTGCTGGCACGTAGCGGTGGTCAGGACATATTTGTGGAAAGAATGAATGAATGAATACTTATATTCAGTGGATGTGAACTTCTTTGACTTTGGTCTAGACCAGTGGTTCTCCAAGAGTAGTCCTGGGACCTCTTGGGGTTCCCGAGGCCCTTCAGTGGGTCTGTCTTGTCAAAACTATTTTCATAATAACATCACACTTGCCTTTTTACTCTCATTCTCTCATGAGTGCAGATCTCAGCGAACCAGTATTTTCCAAGTAACCAGTGCATGATGGCACAAAGCCATGTAGAGTAAAAAGAGCCATTCAAATTGCAATGGATGCAAAGATCAATGGATTTTCATGTAACATAATATGAAAAAATCGCTGACATAGTTTCAGATTCCACGTGGCATCCAACTTTCAAGAAACTACTTACCACTTGTCTCGTCTCGATTTGGTGTAGTATCAAAGAAGAATATGCACAATTACTGAAAAGGCTATGCAAATACTTACTTTTCCAACTACATGTTTGTGTGAGGCCAGAATTTCTTTATTATATACTTCATACCCCCAAACCATCTTGTAATAAAATGAATGCAGAAGCACATGTGAAAATCCAGCTGTCTCTTTAGGCAGACACTAAAGAGACTTGTGAAAATCTAAAATAATGCCACTTCTCTCACGAGTTTATTTTTGTAATGAAAATATCATTTCCCATTAAGATGTTATTTTTGTTACCGGGTTATAGATTTATTGTAGGCAAAATCTCTTTGGGATCATCAGTAATTTTTAAGAGCTTAAAGGGGTCCGGAGACCAAACAGTTTAAGAAGCACGGGTCTAGACGGAGCCCCCTGGGCTATGGAAGGGGCTGCGTTCATCTTGTCAATCATACAGGAGTCTCATCTAGGTGGGTGATTAGTGTTCATTGAGCATCTCTATGTCAGGAGGTGCCTGTCTGAATGGGGTTTGCCTTTCTAGCCGCATGGCTTTAGGCAAGTTGCTGTCTCTCCGGGCCTTGCCTTTCTCATTTGTTAGAAGTTGGGCCTGGGGGTTGGGCATGGGTGGTAAGATAATGTGTCAGGTCTCCTCTGGCTCTAATATTTTCATGTTTAATTCTTGGAACCTTCTCTGTGTGTCACCTCTGTTCACTTCTCTAAAAGAGATCAGTGAGAATTGAAATAGTGAGAGAAGATTTCAAGGAAAAGGTGAGGCTTAAAGCTGAACAAAGTTTGCCTGTGAGGCACGGAGGAATTTAGAAGCAGATGTCCAAACTGAGGTTCTCCGTTTGAGACCTGAGGTAAGGACACAGATAGAGGTACAAGTGCATTGATTCTGGGTCCTAGACTGTTTCCAACCTATAGCCGGGAGCTTTTCTTCCTCACTCTATAGCTCATAATGGCAGCAGTGATCTCACATGGGGCCTTTCCTGGGATTTATTGAGCAACTGAGTTTGGTGGCCTGGGGCCACCTGTTCTTCCCCACTGACCAGGTAGTCTGCAGGAAGACACAGAGTGTGTGTATTTTAATTGCTCCTTTAAATCTTCCTGATGCTCTTCTCAGTGCAATGGTGCTTTTAAAAAGAGACTCTGTGTGTGTGTGTGTGTGTGTGTGTGTGTGTGTGTGCGCGCGCGCACATTGAGTCATGAAATCTGTTGAAACCTGTTCTTTCCAATATGCAAATATTTCCATATCATTGTGTCCCTGGAGAACTGTACACTTTGATAGAAAATGGACAAAAGTCGAATATGGAGAATTAAATGAACCAATGCATGTGAAGCACCTTGCCTGCCTCAATAATTAATAATAATAATAATAATAATAATAATAATAATAATAAATAATAATAATAATAATAGAACTTATAAAATTAAAGCCATACATTATTATTATGATCAGTGCTGCTTCTCTGTAGCAGTCTTAATTGATTCGTACAACTCATAGTATACCAGTTTATTCTGCAACTAAAATGCATTGAGTCCAATGTGTCAGCAATAGATCTTATTTTCTAGGATTAATGCAGTTAGAAACGCACGTGACAGTGCTTTCCAAACACTGGTCTGCAGACTGACACACACAGCCTGTGAAAAGTTTCCAGTGGTCAGTGTGAAAAAGGGAAAAATAAGGACAAATGTCCTGAGATTCTCATGATACTGTATAACTCAGTTCATAGGATCGCCCTTTCATCAGACTATGTCCTTATATTCTTAGGGGGAAAGTATTTCCTTTTGTGAAAAAAGAATGACAGTAGATGGTAAGTACCCTTTATTTGACAAAGTAAAGAGCTGTGACCCTTGGGGTCGACCCTTAATGTTTTGAGTTTAATGTTTGAAACTTCATTGATCTGTGAAATCCTAGCCCCTGGTAGGAAAAAATCATAAAATGTCAGAGCTAGAAGAGACCTTAGAAATTAGTCCAGGCACATTCCCCTCATTCTGCGGGTAAGGAACCTGAGACTCAGAGAAAGCGTGTGACTTGCCCAGGGTTACCCAGCACATCTGAGATGAGTCAAGGCTAAAACCTGGACAGGATGGCTGTGTGCGCTGGTTTTGAGTCGACTGCAAATTCTGCCTCTACCACTATGAGCTGATCTCTTATCTGTGAACTTGGGGCACTTACCTAAGGAGTTAATGTGAGGATTTAATGAGATGATCCAGTTTAGGAGAGAATTTGACTCCAGAGCAGAGGAAAACCTCTTCTCTTTGCCTCTGCTTCCCCCCGTTAATAAGTAGGTTCTTATGATATGTCAGTGAGTGACATCAGTCAGAGGGTTTTATTTTTGCACGGTCCCTGCATTTACTAGTGATTCTAAGTCATATCAGCTGTTACTTGTGTTGATTTCTCAGCCCTCTCTTGGTGATCTTTCTCTTCAACTGTTGAATGATTTCAAAGATCTAATTTGAGCCTCCCTGCCCCCAGTCCCAGGCGCACAGGTCCTAGGGGGATGGGATAAAGGGCTTGCCTGGGGTCCAGTGCTATGTGCAGAGCTTGGGTACTCTTCCTTTTCTTGAGTAGACCTGCTTCCCTCTTAGAGACCTGGGATGATTGACAAGCATCTTCTTTCTCATCTGGGGCACCAAGAGACAGATTTTTAACAGAGATACCACGGAGAAGCAAGCATACAGAAATTCTCATGACATACTGTCAGATTTAAACACCAAAGAACATCCCATGCTCCATCTTGAAGCCTTGTAATAACTGACATAAATTATCTGTGGGAATGGGATGGCCCTGGCCTCAGCCGAACTGTACCATGGTCTCCTAGTGACAGTTTAGTAACTCCATATGTTCACAGATGAAGGAAGCATGGTCACTTGGCGAATGGCCCATACCACTTTTGGCCTACTGCCACAGGCTTGTCCTAGAGACCCGGAGAAAGTAACGTTTGCAAAAAGCCCACTTTGGCTCCTGAGTCCTCCCTAGGTAGCAGTCATCACTGCTGGGATTCCCGAATCTAGACAGTCCTGAGGTCTTCTCGCTACACACCACTTGAGTGTCATCTTCCGAGGTCTGTGTCCCGCAGGATGGATGAATTAGATGCCCTCGGTAGGCCCATCTGTGCACCAGGGCAGGAGTCACATGTGGCTTCTCTACCGAGGCTTGTTGTGCTTGGCTTGAGGCGATCTTAGCAAATGCAGTTTCCATTCGGGCGTGTCGTATTAAGGAAATTTATGTAGCTTTGGCTTCAGCCACGTCAGCCAACATGCTCTGCTTTAGTAACTCCGCGAAGAGTTTATCGTCTATTATTTATTCAGGTAACACACTGGATCTCTTAATTCCGCCGGTACTCTATTTGTCACCCCTGGTCAGTGCGTTGTGTTTCCAGGAGGGCTGACTGCTATGTTGGAGAACCACTTGGAATGTTTTTATTTTAGTTCGTATTCATTCCCAAATGTGTGTTACATGGAATTAAACAAAACCCCATTTTTTAAACGTAGAAGGAAGCCATACCCCATGTGGAAATTATGGCAAACACAGAAACATGTTTTTTAAAAATGTTGCCTGTAACCTAGTCCCAGAGGAGCCCACTCGTAATGATTTGGTGTGGCTTTTCGGTATTTTTTTTAATGCCTTAAGAGAATTTAGTTGATGTCATACTGTACATATAGAAATTCTTAAATGGAGTTGATGCATTTAATTCAAAGGGCTGTTGTGAGGATTTACTGAGATAACAAATGTGAAATGCTTAAGCCCAGTGCTGGCATCTAGTGATGTTCAGTAAATGAAATGGATTTTTATGGAGGGTAGAGGGCAGAGGAGTCTCCAGGTCTGTCTTTGTCACATCCTAGCTCTAGGCTTTTTAGCAACCGCTGACAATGCAGCGCTTTCATTTCCCCGCCTGTAAAATGGGGCTAATTATAAGTATATCTGAGATATCACGAAAATCCTTGGAGCAGTGCTGCCTTAAAGGCAGCTCACAATAAATATTGGCTGTTATTATTCAAGAGAAATGTGGGAAAGCACATTTTTAAGGAAAGCAAGTGTGCGGTCCTTTCCCGCCACCCCCCCTTAGTCTTAGTGGGTCAAGGAAACTCTCTTTAATTTACAGCCTATTGAATGGCCTGGTGTCAGCTGGGAGCAGTCCTCGAGGGCAGACCCAACATGGCACTGTCCTTGTATCCTGTGCTTGATAACGCCTGCCACCTGGATCATTTTTAGCTAATGAACGAAGGCTCACTGTCCCAGGTGCTCTGTACCTACCCCTTCTGTCTAACATACTCTTTTTCTCTCCTCTATCCACTTCAGGGAGGGAGTTAAGGTGGGCTCTCCTTCTCAGACCTCCGACCCACCTGGCTGCCCTTCTCGAAGTTTCTAGTGCCTAAGCAGAGACTGGTGGGCTTTCATTTCTGCTTCGTCCCCTCAAGTCCCCCCATAAAGAGAAGGCTTTGGTGCCATGTCCTTGACCAGAGCCAAGACAGCAGGCTTCCTCAGAGACTGGTCTGTGCCACCAAGATGGCCTTGTGCACCTCCGTTGTCCTCACAGCCACGAGTGGGTGCACGCTGGCCCCCACCCTCACCCCGACCCTCACCCCAGACTCGCATTGGCCGTACCATGTTTCTCTGAGTGTTGCAAAGCTGCCCTTATTTCTGACCCACTACACCGGTGTCCTGCAAGTCTGGTTCATGTGGCCAGGAATGCATCTTTCTTTCCTAAGAAGAGTATGGGCTCCGTGTGGGTGTAGCTGGGGTCTTGGCTTTCCCTTCTCTGGTGTCCACACCCTGGAGCTGTTAGCCCTGCCACCTCAGCTCCACGTGGTTGTGAGTGTGTGTGTGGCAGTGCTTTACATTTTGAGTCACTCAGGCCCAGCTTTTAACCTGCTGGTGTGTCCCTCTCAGGACGTCCAGCATTTTAGCAAACATGCCTAGTCCCCCCACTTGAGAGGATGAGTACCTGGGGTTGGTGGTGAGATGCTGCCCACAGCAAAGACCCTTCATCAGACCGTGCTCCAAGGATGAGGGCATTTTCCCTTTTGCCTTCAATCTGCAATGCAGCCAGCTCCTTTTTAATAATGGTGAGAGGGTGTGGCCCTTAGCCGACCAGTTGTGCCTCCAGGAGGAAAGGGGGCCGGAGAAAACTGGCTAGTTGTAAGGTCTTGGGCCATCCCTGTGTTTTGACCTCAGTTTCCCACTTTGTAAAATAGAGATAAGAGCACCCTTTTCCTCATCAGGAGTTTTTAGGGTTCCTTACAATGCTGGAAGTTTCCTGGCATTTGGAAGAGCTCAGTCAGGAGCTGCTGTTGCCACAAGATCATTATTGTTAGCATCATAAATTTGCATCTTGTATTACTTCCCCATGAAAAACTAAGTGTGTTTGTATTTAAAGAGTCAGGCCACAAAATAAAACTCTTTAAAACCTGAGGGCAGGATGGGCTTTGTTTAGTTAGCAGTGTTCGGTGATGAGGGCGACGTCACCACTCCGGTCACCACTCCGCCGTTACCACCTCTGCTCTCTGAAAGGCAGGTCTGGGTTGGCCTCTTCTAAGTGAACAACACGTAGTTGTTTATGTGAACTTCTTTTCCGTTTCTGCTCCAGATTTGACCTTTTGTCACATCAGGTAATAGAAAAATTTCTCAGAGGCACCTGCTCCCTTGGGATTGGTGTCAAGTCAATGCCAAGTGAGCCAGCCAACCAGATGCAGTCAGCTCCAAGAGCCCTGCTCTTTGCTCAGGGTTGTTATTTCAATCAAAGGATGATGTCCCACCCCCAACCACAAGGAAGGCTGAATGAAGCCTGTCTCCTGGGGCCCACGTTGGGCAGAGGTCGCTGAGCATGGGAGTGGACCTGGAGCATTGCTGGTCTGTGGGGTAGAGTGGAGTCTCCCCTGTGAAGCATGTAAGCTGTAGTCTTTGCTGCTCGCATCGTTATTTCTGATTCCCCTGGGTGCTGTGCAGAAATGCAGGTGCTGTGGGAGAGAAGGGTAGCTACCAAACAAAGAAGGGTGGCCTCTTCTGAAAAACTGTCTCAAATAGGAACTTTTGCAGACAGGAAAATTTTGTATGCATCGCATGTGAAGAGTGCAGTCTGCCGAGGGCTAGTACATGCCATATAATTGGATCTTTGAACAATTCTGTGCAATTTAGAAGGCAAGGGTGACCAATGTCCTTTTATGGACAAAAGAACAGAGGCCCAGTCAAGGTGAGGTGTCCTGAGCCCAGGGATGGAACAGGTAGTTAGATCCAGGACCAGAATGCAGGTTTCCAGACCCACAGATGTAGTTTCCCTTTTCCCTCAGATTGGTTTTGGAGTGGGAGGCTGGCATGGGAGGCTGGCATCCACTGTGATCCATTACCAGCAGCCTCCGGCACCTCCCCACAGCCACCGCATCAGACAGCCACCTGCTCTAACCAGCCAGCCCTTCAACCAACCACCTCCAGCCAGCTCCTGACTTTTCCTCATCCTCTCTCTCTCTCCTCCCTCCCTTTCTCTTTTTCTTTTCTCTCTCATTTCCCTTTCTTCCTCTCTTTGCCTCACCCCCTCTTTTTTACCTTCAAGGCCAGTATCTCCCCACCCCCACCCTGTACACAGGCCCCTGGCCCTAGCCTGGGGCTAAACCTGCGTCTTTCCCTCCTAATTTAGGCCAGTTGAACAGTTTGGAGAGAGCTTTGGATTTGCTTTGCTTCCACAAGACATCAACCATCTGTAAGCTTATTAGAAACAAATAATGGGCAGTATTTCTCACACTAGCACCCTACCTTTCTGTTGCCATCTTGTCAGCAGAGAACCACTTTTCTAGAAACAAATGATTAGTTGATAATCAGATAAAGCAATTGGTTCTAAATTGGCATGGGCCAATTTATGTGATCTACATTAAATGACAGAGCACGTTACTGCGGAGGCCCTGGCGAACTTCACGTGTGCATCCAGCCTACAGATATTTATTGGGCACCTACTATGTGCTAGGCACTCAGAGGGGAACAAAGGAACTGGTAAGGTGTGTTCCTTATCTTACGCCGTAGTTGGGGAAGTGAGGCAAACACCAGGCTGGAGTGAGGTGAGGCCCTGAGCACAGTGGAAGGAGCACTGGCCAGGCGTGAGGAGGTCTGGGTTTGTCTTCCCCTTGCCTCTCTCCTGGCGTTGCTCTCTTGGGCAAGTCACCTGATTTCTCCAGTTCTTCATCTATATAATTGGAGCGGTGCCTGGCTTCCAGTGATCGCCTGATAAATGTTGGCCTCTGTCATCGTCGTGGATGATGAGAGTGGATTGTGTCAGCGGTTTAAACGTTTTCAACATATAATATTTAATAATCTGAAAGAATATAGTTGAGTTACAGGTATAGTAATAGAGTGTACACCTTTGAATCCACCACCCATTTATTTCATTCGCCTGTGTTCCTTCTGAGCCCATGACTTGCCTAACCTCCAACCAGTCACCACTGTCCTGAACTATGTTTATCACTTTCAGCATTAAAGAATTTAAAAAAAAGATTTGTGCTTATACCTAAGCACTTTATTCTTTAGGTTTGCTTACTAAGGAGGTGTCTCACATAGTTTCCTATGACTTGCTTCTTTCACTCAGTATTGTCTTTCTAATATTCATCAATATTGTATGTTGCTACAGTTAATTCAGTTTTATGGGTATAAAACTCTTAATTGGTATATTATTCTGCAGTTTATCCATTTTCACTGGATATCATCAGAGTTCTTAATTTTTGTAAATCCTGTGGCTGTAAAATGATATATTTTTATGGCATTCATTTGAGCAGCTATTTATATCTTTATTGATTATTTGTATTTTTTTCTGTGAAGTGTTCAGGTCATTCAGTCATTTTTTTTCTCTTGGATTATTTGCTTATTGATTTATTGAAACTCTTTATATATTCTTAGGATTCAGTCTCTGTTTGCTATATGCATTGCATCTTTTCTCAGTTTGTGGCTTGTCTTCACTTTCTGTAAAGTATCTTTTGAGAAACTGTGAGCTCCATACAGAGCATACATATCTTTTCATAGTTTTGATAAGGTCAGATTTATCCGTCACATTGTTTATGGTTATGCTTTTGTTTTAAGCAATATTTCCTTACCTTGAAGTTATAAAGATATTTTCTATTTTATTCTAAGAGTTTCAGGGTTTTGCTTTTATAGTTATGTCTTTAATCTATTTAGAAGAGAGTTTGATATATGATATGATGGTAGAGGTCCAGTTTCACATTTTTCCATGTGGATACCAAATTTTCAAGCACTATTTGATGAATTCTTCCTTCTTGTCAATGATCTTCAATGCCACAGGAGCCTTACAGCAAGCTTTCAGAGGTGTGGGGGTTTCTCTTTGAGTTCTTTATTCATAATGTTTCATTGGTCAATTTTTTTCATACTTGCAGACACTGTGTTAATTACTATTTGCATTATAATGAGTCTTAAGAGGTGATGGAAGAAATCTCTTCACCTAATTCCTCGGGAGGAAGTCTTGGAGGAAATCTTGGCCATTCCTGGCTTTTTGCATTTCCATTTAAGTTTTAGGGTCAACATTCTGGAAAAAAAAAAAAAACCCATCTCCTTTGGATTTTGGTTGGGATTGCATTGAATCTATAATCAACTTGAAGAGAATTGACATCTTTCAGTATTGAGTCTCTCCTAGTTCAGGAACATGATCTCTCCTCTTTTAAGTCTTTAAATGAAGTTTGACAATTACCTCCACAAAAAACTTACCTATCTTTTATTAGATGTAGTCCTACGTTCTTTAAGTTCTTGTTTTTATTGTAAATTATAACTTAAAAGAATTACCTCATTTGTTTATGGCTGGCACATGGAAACATTTAATTTAGTAAATGTGCTAAATTAAATTCTCTGATTATTCCTAATAATGCATCTGAAATCTCATTTTCTGTAAGCATTGAGAATTTTATTTCCTCCTTATCTATTTATTTCCTTTCCTTTTTTTTTTTTGTCTGTTACATAAACAAGTGGTGACAGCGAGCATCCTTGTCTTGGTCTTAAACTCCCCAGCTTCCCTGAGATATAGTTGACAATTAACATCTTGGTCTTGATTTTAAAGGGAATCCTCATTTCTCCTGCGTTTGGAACTATGCCTGCTGTCACTTTGGTAGATTATTGAGTTAAGGAAGTTTCTTTCTTGTCTGAGTTTGCTAAGAATTTTTCACATATGAATGTTGAATATTATCAAATGCTTTTTCTGCATCCGTTGAGATGACATTGTGTTTTTTTTCTTTAATTTGATACTGTAATGAATGACATATTTTCTGTTTCTAGGCCATTCTTGCATAACATGGCAAAGTAAGTCAACTTTGTCATGATACTATTGTTTTTAATACATTGCTGCATTCACCTTTACTAATATTTTGTTTGGGATTTTCGGCTATGATTATGTATAAGGTTGGCCTGTAATTTTCCTTTCTCATTTTGTCCTTGTCTGTCTTAGTTTCAAGATTATATTGACCTCTTAGAATCAGGGAATGTTCCTCTCACACATTTTTAATCCTTTAGTAGAGTTTGTATAAAATTAAGTGTTTAGATGAGTAGTTTGAAAGTCTCCCAAGGAAACATTTTGAGAAATGTTTCAGGAATTCTGTTAAATGTTTGGTGCCAATTTTTAGAAAATTTATTTTTTTATTTAAAACTTTTAACAATACTGTGTTGTATATTTGCAAATCACTAAGAAAGTAGATCTCAAATGTTCTCTCTCTCACACACACAGGTAACTATGTGAGGTGATGGGGTTTGTTAACGATCTTCAATGTGGTGATCCTTTCACAATATATACGTATATCAAACCACTGTATTGTGCACCTTTAAACTTACGCAGTGTTGTATGTCAATGATATCTCAATAAAGCAGGGAAAAATTAAGAAAAAAACCCTTTAACATTAGAGGCCATCCATGTGTTCTTCTGTACCGCTGGCTTAACGTTTTTTTTTTTTTCCTTCCTTCGAAATACCCTGAGGAATAAAACCTCTGATCTCAGTTTAATTGAGATGAATTATTAAACTTTCACCATTTGCAGCTACACGTCTCTATGAATCAGAATATTATTGATTTTGAGCAGCCAAATGAAACCCAGAAATGGATGAGGTGTATAACACGCGATTTCAGATTTCTTTGTTTGCCTAGTTGCTGTTTTTAAAAATAAGTTGATGCCCCATAATAAGTAAATGTTATCACTTTGAACATTTAAAATGAAAGCTTACTAGTAATGTTGTCCGTCTTATCTGGTTTTATGTGGGTTTCACATAAGATTTAATTTGTCAAGAGGATTTTGCTGTTCTAAAATAATCAAAAAGGGAACGCATTTATGGCTCCTGCAGTTTTGATGACCCATGATGAAGTATTCTTTGATTATGTGTCAAGATGAATGGCACAAACCTTCGACAGAGACCCAACTGTGGCCGGAGAGAGCCCACCATTAACTGCTGACCTTGCCGTCCTGAGAGAGCAGGTGTCGAATGAGCTCAGCTCCCTCTCCGTCCTCCTTTTTCCCTGGTGGGTCATTGGCTCCTGAGTAAGATGGATGCATGCAATAGAAGAGCTGTTAATAGCATTTACTCTGTCTTAATCCTTTTTAATCCCATTCATATTTCAATGTCTGAAACTTGGCAGGATGTCAAAACCCACAGTGCAAGCAGAGAAATTCTCCTTTGAACAGCAAAAGCCGAGTAAAATTGTTTTCCTGATATTTAATTTGTTAAAATGTGAGAGTGGAACAGTTCCTCTTAGATCCCAAATAGAATGCCACTGAAAGATCAAAATGACCTTTCTGGAGCTTTTAATTATCTTTATTTAGAAAAAAAAATGGCAGTGAGGTTATTTTCTCAGGTTTACCAAGAACCATAATAAGATATTCCTAGCATGGTAAGTTTACTGAATGAGGAAATAACTTTGACAGAGGTTAATGTCTGAAATCAAGTGTTGTTTGATGTCACACCCACTGGGAATTTAGGCCTTATGCTCTTTACCTGATAAGACTTTAGTAGCCTCTCCGTGGGTCCCACCTTTTGATTAATAGGACCTGCCTGTTTCCTTGCATATCTGATGAAAGGAATTAGAAGAATTCCAGTAAAATCCTGGGAAGACTGAGATCCTCATCTCTGTTGAGATCTGTCAGATCTGAGATTGGGTGGGCTGGTTTGCAGTGTCTGCCGTGATGGATGTGTGTCTGTATACGGCTTTTAAGAATGTTTGTGGGGTGCGTTAGTTCTTGGTAGCACAGTGAGTCCCCAGTTGCTAGATTCTGGATCAGACTTGGGGTCAGCTTCGGGGGAACAAGAGGATGGGTGCCCTCTTCGACTTCCTGGCCTTCCTCTTCCGAGTGCTGGCCTTTACTGGGCGGAGATAGGTCTTGTCTGGAGGGGGACCCCTTTCTGTCATTTGCGTCCTTGCCCAGCCCTGGGGTGAGGGCTGGCTGAGGGGAGTCCATGTCATTGTGGGAGAGAAAGCTGAGAGTTCCTTGAGGAACATTTGGGGTTTGAGTCAGTTGTGTCTTTGAAAAAATTTACCCATTATGGACTTGTCTGTGGAAGCAATTAGCGAGATCACAGGACCCTTTCTGATTCCTGATTCTGTACAGTGTCTATTCAGAAAAATAGAAAACAGTCAACTTGAACAGGGGATTATTTGAGCACACACAGAGTCCTGTTGTCTCAGAGGCATGCCCTCAGACAATTTGCCTTTTAGTGAAGTTTAAGCCCATGAAAGGAAATAAAAAGCGTTTTATTAGATGGCAAAGAAAGATGGACTGGACTTATGAGACTGAGAATTTTAGCTTTTTCTTTGATAATGCAAACTTTGGAAGAGGGCGACTTTTTATATAATACAGTTTATTTGTACAATGCGGTAATTGTTAATAGTTAATAATTATCCTCAACTGGGTAAGATGCCTCTGTGTGTGTGTGTGTGTGTGTGTGTGTGTGTGTGTGTGTGGTGTATCTTTTGTTCAAAGCTAAATATTGCTACTTCTGAAGATGAGTGTGCCTTAGTGTAGCCATTAACATTTATTAAGCATCTACTTTGTACAAGACCTTGTGGAAGTTCTTGCCATAACCGTGGGAGGTCAGACCATGTTGTTTTCCCCACGAATATGTGGAAAATAAAGTTTCAAGAGAATTAGTGACTCATCCAGTATCATACACCTAGTAGGTGGCGGGGTGGGGATTTGAACCCAGGTCTGACTTCCGCATCTGTTCTTCTTCTGCAAAATGCTGTCTCATTCACTGTAGGTCTGGCCGGAATCCAAAACAGATCATCGCTGTTTACAGAATATGTTTATATATATCCATCATGTCTCTTATGTGTTGAATTTTATTTCCTGAAAGTACAGAAGAAAAAAGTAAGGGATCCACAAATGCAACCAGTGATGTGTTGTTTGAACAGATGCTGCCAGCCAAGGGGCAGGAAAAAGGCTTACTAAGTATGGAGTGACAGAGTATTGGTCTTCTGCCCTTGATGTGAAAATGGTTCAAGTTCTTGGTCAGTGAGGAAAATCACTCTTAGCCCAAATTCCTACTAGACCGATGGGATTACTTTCTAAGATTTGTTGGATTGCTGAATTTGTTGAAGAGAGAACTGGAAGAAGCTGCCAGAAATGTGCAGTGCATCTGAGGGAAGCACTGCCTTTGGCCCACCTTCCCCACCAAGCAGTCTGGTTTTAGCCCAGCTGGAACCCATGGGGCGAACTCAGCCTGGATTCCAGAGGACCAGGCAACCTCCCTTGTGTTTGAAGGTCATTAAAGGATATCTTCAGTGTCTTCTCGGTCGAGTTTTCCTCAAACTGGAGTAACTCCCAGTTTACCCGCTGGAGTTGTTCATGGCTTTCCTAGGAGATTACGGGTGTGACTATTTCAGACTAGAGGGGACTCTGGGTTATACCATCATTTCTCACTGTCCCTTTAAAATACCTTCAGCCCGTGGTTCTCAAACTTTGGAGGGTATTTGAGTCACCTAGAGAGCTGATAAAGAACAGAGAACCAGGCTGGTTGAAGTAGGATAGGGCTGGGCCTTTGTATTTTTAACAAGTTCTCCAGGTGGTTCTGATACCTGCCAGAGTGAGAACTGCTTCCGTGTGCTCCCTTGCCCTTGCTGTTGTGGGTTTTTTTTTTTTCCCTCACAGTCTTGACTTGAATGCACTCCTTTGTTCTTTCCGGCTGTCCAAAGAAAATCCAGTAGACCCTGTCCCCATCCTTATCCTCTCAGCCTACCAACACTGCTTACCATCCAGCTGTCCAGTGGTCAGCCAGCGCAGGCGCTGTGCTGGGTGCTGTGCTAGGTGTGAATTATGAAGTCCCCACTTCAAAGGAGAAACAGATGAAACAGTTCCAGTAATGAGCGATAAGAGGGGAGGGCAGGTGCTGAGCACACCACAGAGGAAAGCTTGGGCTGTGCTGGGGAACAGAGTTTGATGAAGTTGCACCAAGGAGCGGGTGGGACAGCTCTCACTTCCTGGGTAATAGGACCAGCGCGAGCCACAGTCGGGGAGGGCAGCACAGATTATTTAGGGAATTTAAGGTATGTCGATAAGATATGTGGAAAGAAATGTACCTTTAATGTGAGTGCTGCTTTTGTGAGTCACACACAATGCCTTTACAGCAGGCATTGATTACATCTGTTGTTTAGGGGGAAAAAAAGGGTGTACGTTGAAAAGTTCAGAACATAAAATGGCGAATGTAACATGTTGCTATCGTCACCAAATTAAATGGTTCTTAAAGGGAAGGAAAAAAATCATTTGTTTATTTCTTTGTTTCCCTTGCCAGTCTTTCAGCAATTGAGATTAGGGAACTGAATCATCTCTGTGTCCCTAATGATCATGGGGCCTGGCATATAGATGCACTCAGTGAACATGGATGAATGAATGAGTTTCAGACTGAGGTACTTCGGACAAATCGCTTTACCTCTCTGGGCTTCTGTTTCCTCCAACTCCAGGTAGAGGCTGATTGGTGCAGATAATCCCTAAGATTTTATCCTACGTCGTGATTGACCACATGTACTCCTACTGATGGTTCTCAAGGCTCTGAAGTTCACACACATGTATTTACTCACTAATGGCCAGGCCAGCTCTGTTCTAGGTCCTGGGGTTCCAATTAAAATCTGCCAATCATGAAGTCTACGTCCATGCCACCCTGAACATGCCAAATCTCGTCTGATTTCGGAAGCTAAGCAGTGTTGGGCCTGGTTAGTACTTGGATGGGAGACCACCTAGAAAGACCAGGTGCTGTAGGCATTAAAACAAAAGTCCACCAATCAGCTAGTACTGAATGAGCATTACAGGGGAGGCCTTGTGCTGAGCACAGGTGGATTTGAAGTGTGTGACTCCTCGTACTTGAAAAATAAGAAGACTTCCACCAAGTGCCACATGAGGAGGTTGGACCGCAGATGTGCAGGCTACCAGACAGTGTTGCTCTGAGAAAGCATCTCTCTGGTCAATGTGTTTTGATCACCAACCACCATCTTCTGTCGCCAGTGGACCCATATTGCATGTTATTTTATCTTTCACATACCCTGTTTTCAGTTAGAAAAGTTTTGTTCTTTCTCATGTCTTATCAGCCAGAGACTTCCAACTGGAAATTCAGACCAGCACCAGAGACCCTGTGTTCATAAACTGAGTTGATGAAGTCTAGCCAGAAGCAAGGGAACAATGGTAGCAATGAAAGAGTTCTCCTCTCTTGAACATTTGCCTTGTGCCAGACATTATTTCATTTAATTCTCTCAAGTGTTTATGGAGGGGATTGTCATCATCTCTAATGTCAGATGAGAAGATTGAACTTTAGCTCAGTGCTTAAGCTGGTAATTGTCGGAACCAGGATACGGAAGCAGACCCAGACCACATGCTCAGGCTCTGACCTGCCATTGGTCTGTGCTTGCGGCTCTGTCCAGGGTAAATATGTGACTTAGGGCAGTGGTCAGCAAACGACAGTCCCAAGAGCCAAATCCAGCCACTGCTTATTTTTGGGTGATCTGTGAGCTAAGACTGTATTTTACATTTTAAATGATTGGAAAAACAGAAACAAGAACAAGAGAAGAATAATGTTTTATGACAGAGTGAAATGATATGAAATACACAATTGATGCTTACAAATAAAGTTTTATTGGAACACAGCCACGGTCATTAGTTTATGCATTATCTGTGGCTGATTTCACTGTACCAAAGCAGAGTTGCAAAGCCTAAACGAGATCCTGTCTGGCCTTTTATGGAAATAATTTGCCGACCACTGATTTAGGGCATTTTTTTAGGCTTTATGAGATGTTGAAAATCACCTGTCACTTCCCATCGCTGTCTTCACCATTTGTAGATAGGCTCTGCTAAGCCAGCTCTTCAATTTCAGTACTTTATGACTCTGAGTTCTCTTTTCATTGCTTGGATATAAAATAAAAGTGTCTACTTTGTGGAGTCACTGGCTTGATTGAACCTGCCCAGGGCAATTTGCAAAGGTGCCATTTTGTCAAAGACCAGTCTCTAGAGAGGACAATGGTGTGGCTTTGCTTTGGAACTTTTTTTTTTTTTTTGGGTGGTGGTTGTATTTAGGTTATTATTAAAAGCTCGGTGGAGAGCCGTTGAAGTTTCTTGTGCTATTTGGATATTTCAGTGATGCACTTTTAAATTGGAAGGCAATATCGTAGGCCGAAAAGTCTGTATAAAAACCGGCCTGTCACCACCACTTGTGGTTTCTGATCCCACCATTAGACTGTCTTTTCATGTGGCGAGGAGCAGGGCCTGAGTCCTGTGCTCTCAGCTAAACAGGCAGACCCTGCTGGTAGTGTGGGGAGTGGCATTGATGGTGGGTTTGCAGAAAATGTCCTTTTTGGGCTGATGCAGGATAGCCTCAGTGCAGCTCCTGATGGGAGACAAGAATGCAGCATCTGAGAATTTTAGCCCAAGTTCCTCTCATTGTGCAACAGAATCCAAGATGCCAACTTGCCCTTCCCTGCTGCTCTTGCTTCTGTGTTAGCAGAAATACCTTCTGGTTCTGCTTTTTCCTAATTCTTATGCTTTCCCACCTGAATGATTGATATTTGCTGCTATTAATCGAGCACCTACTATGTGCCACTTAATCCTCACATCAAGCCTACAGAGTAGATGGTAACTTACAGGTGAAATAATTTGAGAAGTGAAGTCACTGGCTTTCGGACTCCTTGCTGATAAGTGGTGGGGCCAGGATTCAAATCTGGACCCGACTCAAGTCCTGTTGATTTTCGCCCCCACTGTGTTCTCTGTCCTCTTCGAGTCTGCAGTGCTGTGGAAACCAGTGGGGCGGTGCTTTGGCTTGTGGGAACCTCTATTTGCAGAGCCTTGGAAGAACACAGGGTTACTTCAGGATGGTTCTGGGAGGGCGTGAAGAGCATGTGGGTCGGTTGAAATCATTGCTGGCCCTTGCGGCCTGTGAGATAGGATCCGCCCTGGGCTTTTGGCCAGAATGAATGGATAGCGAGAGACCCCTTAGCTCTTTGTGGTCTGTCGAAGACAGAGCTCGAAAAGCTGAGACCTGGAGTTGCGATGTTTGTTCCCTTTCTGGGAGGAAGGGGTGGGACATGTGAAACTGTAGAGTCCAGATACTCCCAGCTGGGTGGGGTGGGGAAGGGGAGGGTTCCATGAGGAGCTGGTGCAGAACATAGCAAGCACTTAGTAAATGGTGGCTGTTAGCTATTTTTCTCCTACTCTAAGGGAGATGGGCAGTGTAGGAGGGAATTGGTGGGATTTATGGAATGGCTTTATTATTGAAATTCAAGAACAGGAAGGTAAAGTCTTCATCTGAAGAGTCAAACCTCTGTACTCTTTTTTGCTCCTTTTTGGGGTGGTGGTGGCACGAGGGGGAGGCAGGTTGGGGGATGAGCAGAGGATTTAGGGGTAGGCAAAAATGGAGCATTCCATAGTCACGTAATGCACGCTGTTCACATTTGACACTGGCTCGTGATCTCTTCCTAAGAGAGCAACTTAGAAAGTAAACAATTTGTCAATAATTTTGCTACCCATGAACTTTGATCTCTAGGTACACTCGAATCAAAAGTCAGAAACTCAAATGTCTTCAGGAGTAGTCAGCAACAAAAATAAATGGAATGGACTAAATACTGAAAAGCCACACCATTTCTGAATCTTTTTATGTGCTCCTGTTTGAGAGAGAACATGAACGGTGTGGGTGCCATGTTTCTTGGCAACTGCCCATTTGTTCTCGGCATTGAGATGACAATACCAGGAGTGATGGTGAACGCCAGTCACCTACCCTATCACAAGGGGGAGCTGACACTCAGATCCAATTAATTGCTTGAATGTGGCCAGAGAAAAAGCCAGAGCTTCTTCATTCTTCTTTTCTTCTTCTTCTTCTTCTTCTTCTTCTTCTTCTTCTTCTTCTTCTTCTTCTTCTTCTTCTTCTTCTTCTTCTTCTTCTTCTTCTTCTTCTTCTT